>NC_138069.1:44956247-45333678 GCF_964194185.1 Rhinolophus hipposideros | reverse complement strand
GTGATGGAGGTAATGGTGATGGCGGTGGTGGTGATGGTGGTGATGATGATGGTGATGGTGGTGATGGTGATGGTGGTGGTGGTGATGATGGTGATGGTGGTGGTGATGGTGGTGATGATGATGGTGATGGTGGTGGTGATGGTGGTGATGATGATGGTGATGGTGGTGATGGTGGTGATGACATACCCATGGACATTTCTGCATTCTATTCTTACAGCAACCCTCAAAATAGGTTTTATTATTCTCATTCGATACTTGAGGAAACTGAGACCCAGAGAATGTCACAACACAACCTGTAAATTACATCATACAACTGGCTCCTTCCAAAAGACATTTTAACACACTTTAAGTTCTGTGGCATGAGTGTGATGTATGTGTTTGAGTGTGCATGGGTATTGAGTGTGCGTGTGTGTGCATGTGTGTGTTTCAGCTACTTTAGCCTGATGCTCTGTGTTCAGAGTTGTCCTAGTCCTATTTCTCACTCCCAAGACCCAGCTAGCCAGCCCCAACTCCCTGTAGTCCCAGCTTGCCCCAGGACACCAGGGACCCCAGACAACCTACGACAATGCCTGGATCACTCACTCTCCCGTCTTCCTTCCTCTCATAGGTGCAAATGGCCTGTCATCACGGGCTGAGCAGGGGATCCTGGAGCCCAGAGACTTATGTTGGAACGCTGGATCTGTTATGACAAGTGGTATAATCCTGAGTGAGGGACAACCCTTTTTATTTACAGAGGGGGAAACTGAGGCTCCACACCATCTACACGGGCTTGGAGAAAGGCTTCGACAAATGCCACCTAGAAATGCAGCTGTGCTAGAAGTGAAAGCATAGCTGTTTGGAGGGTCAGTGGCTCTCACAGCTTTGTTGCATTATCTTCTGTTAACAAAAAGGTTTTAAGCATAAGCTTCACTTTCTTTCCACACTTCAGTATCTCCACACAAACTAAAAATACCCTGAAGCAAAGACACTGTCATAAATTGACAAGGGCAAAACCACCCGAACCTGTGACAACAGGGCTATTTGTCTAAGACCTGAATTTATCAAGAGGGGTCATGAAGCAGAAATCCACTCACCCCATAAGTGGATTTATTTGCAAAGGAATAGCCTGGTGGGGAAGCGGAGGCAGCAGCAGGCAGCCTGTACGTCAAGGTGTGCCAGACGCCCTGCACACTTGGAAAGAATTGTGCTACACTCGCCAAACCGCAGCCGAGCCGAGACAAAGCTGCTAAGCCCGGCTTCCAGCAAACTGGAAAAAGCAAACTATTTGGAGGCCACATGGGAAACATCATGTGAAAGGTTGAGAGACAATTCTCCCCTGTCCACTCCCACTGGAACCTGTTTCCTAAAGCATCAGCTTGTTTCTTTAAGGGCTGTGGCCAGAAAACGGAGCCGGTCAGGGATTTGAGGTAGAAAGTGAACTTTTCCTATGTGCAAAACAAAAGACCTGAAGACAGACACACACACCCTGTGCAGAAGCTTTCTTTCCAAGCCAGCCTTGCAAAGAGGAATTTTTAACCCAACCATCTGCTTCCTCCACTTCTTGTTCACCTGGCTCTCAGATCCAGAAAAGGCAGAGGGAGCCATGTGGCTCTGGAAAGTTGCGGCCGAGGGCACAGGACCCGAGCACACACTTCCTGGACGCACTCAGCGGGGGTCCCTGCAGATTGATTTCGTTCAGCTCGCACTCGGCCAGGCTGGCTCTAAACCAGGTGCTTGACTGAGCCCGCTAGTGCTTGGGGCTGAAGGAGTTTGCCTTAAACCCGACTGCCAGCGAGGGGTCCCTGGGAGAAGACGCCGGGGCTGCACAGAGGAGGGAGGCTCAAAGTTCCGTGGGGCCAAAAGAGAAACCGAGTCTGGCGGTTCCTCAAAAAGTTATACATGAAATGACGGCCCTACGTGTATGCCCAAGAGACTCAAGGTACAATGACCAAGAGATGAAAATAAGAGACTCCCTCCTCTGCTTACACGTACCTGGACGTCACTTAGACCGCGCATAGGACTGTTATCAAAATGTGCTCAGTTAATCAAATAAAGAATTTTAATTGGCAAAACTGAAAGGAGAATTTTTAAACAGTTATACCCCCCTTGATTCACACAGAGAATTTATCTTAAAGAAAGAAACAGGCACTCAAAGAGGGGCACACAGGGTTGCTCATGTTATCAAAATGCTGTTTATCATTTAAAAAAAAACAAAAACCCAAACCCCAAGAAAACCAGTGCCTCTACAGAAGTGGGAACAACAAATCATAATATATCATTGCCGATAGAGAAATGACCACGTCCTTGTAAGCGAGACAAATCTGTACAATGTGATTCCATTTCGTGACAATACAGAGTTAGGACATGTGCATGAAATAAGCTCTTAAAGATTTTGCCCAAAAACCTTCCCAATGGCTATCTCTAGGAGTCACACAATAGGGCACATTTTTGTTTTTTGTCTTACCAAAAATTTCCAATTTCCCAATTATTTATGTGATCACAAGCCCCAAGCATGGCCTCTGCGCCCCTTCACAGCTCACAGGCCCCTCTTCCAGGAAGAACCTTCACCCCATATCCACCCTGAGGCCCTTCTAACCCATGCGACTGTCACGGCTGGGCTCAGTCACCCTTCCCCAGGACATCAGAGCTCCTGGGGGCAGCAGGATAGCTGGGAGTGTTGGAACAAGCATTTCAGCCCCAGGTCCCCACACGGCAGAGAGCTCAGCGCAGACAAGGCAGACGGCTGCATACAGAAGGTGCTAGAACACAGTCCCCCTGTGCTCTGGATGGAGGAGGCCGTGGCACGGGGCCTCCATCCCGCCCCACCCCCTCCTGGCTCCTACCTTCTCTCGTTGTCGTCCAGATGAGCAAACAGCACGTTCCTGGAGATGGCTTTGGCCAGCGCGGTCATGGTCTTGTAGTCCTTGGGAATGACCTGCGGGGAAGCCAATGAAAGCCAGACTTGTGGGCGGGTGGGCAGAGGAGGGGCTGGGGCAGGAGCTGGCCTGTGCAGGCGCCACTAGTGGCCGCACCCACTGCACGCACATTTGCTTAGTGGCCCTAACAGCCTTGCTCTGTCCCCAGGTCCCATCCAGTCACTTCTGCTGCCACGTCCCTCCCCCTCCGCGCCCTCTGGTCTGTGACCTCCCTTCCTCTGATGACCTGGACACGTTTGAGGAGTGCTGGCTGGTTATTTTGCAGACTGTCCCTCCATTTGGTCTGGGTGTCATGATTGGGCTGGGGTCCCGGGTTTGGGGCGGGCGCGGCAGGGCAGCGGGAGGAAGGACGCGCTGCAAACGGGAGAAGGCCCGGCGCCCCCCAGCCCCGCCCGTCCCGACCCTGCCCCAGGCCTCTGGCTGCGGACAGTGCGACAGTGACCCGCCACGCGCAGGCGGCCCCGCGGCGCCCACCTTCCTGACGTAGGACACGGCGTCCTCCTCCGTGTACACCTCCGCGCTCACGCCCCCACGGCGCCTGCGGGCTTTCGCCGCCGGGCTGGGCAGCGTCGGGGATGCGTCCTCGTCGTGCGAGTCACACTGAGCGGACTTCTGCGCCAAGATGTGCCTGTGCTCCTCCTGTGGGTGACAGGTGACAGGAGTGCGGAGAGAGGCCCACAAGCCGACCACGCGGCAGGGGCACCCCGAGCTCTTCCCCGTGGCCTGGCCACCCTGGTCCCCCTGGCGCCCTCCAGGCCGCGGCAGCCAACAGCACCCACCCCGCCAGCCTCCGCCAGGGTCCTGCTCCCGGGACCCCAAGGGCAAGCCCAAGCCCCTGCCCCACTGGAGGCTGCCGGCCGCGCAGCCCTCGCTCCCACGGTGTGGGTTGGTTCCTCCTCTGAGCAGCACTTCGGGTGCAGACTGCACAGGTCCCCACAGGTCCCCGGCCTGCCGGTCCCAGGAGGCAGGAGGAGTGGGCTCTGCTCAGCCCTGTCCCCAAGCGCTCACGGGGACGCACCGGACACACCAGGCGGGTGCATAAGGGAAACACACGCTTCTGTCTTAGTCCCTCTCTCTTCATTACTGCTTTTTAAAAGCTGTGTCCACACGCAGAGAGCGCAAGATCCAGAGTACAGAGACACACAGTGAGAAGCAGGCCCCCGCTGACCCCCAGGCCCCACGCCCCCGGTCCACCAGCAAACCTGCTGGGCTACTCCAAGATGGAGTGGAGTCACTTGGCCAACAGACCCTCACCTGTCTCCTCACACGCACAGGACGTGGCCTCCGTCCCCGCATCCCCCAAGGGCCACTTCCCCAAACACCGCTGGACACCCCTGAGTCAGCCAGTGCAACAAACTGAACTCCATCCACGCTCACCCAGGAGTCACCCAGCAGAAAGATGAAGTGAGGGAACAGAGACAGACACACATGGGGCTGAAGCAAACCTCAGCCTGTGTAATTCATTTTGTGTATCTCTAGAAGGTAACTTCTAAAAGAACGTAAACCACCAATACCCATTATCACCCTAAAACAAATATTTACTCCTTAACATCATCAAACATCCAGCTGAAAGGCCCCTCATCATCTCCATTTTTAAGTTTTGTGTTTTTTTTAAATTCTAATCAGGGTCTAAATAAGACTACTGACTAATTCTTAGATGTAAACAGTCAAACATTACTTGACATTGAGGAAAATGTTTGGTATGAGAGTGCAGACCAGGATAAACACAAATGGAAAAAATGACCCTGGAGGAAACAAAATGAATTCAGCAAGGAGAAGACAACTTCAGAGAAATCATGTATATGCTGTGCTCAGAGAGATGTGAAAGACAGTTCATCCATTAAACACTAACAGGCTATTAAGAAAATGTAGTTTCTTTTACAAAGAAAGCTGCTAAACACACACATATAGTTTGCATTGAATTAATATAAACATAATTTATATTATATGTGTATATAAAGTACAAATTATGTTTTAAATGTAACACGACATGGTACATAAGTAACATATAACACAGGAACATAAATCGTGCAAATATCCCATAAAGGAAAAAGAGAAAGACAAAGACAGAAAACTTGTAAGAAAAATAAAGAAATACTGAAATAATCTGGAAGGTTCAATATCTAATTAACAGGAGTTCCAGAAGATAAAACAAAAGATAAAAAAATCTCGCTCTCCTGGGTATCTACCCCAAAAATATAAAAGCATTTCTCTATAGAGACACGTGTACGCCAATGTTCATTGCAGCTTTGTTTACGGTGGCCAAGACATGGAAACAACCAAAATGTCCTTCGATAGATGAATGGATAAAGAAGTTGTGGTACATATACACAATGGAATACTATTCCGCGTTAAGGAAAGATGATATAGGAGCATTTGTGACAACATGGATGGATCTCGAGAGAATAATGCTAAGTGAAATAAGTCAGACAGAAAAAGCAGAGAACCCTATGATTTCACTGATATGTGGTATATAAACCAAAAAGAACAAGACAAACAAATGAGAAACAAAAACTCATAGACACAGACAATAATTCAGTGGTTACCAGAGGGTAAGGGGGTGGGGGGTGGGTGATGAGGGTAAAGGGGATCAAATATATGGTGATGGAAGGAGAACTGACTCTGGGTGGTGAACACACAATGGGATTTATAGACGATATAATACAGAATTGTACACCTGAAATCTATGTAAATTTACTAACAATTGTCACCACAATAAAATTAATTTAAAAAAAAAAAAAAAGATAAAAAAATCATCAAGAATAAAAAGAACTTTACCCAGATTGAAGAGCAATATTCTCCTGGTTGACGGGACCCACAGAATGTTCGGTCTTGTGAATGAGGGAATTTTACACTGAATTCCAGGGACACAAATATCCCCAGAGCTTCCGCAGGGATACCAGGGACTGACCATCAGAGTCCTCAGCAGGAGCCCTGGACGCTGGAGGACAGTGCACAGAGCCCTCCCCAGCCTGACGGACGCTTACTGTCCAGCTCCAGCCAAACGGTCATTCATGTTTGTGGCCGTGAGAAAGGCATTTTCAAATACACCTATTGATTTTCAGTTCTTAGAATGAACCTATAGACAAACCATAAGGACAAAATTGTGGTGTGAATACAGACAAGGCAGATGACAAGCAGGGAGTGGGACCCTGGAGGGGAAAGCGAACAGGGCAGACGTGCAAAGACCTTCAGCTTGAAACGCGTTGCATCAAAGCGGACACGCGCCGTTTCTGTCTTCTGGCTGATGGGGCTAGTGCTGCTGTGAAGCTGGGGGCACAGGTATGTGACCTACGCCTGTTTTCAACTCTCCGTCTCCATACGCAGGACTGGAGCTGCGGCTTGACCACTGGAGGGGCTGCTGGACGGGGGCCCCAGCAGCAACACTAGGGTTCCACCCTCGGCATCCCCACCATTTTGTTTTCTGGCTTCTTTCTCTTTGATATGGTCGACGTGAGTTGGGTTGTGGACACACCGACTTTGACAGAACAGTGAGACTGAACTTGGGAGTGGCCCACAGGGAACTGGAGTCAGAGGACTGGGACAGAGACACGAAATCCCTTCTGGACGCTCAGCTGCAAACAATCTCACAAAGCTGTCCCCCGAGGCGAGGGGGGCCAGAGCCAAGGGGGAGCGTGGAGAGAAGAATGCAGGGTGTCCAGCACCCACTGCCCATCGCCCAAGCCCATCCCTGGTGAACTCCTACACACACTTCAAGGCCCATTTCAAGGTCACCTCCAGGAAGAAGTCCCCCTATCCCCTCCCACTTCCTCCTCCACCTACAGAGCATTTTGTTCACATCACATTGCTTTAAAATGAAGTGTGAACAACCCACTTGGCTGTGCCCCTCCCCCATTGCAAGATGCGGTGCTACAAGCACAGGTTGAAAATAACGAATGAATGAATGAATGAACATAGTCAAAACAGGGGTTTGATCCCTGTGTCCCCACACTGTATAAACCGTCATGACCACAAACCACACTTAGCCACTCACAGCTACTGGGGGCACAGCTCAGTGCTGCAGGGGCCACAGGGTCAGCGAGAAGCAGGGCTGACCCCTTGCACCTCAGCCGACTACAGAGAAAGCCCAGGGCTCAGCTCGGGTCCGTCGTGCCCTCCTCAGAGCCAGGCTCTGGGCGCCAGCCCCGGCCAGGAACCACAGCCCCGCCCCCCCGTAGCATCTCTGAGAGGAAGGCAGGCCTGGGGGAGGCATCCCTGTCTGCGAGGCCATGGAAGGCACAGGACACATCCAGGGCACACAGCCATTCAACAGCAGGGCGAGGACAGAAACAGCTTTAGCCATTTATGCAGCACTTTCTGTATACCAGGCCTCATACAGAGAATGCAACAGAGAAAGAGGCATAGTCCATCGTAAAGGGGATTTCGATCTAACAGAAAAGAGACGTGTGAAAGGTCATGGCCAGATAATGGGGGGAGCACCACCGAAGGACCAGGACGAGGGGGTGTGCAAGCCCAGGGGGCTCCCAGACCATCCCTGGGAAGAAGTCAAGGAGGGCCTTCTGGAGGAGGTGTCCTCTGAGCTGACCTAGATGAGAAGAGCTGAACCCAGGAGACACTCACATGAGCAGCGGTGAGTTCACCCCTCGCCCCCTCCCCAGGACCCTGCTCAGAAACGCACCCTTCTCCCTGACCCCCACCTCAACCGTGGCAGAGCACGATTTGTATTGTCTCCTTCACGCAGCTGTGCTTGTCTATTTCACTCATCTCTTCAGAGACTCAGCCTTGGAGTCTGCTGTCTGCGACTATTCCATTTCCGTTTCATGAACTTCTGCTTTTATCTTTATTTCCCCTTGTTTTTGTTTTTCCTGCTTTAAACCTCTATTTGTGAGTTTTCAGGTGTCACACTGCAGTGGACTAAACAGGGTCCCTGGAAGATTTGTGTCCATTGGGAACCTCAGGGTGTGGTCTTACTGGAAGTAGGACCTTTCCAGAGAGAGTCAAGTTACGGGGTCGTTGCCTGGATTTGGGGGTGGGGGGCTAATGCAATGACTGATGGCCTTACAACTGGGAAATGTGGCCACACCCACATGACGAAGCCCACCGCAGCCCCAGAGGGGACCCCTGACAAGGCCCTGACCTTGGCTTCCAGCCTTCAGAATTGCACAGCAATACATCTCTGTTGTTTTGGGCCTCCCAATGTGTGATAATTTGCTATAACACCCTAGGAAACTAAGGCACACAGCTCATTAATTTTTAATCTTGTTTTCTAGCAAAGCTATAAATTTCCCTCTAACTACCAATTTGCTGCATCCCAGAGGTTTTGACATATAATGCTTTTATTGTCACTCAATTCTAAATATTTTGTAATTTTTCACTACGACAGTCTTTGACAAATAGTGCGAACGCTCTCTATTGGCTTCCAAATGTACGGGAGAGAAGGGGCTGGCTCACACGCTCTTTTTTCTGTTTTGTTTATTTTTTTAATTAATGATTTGTAACTACTGGAGTGTAGTCAAAGAATATGGTTATTGAGTGAGAAAAAGATTTCAACTCTTCCTGGGGTCCCTTAAACAACATGTCCCACCGTGTACACTCTTGATTCTAAAATTCTAAAACTCTGATTTCCACTCGCTTTTCTGGGATCTCACATGTTGCCTAATCATGCTCTGAAGGGACCATAAAAGAACACTGAGCGCAGTAATGACAGGAGACGGACATGGCATCCCCTCCCCACAGGGTCCCAGACTGGGGCCCCTAACAGTTACAGCCCCACTGTCTCATGCAGTTGGGTACCTGGGTGCCACACGTGCCCCAGGTAGTGTGGCTGGAACACCCACCTCCCAGCGTGCTCATCACTATGCCCCAGCACCTGGGACAGCGCCTGGCATGTAGTAGGTGTTCAATAAATATTTGTTGAAGGAATGAATGAATGAATGAATGAATGAAACCTTTTGGAGAACTAGCATTACAGTGGACACTTCTGAGCCCTGTACTCTATTCCCTAAAATACACCTTAAGGGATCAATGAGAGGTGTCAAAACCTACCTGCATCAAAATGTTCTCTGCAGTGTTTAAAAAAGAATTTTTCCAACTACCAAGAAATTGCTTAACTCAAATTAGAAACATCTACGTAATTGAACACTTGGCACTGTTAAATCACGTTTTTAATAACATTTACTGATCATATACATGATCGTGTAAAATGTGGTTAGAAACAAAAAGCAACATTCAAAATTATATATAGTTAACAATGAAATGACAAGCCACAGACTGGAGAGGACGTTTGCAAGATACATATCCAATAAAGGACTTGTGTGCAAATTGTCTGAAACTCTTAAAACCCAGCAATAAGAAGACAAAGCACCAAACTTACAACTGGACAGAAGATCTGAACAGACCCCTCAGGAAGGGAGCCACACAGATGGCAGTAAGCGTGTGAGAAGGTGCCCACGGCACGTCACCAGGGAGATGCAAACTGAAACGGCACCTCCTCACGCCTGCCAGCCCTGCCACACCCCAGCACAGTGGCGTCCCCAAGTGCTGGCAGGACGTGTGGCAGCAGGGACTGTCAGTCACTGCTGGTGGGGACGCAAACAGCACAGCCACTTTGGGTGACAGTGTGGTGGTCTCTTCCAAAACTAAGCACATTCTTATCATACGACCCAGCAGTCACGCTCAATCATAATTTACCGAAAGGAGCTGAAAACGCATTTCCACACAAAACCCGCACACGGATGTTTACAGCAGCTTTCTTCGTCACTGCCAAAACTTGGAAACTACTGAGGTGTCTTCCGTGGGTGATGGATAAGCAAACTGGTCCATTCAGACGAAGAAGTATTATTCAGTGATAAAGAGAAATGAGCTGTCAGCCTTGAAAAGACACGAAAGAACTTTAAACACCCATCAGTAAGTGAAAGAAGTCAATACGAAAGGCTTCATACGGTATGATTCCAACTCTGTGGCGTTCTGGAACAGGCAAAATTACACAGCCAATAAGATCAGTGGCTGCCAGGGGTTCCGGGGGAGAGAGGAGAGGGATGAACAGATGGAGCACAGGGATTTCTAGGGCAGGAGAACTATTTATACGATACTGTAATGACAAGTGTGTGACCCTGTGTGTTTGCCCAAACCCACAGAACTACATGACACAAAGACTGAGCCCTGGCGTAAACCACAGCCTTTAGTTAATAGAAATGTGCCATCAGTTGTTACAACTGCAGCAAACTGATGCAAAATGTCAATAACAGGAAAACTGTGTGGGAGGAGAGGGACTGTCTGTACTTCATGCTCAATTTTTCTGTAAACCTAAAACTGCTCTAAAAACGAAAGACTATTAATTTTAAAAACACAGTACCACTTAAAATAGAATAAAAAATGAAATAAGAGTAAATTAATAAAACATGTGAAGGATCTGTAAATTAAAACAATAGTTTTTCTCTCATTGACAAAAGAAATCAAAGACCTAAATAAATGGAGAGATATTCTGAGTTTGTGGGCTGGAAGACCCAACGTTGTTATCTTTTCTCCCCAGATTGATTTATCTATTCAGTGTAACCCCAAGAGGATCAAAATGCCGAGAGGATTTTTTGATCATTCTAAAGTATACCTGGACAGGCAAAGGAACAGGAATACACAGAACAATTTTTAAAAAGAAGCAAGTTGGAAGACACAGCCTGACTGACACTTACTGAAGCACACAGTTACCCAGCCTGCGTGGTATCACCAGGAGACGCCCACGGGCAGACCAGCAAGCCTAGGAACAGACCCACATACGTACGGCCAGTTAGGTGACGACAAAGGTCTCCCACACTCACTGGTGAACTTTTAAGCACAATCCATTACAATATGCTCATAGGTTGGACTTTGAAAGTAAAAACTTTTGTTCTGTGAAAAACACTGTTAAGAGAATGAAAAGATAACTACAGACTGGAAGGAGATGTTTACAAACCACATACCTGACAAATCCATGCACATGAGGGTACAGGTTGAATATATACAGAAATTCTACCTCAGCAGTAAGAAAACAACCTATTGAAAATGGATAGGAGACATGAACAGACCCTTCAGCAAAGAAAATATACCTGTGGCAAACAAGTGCAGGACAAGGTGTCCCAGCCCGCCAGTCGTCGGGAAATGCAACCCAGAACCACCTGCACCGCTTATGACAGGTACGTTCTGAGAAATGCGTCGCTGTGCGGACGTCAGAGGCACGCACGCACTCCTCGGCCAGGTGGGGACGGCTCCTGGGCCACCAGCCCGCACAGCACGTCACTGCACCGAGTACGGTAGGCAATTGTAACAGCACGGCCAGAATTTGGGTATCTGCACACGTGTAAACACAGAAAAGCTAGAGTCTCACAGATGTTTTAAAGACCCGCCTGTACAGGGCATTGTCCGTGCGTGGAGCCTGCAGGACCAACAGGTGCTGCGAGTGAGTGAGAGGAAGTGAGGCCAAGGGCATGGCTGGACGCTACTGGGGGCCTGACACGCTGTGAGCAGCGTCACCGCACACTCGGCAGTCACGCACTGTCCTGGGATGTCACGATGGCTGCCATACCACCAGGCCGTAGGAATTTTTCAGCTCCATTATAATCTTCTAATGGGACCATTGTCACGTCCGTGGCCTGTCATTGGCCAAAATGTCACTATGCAGTGCATGACTGTATATTCCTAGTAGAAAGGCTAAAATTTTTGAAAGCTGAGAATATCAAGTGCTGACAATATAGAGGGCAAGAACTGTTGCTAGTTGGATGCGAGATGGTACAGACACTCTGGAAAATAGCCTGGCAATTTCTTGAAAAGTGAAACATGCTTGCCATATGACCCAGTAACCCCACTACTGGGTATTCACTCAAGTAGGCATAAGCACTACCCCTACCCTCACCCATGTGCTTTATTAACATGGGTGCTCAGGTGTTTGGGTTGAACTACGTCCCCCAAAAAAGGCCTGTTGGGGTCCTGACCCCCAGCACCACAGCGTGAGACTGTATTTGGAGATGGGGTCTCTACAGAAGTACTCAATTAAAAATGAGGTCATCAGGTAGGCTGTGTGCTTATGGAAAGGGAGAAGGCCGTATGATGAAAGCAGAGATGGGTGATGCGTCTAAAAGCCCAGGAATGCCCAGGATTGCCGGCGCCCACCAGCAGCGAGGGGAGCCGCTCGCCTGGGGCAGACCCTCCATCTGAGCCCCCAGGAGGAGCCAGTCCTGCGACACCGTGATCTCGGACGTCAGCCTCCAGACCTGAGACGATGAAGTCCTGTGGCCCAAGCTGCCCGGTCGGTGGTCCTTTGTTACAGCAGTCCCAGCAAACTAGTGCCATAGGGACCATAATTTAGAAAATAAGGACTCGTATAATTCCCTTTTTGTTAAATAAAAGGAACATGCTCAGTTTAGAACCAAGACTGGAACCTAGGCCTTCCTCCTCACCCGACTGTGCACAGATCACCCACCTCTCCTGGACCTCAGTTCTGACCTGTCAAAGGCAGGTAATAAACCACCTCCCACCAACTTCCCAAACCTCTGTCCTCGCCCCAGCCTGTCCCCCAAGCTCCAAACTCACAGCCTCCTTGGTGACTCAGAGCTACGTGTCCAAAGCAGAACTCTTAAATTTTTTCCATCCAACCCTGCCTCTTCCCACTGTCCCCTTCTTGGTAAGTGGCTCCCTCATTGATCTGAGGGCTCAGCCCAAACCCCAGAAGTCAAGCTCCAGCCTCTCTGCTCACCCCCACGCCCAGTCCGCTGGTGAGACCCAGAACCTCACCAAAGCAAATGGCCCGTGTGGCTCTGGCTGCATCACCCCCGGAGGACAGCAGCACCCCGCTCCCCACCAATGTAACAACCACCATGTCTCCAGCACTACAAACGTCCCGGCAGGGGCAGAGCTGAGGACGTCACTCTGGGCTCACTTGGCCACCCCCACCTCCGGCCAGCTGGCCAACAAGTCACTGAGACCAGGCCCCCGACTGGGGATCACTGGTGAGTAAGCCAAGCCAAGTGGCTCCGGTTCTAACCAAGTTATGGCTTGAGAAGGACAAGGTTGTCACCTGTCTCACTCCTCCTCCTCTAGAGGCTGGAACTAGTGACCGCCCAGCCCACCCCGCCCCCGCAGGGGCTGGGGTGTTGGGACCCCCACACAAGAGCTGCTCCCCTAAAGTGACCTCAAAAGGAACCAGAGGAAAGTGGATTAAGGCCACATGACCATTTTTATCTGTCAGCTGAACCAGCTTTTTAAATTAAAAGAGCCACAGCTGGCATGGGAGGGTGATATGAAGCGGCTGTTTGGGAAAGCTAATAGCTCACCAGCCAGGTCCCTTTGACCCGTGAGTGCATTTGGAATTTCAGTAACTCGGATTCTGAAAAGCCACACTAAACCAACAGAACTACATACAGAAAAACCTAAAAAACTCAAGTGTCCAGTCCTGAGGGAAAGGGTGAGAGAACTCGGATATATCTCAACAGCACAGACCGTGATCACGTCAAGGTGGGGGTGTCTGAGGAGCACACCCAAGAAATACAAAGCATAAACTGCATCTGGAACACGCTCATGATTGTTCCGGGAAAACACCTGCGTGAGGGCAAAATGGGACCACAGAAGAGTTCTACTTCTTTCTACGTCTGAACTTTCCAAACGTTCTTTAAAATGCACATGTGACTTTAAAATGTCTTTGAATGGATTGCTTTCGAGGGAAGAAATACGTCCCTGCCATTGGTTAGGGCTCCGTGACTGTCAAAAGGAGGACACTGCTGGACAGGCTGGGCAGGTGGGCGGGCTCAGAGGGGCGTAAAAACAGCCTGAGCCAGAACTGGCTTCCACTCAGTCCCCATGAGACTGGGACAGCTAAGTTGGGACACAAGGGCTGAGAGAGGGAACCTTAGTGGCCCCGAGACAGTTCAGGGCAGAGTGGAATGAGGAAGTGAGGAGCTCCTTGGACAGGTGGATGACGAGGGGCTCTGTCCCAGCCCCCGCTTCCCAAGGTGAACCCACCAGGGGGCTGAGAGGTGTCACCCACGGGGAAGGGAAAGGCCTGTGCTTCCCCCACATGACACACCTGAGAGGCATTTTCTTGCCACGTCTGTCCCAGGGACACAGGTGAGCGTGGAGTCCAAAGTCGACTGCCCCACAGCACGTCTGCTTCAGAGCTATTTTCTTTCACCCCAAATGCCAATGGCATCCACAGCTGGCTCCGCTGCCCACCTCTGTCCCTTGAGGTGCACAAGCTAAATCTGAGGAGCCTTCCCAGAGACCTCTGAAGACCGAGCGCTCCGGAAGAAGGGGCCCCTGCCGGCACCTGGCGAGGTCAGCCGGTGGGCGCAGGCTCTGGGAAGAGCACGGGACACGCGACAGTCTCCTGAGAGCCGCAGCCAGGAAGAGCTTTAACTGGGAGCCCGCGGCCTGGCTCCCGCGGGAGCCCCAGGGCGGGCCACTGACCTTCTCCAGCTTTTCAAAGTGTTCCCGCAGGAACCTCACGGGGCGCTCGGGCCTGGCCACGCAGAGGCGCACGATGCAATCCCTGAGCGCCTGCTGGACGCCGTGCTTCTGCACGTACAGCTCGCACCCCTTCAGGCCCTCGTCGTCCCGCAGCTGGTGGGGGGCCGGCGCGGCCATGGTGACCGTCCTGCGGAAGGACACAGGGTGCGGCCTCACCTCCACGGAACCGCCGCCTCGCGCCCCGCTCCCCTATGTGCGCTCGCCTGCGCCCATCCCTCCCCTCTAAGGACAACGGTGTGGAAGACAAACCGATTCCACGCTCGCCGGCCCTGGGATCTGCAGAGGCCGGGGAGACGGAGGGTCCTGTCACAGGGGGCGGACGGGGTTGCAGCTTCTCGGGCAAAGGAAACCAAGTGACACCGGCCGAGGGCCTTCTGGAAGGGGGGCCCTGGAGAACAATGGCAGGGCCGGCGTTCTCAGCCCCGCGCTTGGGCGAAGTCACACTGATGGGCCGGGCCGGCCGCCCCGCGCCCCGCACCCCGCCCCCCGCACCCAGGCCTGCACCCCCCCGCGGTCTCCCACCCCCGCTGGGCCCGCCCCGCCGCGCCCGGGCCCGCCCACACCCCCGCTGCAGGCCGGCGCGAACCACCGCGCGCCGCGGGCCCAGGCCCATCCACCGGGGCGGGGGCTCCCCACGCCCACCTCTCCTAGGGCCTCCGGGCAGGACGGGGGCTGCGGCGAAGACCCCACCTCAGCCGCGTCCCTAGATGCTCAGCGTCCGAGGCCAGAGGCGGCTGCGCGGGGACGCTGGACGTTGCGCGGTCCCCGCACTGCAGCTGCGCCGCGCTCCGCCCGCCGCTGCTCGCGCGCTGGTTTCCCCAGCACCAGCCTCCCCTCCGCCCACACCCCCACCCCCCATCCCCCCCGGTCTGCCTCCCGCACCCCGGGGGCCCCATCTCCCCAAGGACCGACCTCCCCTCTCCCGCAGGTTTCCCTCCCACTCTCCCCGCCCCCCTCGGGCCTCCTCTCTGACCCCCCATCCCCTCATTCCCCTCTGGGCACTCAGGGGCTGCACTACAAGCCTAGACAGGCCTAGTGTTGGGCAGACAGACCCACAGACCGTGCGCAGCCAGGCCAGGACCACCACCCCTGCGCCCGCCCCCCACTCCCTTTGCCTCCTCATCGCCCTCCACTGGAGACCCTGTGATGGCCACCCTGGCTGATTGCAGCCCGTGGGGACTGGAAGCGATAGCCAGGGCCTCCCGCAGCTCACACCTGGGGTGTCACATCTACAGGTGTACACAGCACCCATCCTCCAGAGTCTGTCTCCAACTCAGGGCCGGAAGTCGTGGCCAGGTGGGCCCAGGCCACTCCAGGGAGAGGGGAACTGATTTCCTTTTCCTGGTTAAGGGAACCAGCTTCACCCAGATGCCCCAGCGGGAAATCACAGGGTCATTCTAAATTCTTTCCACTACCCACAGGAGTCCAGGAAATCAGACCTACAGAGCCACTTGGTGACTTCCTAATCCATGAGCCCAGAAAAGGAAATTGTTCTTATATTCCTGTTGCCCAACGTCATGTTTTGTCCTCATCCTGCCAGGGTGGTGGCAGAACTTCATGTCAGTCAGTTGGGGGTCCCCACGTTTTCCCGAGTGGTCTAAATACCAAGAGGAGGGCAGAGAGCCTAGGCCTTGAGCGGGAAGATATCTGCTCCTGTCCCTGCTCACCTATCCCCTTCTCATCTGTCCATACTCACTGGTTCCCTGCTTACCTGTCCACTCACCTGTCCCCTTTTCACCTATCCCTGGTCACCTATCTACAGAGGTACACCACAGGTTGGCTGGCCTTGCCCAATATGCTTTTTCCTGCCAGCAGGAACAGGAAGGAATAGGCCACACTCAGGTGTGCAAACCAGGTGGAGCTCCTTTCTTGTTTCCCCAGCCCTGTGCTCAACATGCCTCCGGAACCCCTCCCCCTCAGGCATACTCACACCTGTGCTGGTCACACCTACTGGAAGAGAGACATTTTGGGAATTACAGTCCAGTCTCATCTGAATCAAAACTTCATCTCACCACCAATTTAAACCTTTGGCTGTCTCTAAGTTCAGGCCTGCCCAGAAATGCTGCAGACCAGCTCTCTATTTCCTCCTCCTCCTCTCTTCTCCCGCCCATCCCCTCTTTTCCTCCCGTCCCCCCAGGGAGGCTTGGCCCCTCCAGGTTGGCTTGGGGAACCAACAGAAAACAGAAAAGGGCCCAGTTTCACCTGACAGACTTTGGGGGATAGACACTCCACAGCAGGCTTTTGCTCTCAGCACTTTCTGGGGGGCTCTGGAGGTCTCCTGCCGGGACCTCCCCCACGCACTGTTCCTGGGATGGGGTGACCCTCTGAGGACACTCTTCAGATCCCAAGACACCCCACGCCATACACACACTCTCATTGTGGCAGATGCTTTACCCTGGCAGAGCCCTCTGGCAGAGTGTCCTTGCAAGTCAAGGAGCTCCCAGGTTCAGGGGGCTGGCGGTCTGCTGCGTGCACTAGCCCACTAGAAACCTGGTCTCTTGGCCTCTCAGGTGTGCCTCCTGGCAGCAGCCAGCAGAAATCAGGGAGCTCACACGTACATGGAAGCAGATGTTCTCAGCCCAGCTCGGATGAGGCCCGGCCTGACCTTGAGTGTGGTCTCCGAGGAGTCTGCTGAGCCTGCCTGGTCCCGACCCACAGACACGGGGAGACAGCCAGTGTGTGTGATGTTAAACCACTGTCTGTGGTAACTCGTTAGGCAGCAATTGAAAATAAATCACGTGAATCAAGAAGAGGCCCAGCTTTATGTCTGGGTTGGTGCTATAGACTGAATGTGTGTGTGTCCCCAGATTCCCATGTGAAACCCTGACCCCCAGTGTAACGGTGTTGGCGGTATGGTTTTGGAGTGACTAGGTCATGGGGTGGGGCCCTCATGAGTGCAATTAGTGTCCTTGTAAAAGAGACCCCAGGGAGCTCCTTGTCCCTTGTGCCACATGGTGACACACTAAGGAAGTGCCAGCTATGAACTGGGTAGGGGTGGTGCCTTCATGTTGGACTTCCAGCCTCCAGACTGCGAGACATAAATGTCGTCATTTGTAAGTCGCCCGTCTGTGTAATTCTGTCACAGAGGCCTGGGCTGACTGACACAGGAGGCGGCATGCAGTACTGAGCAACACCATATGTGAACGTACATTGTAAGGATAAAAGAAACAAATGCTATGAATCTGGCAAACAAATGAATACACATTAAGGGATCAGAAGAGAGTCCAAAAATAAACCCAAATATTTGTAGGAATTTTGTTGTGACAAAGGTGGCAGTGTGTATCACAGGGGAAAATAGTAATTCAACAGTTTGGAAAGAACTAAAAAGCCAACAAGGAAAACAATTAACTTGGATTCCTATTCACTCTTTTTATACAGATTAAGTTTCAGGTGAATCAAAGATTTAAACATAAAAATTGAAATTATAAAACTAACAGAAGAGTTGGGAAAATATTTTATAATCTTAGGGCAGAGGCTACCTTTCTAAGCATAATACAAAATACAGGAACCATAAATGTGAAAATTGATATATTCAACTACATAAAAATGAAATTTGTGTGTTACAAAATACATTCAAAAGACAGACAAAAGAAGAAATATAACATATACTACAAAGGGCTAACTTCCTTCAAATAAGAACAATGCAAACTAAAACTAAGAACAACGCAAATTAAAACTACACAGATCCTATTTTTTGCCTATCAGGTTAGCAAAAATCTCAGTCTGCGAATATTGTTTTGGCAAGGGTGTGGGAAATCCGGGCACTCATGCCTTGGTGGGGGTGTGAAATAACACGGCCTTATGGATACCAGACATTGAAACACACACACCGTTTATTCTCGCAGTTCCACTTTGCTGAATTTACTGGCAATTTGATAACATTTATCAGCATTGCAGCGACTATCCCTACTCATGCATTTTTCTGCACAGGGGCAAATATATCTGTGTACTTTTCCAAGTGCACAAAAATGCATGAAATTAAACTAAATATCCATCAACAGGGTCTAATGGAACATATTAGGACACATCCAGATAGTGGAATAGAAAACAGCTGCCAAAAAGGACAGAGCAGCGGTGTGAACTAACATTAAATGATCTCCAAGGACTTTAAGTGAAAGAAAAACACGCCATGAAACTGCACGGTGTGCGACCATTTAAGGGGTGAAAAGACCTATCAGTATATGCTCATTCAGGCACCCCCCCTGGAAGGGTCCTGAGGACGCTAGTGACAGAGGCTGCCTCTGGGAGGGGACTGCAGTCTGAGGCAGAGGGAGACAGGGGGCTTGCTACTTACTATGTCCTTGGGCACCTGTGAATCTTGTACTATGCTCACATATTACCTATTCGAAACTTAGTTACTTTTCTTTACATTTTTTAAATCTTCCAAAAAAAGATGGAGAATCCACAACACTCTCCCCAAACTACAGTAAAGCCACAATAAACGGGCTTTGTTTTGAAAGGCCCAAATCCGTACGCACTGGGAGACCTGGAGAAGACAACCCTGACAGAGTGTGGAAACCTGAAAGGACAGTCGTGGACTTACTGGAACCAAGAGGCTGAAATGTAAGACAGCCAAGGGGAGGGGCACGTCCAATTCCTACCAAAACCCTCCAGATACCCCGAAGTGACAGCCAATGGGGGGGGGGGTGGATTCATGCCTCAGGGTGATGCATTCTCAACAGAGAAGGTGGTCTCTAGCCTGGGGGACACAGTCTAGTGGAGGGAGGGGGAGCCACTCTGGAAATGGGTGGTCACCAGATGTCAGAGCGAGCCGTGGACCCCCACTTGGGGCCATCTCCACCCCTCCCCAGCCACATGCAATCTTCTCCAGAGAGCCCAACCAACTCACCCACAGCCAAGTTCAGAAGAGTAACGTCCTTCCCGAGCTCGGCACTTCTCACCGGCTCCTTGGTTTCCACTGGCAGGCCTGTGACAACAGTGGAGTGATGCCACATGCCTCCTCAGGCAAGGTAAAAAGGTGACACTGCCTTGCCTGTCTTTTTCTGATCTCGGGACACCTGCCTTTAGAACCCATCCATCTTGCTGTGAGGAGGCCCAAACTGGCCACTGGAGAGGAGCTGCGGCCCCCAGCGGCAGCCAGCACTGATGGCTGGACACATGGGCGCCGGCGGCAGACGTGTCCAGCCCCAGCCTTCAGCGAGGCCCTCCCACCACCTCAGTCCACGTCGGGACCCTTGGAATCGATTCAGTAAATGCCGCTGTCAGTCACTGAGTCCTCGTGGGGTGAAGGTTACTGTGTGATCGCTGGGTCCCACCCCAAGACCAGGGCGCCTCCCCAGACGGTCCCCTGCCGAGCTGGTGCCCCCAGTGTGGTCTCTGCGGGAGCATCACTGTCTGCGAGCCAGGCCCCAACCCCAGTCCTCACCTCCCTCCCGCTCAGCCCGAGTCCTTACCAAGTTCTACCGGCTTTTCTACAAAGTAACTCAGTACACAACGCACAGGCACTTTAGACCCAGCCAGCGCCACCTCTTGTCCCTGTGTCCCGGCCCGCCTCCCTCCTGCTCAGACCTCTGCAGGGGCCCCTTTCCGCAGAGCCTCACAGCAGATGGGTCCAGGCACAGCCCCAAGCCGCCGGGGCCCAACGATGGCCCACAGCGCCCCTGGCTCCCGCCGCCCCTCCCTGCCCCCCAGAACCTCCTTCCTCAGAACCCGCTTCAGGTTTCCTCTCCAGAAGCCTGCCCTGCGCTCAGGGGTCACTCACGTCACAACGGCATCTATTTGCGTTGTCAATCGACTAGCTGTCTCCCCACCAGACCATCAGTTCCAGAAGGAACTGTATCTGCTTTGACTCACCGCTGTGTCCCAGTGCCGCGAAGAACGTCCAGAAACGTCACACGTCCCATAAATATTTGTTGGATGAAACAATAAATGAGTCAGTGGAGTGTTATTTGCTAAAACCAGTTTATTGCACTTGCTTAAACACACTTCATACTACACGTGGCCAGGCCACGGAACCCTGGACCTGGACTAGAACGGGCTTCCTCCCTCCTTGTCTCACCGGCTCTTGGAAACTTAGTCGGCGGAGGGAGTCCCTCTGCCCCTGCTGGGCACCTGCACGGCCCGGCGGCTTCTGCTCCAACGCAGAGACCTCAGAGCTCTCCAGGTAAGAGGCGGCGACGGTCCCCTCTGTCGCGGTGAGCGCCCACTGCCGTGAACCATCGTGGACAGTTAACGTTTCCCGGCCCCTCCAGGCACCCTCCCCAAACTTGACCTTTCCCGCATCGGAACCACCTCTGGCTACCACGTCGTCTCGGTTCCGGAAGCCTGGCGTCCGGAGGAAGGTGTAGGCAGGGACGGCGCCTCTGAGCGGTGAGCAGGCGTCCCGGCCTCTCTCCTCGGTTCACGTGGTGTTCTCCTGGCTGCGGGCTAGCTCCAAACTCCCGTTACAAGGACAGCAGTCCTACTGGGTTGGGGCCCCTCCTAACGACCTCACTTGACCTCCATTTTGTCTGTAAAGGTCCTGTCTCTAAGAAGGTCACCTGCGAGGCCGGCCCGGGGGGTGGGGTGGGGGGGGGTTAGGGTCCCAAGACAGGAACCCGGAAGGGCTCCACGCAGCGAGGCCCCGCCCACGGGGCCGCCCACGAGGCCCCGCCCACACCAGCCCCGCCCCGGGGCCGCCCCACACGGCCCCGCCCCCGGCCCCGAGGCCACGCCCCCACAGGCCCCGCCCACAACGTTCCCCCTGGAGCCGCCGGCCCTAGGCCCCCCGCCCCCGGCTACCCCTGCCTTGGCCGGCACACTTCCCCCCTCCAGTCGCTTCCTCCGGGAAGCCTCCAGGCCACATCCACTTTCCTGGCCGTCCACGCCCTCACCCATCACTACTGTGCATCAGCGCGGGCAGTCACTGAATACCTACCTGCTGTCAGGCGGTGAGCGCCGAGCCAGCCGCGGCCGCGAGGTTTCCACGCCCTCGCGTGTCCGGCGCCTCCGTGCGGCCCGGCCAGGCCGTCGGACGCCCGAATGGAAGCGGCTCAGCGCCGGCCACCTGAAGGTACTTAAAACACCGCTCGGCCAAACAAAGGTCAGCAACTGCCAAAAGCGGGCTCAAGCCCAACACCAGCTCAGGTCTTAAACTGACGGGCGTCTTGCTGGCGTCACGCTTAACGGCGCCGCCCGGCCCGGAGCTGCCCGCGCGGAGGTGCGGCTGCCCGGCCGCAGCCGACACTCATCGGGGCGGCTTCTCGCCGGCGGTTCAGGCCGCGCCAGCGCGGCACGGCTCCGTCGGGCTCACGAACGCTGCGCGTCCCGAGACCACGGGGAGCCCGGCCCGGCGGGCATCCGCCGCGGCAGCCGGCCCGCCTCCGGGAACGGACGTCCCACCGCTCGGCGCGCGCCGACTCGTCTTCCGCGTTCCCCCCGCAGGCCAGGCCGGCCCGGAGCCCGGCAGGCGGCTCACCCTCTGCGGCCGCGGTTCCGCCCCCTGTGCGACGGGAGCGGCCAGCGCCCCAGGTCCCCAGGCCCCTCGCCCCCGCCCCCGCCCCGCCCTCCGTCCGGCCGCGTCGCGTCGCGTCCGCTCCCCGAGCCGCCAATCAACTTGCGTTCGGAGCCAACCGGAAGACTGGCCGTAATCCGCGTCGCCGCCGTCGTAAAAGTGCAGATCTCCCCGGCGACGGGCAACGCGGGGAAGATGGCGGCACTGGTGGCGACGGAGGCCGCGGCGCCCCCGGGCCCCGCCGAGGCGGCCGAGCCGGCGGAGGCGGCGGAGCTGAGCCGCGCCCTGAGCCGCCTGCTGCCCGGGCTGGAGGCCGACAGCAAGCTGGGTCGGCGGCGCGCGCTGGAGGCGCTGCAGCGCGCGCTGGAGGAGGCGCTGCCCGAGGCGCCGGCCGCCGACCCCGCCGCCGCGGCCGCCGCCTTCCAGGGCCCCTGGGCGCGCCTGCTGCTGCCGCGCCTGGTGCGCTGCCTGGCCGACCCGGCCGAGGGCTGCCGCGCGCTGGCCGCGCACCTGCTGGGCCTGGGCCTGCGGCGCGCCGCGCGGCCCCGCGACGCCCTGCCGCGCCTGCTGCCCGCGCTCGCGGCGCGCCTGGCCAGCCCCGAGCCCGCGCGCCGCCCGCCGCCCGAGGCCTGCGAGGAGCTGCGCCTGGCGCTCGTGCAGCTGCTGCGCCTGGCCGTGGAGCTGTGCGGCGCCGCGCTCGCGCCCCACCTGGACGACGCGGTGCGCGCGCTGCGCTGCGCGCTGCTCGACCCCTTCGCCGCCGTGCGCCGGGAGGGCTGCCAGTGCGCCGCGGGCCTGGCGCGCGCCACGCCAGGTGCGCTGCCCGCGGGCGCGGGGCTGCGGGGCTGCGGGGCTGCGGGGGCGCGCTCGGGACCCGCCTCCGTCCGCGGGTCGCAAGGCGGAGCCCTGGGACCGCCGCCGGGATTGGCGTGCTCCGGGCCGGGCTGCGCGCTGACAGCCGCCCCCCCGGGGTCGCTGGCCCACGCGCCCAAAGGAACACCCTGGGACAGACACCGCTGGCCGGTCGTTTCCCTGCGGAGCCCGCCCGTCTTCTCTCTGCCCGAAATGCAGGGAGGCCGCGTCTCCTCGCTTGCCTTCAATCCAGATTCCATTATTTTGAAAACACTGCTCTGATGAGGCGTGCCCTCTATCTAAGCAGCCGTCTCTGCAGGCAGGGTCTTGCCCACTTCCCTGTCCTGGCTGTCTCGGGCCGGGGTGTAAATGGTAGAGAGACCACCTACTTAGACCTGTTGAGAAGGCTTCCAGGAGGAGGGACATTTAAGTGGGGGACCCGCGGGGGGCGTCAGGAGGAAGCAAAGCTGGAGGAATAAGCGTGTCAGATCCCAGGAGCGACAAGGAGGCCACGGGGACCAGGAGGAACGGGGGAGGCCTGTCTGGAGGGGCTTGAATTTCGTACTAAGTGCAGCGGGGAGCCACTGGAGAAGGAGCCTGTTAGGCTCCGGTTCTGCTATTTAGGACATCGCTCTGGTGCTTGTGGAGAATGGGTTATAGCGGTGGCAATGGAGGAAATGAGGAAGCCAGTGGGGGCCAAAATCCATATTGAGACGAGGTTGGCTTGGACTTGGGGGGGCACTCTGTTAATAGAGATGGGGAAGACTGACCGGGTGTCTTGAAGGTAGAGCTGATAGGATTACCTGTTGAATTTGGATGGGGTAGAGGGAGGAAGAGGTTTGGATAGACAGGAGACAGAGAAAGTGGGGCCTAAGGTAATATCAAGGTCTCCATTTTGTGTCATGTTAACTTTGGATTCAGACAATGCAGAATTCTAGTGGAGCTGGGGGAGAGGCGTGGGCTGGAGATGGCCGTTGGGAATTACAAGCTGATAATGCATTTCTCATTGGCTCTCAACTGCCTTCCCCTGGTCTGGGCACCAGCCAGAGGGGCTGCTTCTCATTGCTTTACAGCCTTTGTGTGTTCCTTCCCTGTAAGTTCCGGGAAGGCAAGAGAGTCTCTGTGTGCCCCCAGCACGGAACACAGTGCCTGCCAGGAGGAGGTGCTCCCTGATTGTTGAGTGAAGCAGTGTTCCTTCTGCTTGAACCCCCCCATGTCGGCACACCCCCTCTGCCCCGCCACCTGGGTGCGGCCCTCTCTGCATCCCCGCCACACTCGGCAGCATTGGAGCAAGAGCTTGCCCAGAGCGTTACTGAAATAGTGACCTCACAGATGGGCCTCAAGCAGGTGGAACCAAGGCCACAAGTCCAAAACCAGAAAGTCAGCCTGGTCGTCCTGAAGACCCTCTGGTTCTGACTTCCTGGGAGGACCTTACAAATAGGAAGTGCAGTAGCTTTGCCTGAAGCAAGCGATGCAGTAGTGCTGGGCGTCTGGCTTCGGGCCTAGCTGGATGTAGGGACTTGGACAATGTCCTCCTGGCTCAGGTTCTGTCTTTTGGTCAGCGTTCCTCTCAGGCACCCATTGTAGCCGTCAGCAGCTTCAGGCTCTACCGTCTTCAGCTGAGGTGCACTCAAGCCCCCAGCCTTTTCTCTGATTCCCCAAGCCTGAGTCGTAGAGGTGCTCTTTGGGTTGCACAGCTGTTCCTGCATCTGGCCTGGTGCTGGATGTGCAAAGCTGCGCGTGGCAGTCCTGAACCTCGTGCCATAGGGGCACTGGTGGGGGAGGAGGGAAGGCCCACAGTGCAGTGGCCTGTCCTCCGGGGCATCCACAAAGCGGGCTGGACAGAGGCATGGAGGGAGCAGCCTTGGTAACTGCGGGCCTTGCCTGTCCCACAGATCACTTTCACATGCAGTCGGAGTCTCTGATCGGCCCCCTGATGCAGACCATCTCCCACCAGCACTGGAAGGTCCGGGTGGCCGTCATCGAGGCCACAGGCACGGTGATCCAGTTCGGCAGCGGGAAGTCAGTGGACGACGTGCTCCCTCACTTTGCTCAGCGGCTCTTTGATGATGTCCCCCAGGTAAGGGGAGGTCCTCTGGGCAGTCCCTTTTCCTGACTGGAAGCAAGCATGCTGGTGTGGTACACGCGACTCACTTCCTTCCTCTTTAAGGTGTTAACGTTACACCACATGCCTTGTCATCCATTTCTGCTTCACTTCATTGAGAAACTGGGAAGAGCTCAGTTGTCTGAATACTTTGCCATTTCTTAATTCCAAAGAGGAGAGAAAATGTCGGTGCTGTGAGCTCCCGGTTTGTAGAAGCACCCTCAATGAGCTCCTCCATCAAGGTGGACTCAGTGAAGGAGCCACAATGGTTGGCGAACCAGACCTGGGAGGAGGAGGACGGTGGCAGGGTAACTCGTTCCATTGGGCTTTCGGTCCTGCTGAGAGACAGACAGGCAGGCAGATGGAGATCAGAATACTGGCCTTTTTGTTGGCAGAAGCCAGGTCCAAGGGCATCTTGAATCTGAGGCCACAGCTACTAAAGTGTCCCAAGGTGCAGAGGGCCGGCTGCAGCTGGCAGGCTCTCTCCCAGAGGGAGGGAACCTGGAGGGGAGGACATCCTCGTGATCACGTGTGGTAGGAGGTGGCAGAAACCTTCCAGAGTGGTTAACAGTGCCCCTGCCGTGGCCACCCCGGGCCATTCCACATCGTGCTATGTAATGCACGCCCTGCGTGGTGGCGTGGCCCCTGATGGCAGAAATGCCAGCCCTGGGCACAGAGCCCTGTGCCAGGGTGTCTTTTCCAGACACCATCTGACTTAGTCCTCACAGGTGTTTTCACGGCTGCCACTTCCATTTCCTGAGGTCTGAGATCTGTGATGCGCTCAGGGTCACCCAGCTAGAGCCAGCCTCCAGGATCAGACCTGGTGACACCAGATTGCTCTGTGGCACTGCCCTGCCTCCCAACCACAGGCACACTGGGTTTCTCCCCAATGACTTTTTTCGTTTTTTAAAAAGTTTTGTTAATCTGTAATTGCCATACTACACAATTTATCTGTTTAAAGTATTGGATATTTTTGATATATGACACTTAATTTTTAAAAATTTTGGTAAAATATACATAACATAAAATTTGCTGTTTTAATTAAAAACATCAAAAAAATTATAAAGGAAAAAAATGCTGCTTTTCCCATTTTTCAGTACATCATTCCGTGGTATTAAGTACATTTACAGGGGTATGCAGTCATCCCCACTGACCAGAACTTTTCATCATCCCAAAGAGAAACTACCCATCAAGCAGTAAGTCCCTCTCCCTGGCCCCCAGCCTCTGATAACCTCTAATCTGCCTCTGAGTTTGTGTATTCTGCATGTTTCGTGTAAGTCGAATCAGTATATGAATTGCTGTGAGTGGCCTTTCTCACTGAGCACGACGTCCTCAGTGCTCATCCGGGTCGTGGCGTGTGTCAGTGCCTCACGCCTCACTCTCTTTTCAGCCTGGGTCACACCTGTTATGTGGGTATTCCCGGAGTTCATCTCTCACCTGTCGTGGGCACTTGGGTTGTTAGCACCTCTTGGCTGTGCGGATGTGCTTTCAGGCTGTGGCTGGACAGAGGCCTGTCTGAACTCGGCTTCACTTCTTTTGGCTCTACACCAAGCAGTGGGACGGCCGGGTCCTGTGGCCGTGGTATTCAGCGTGCTGAGACCACCACGCACTTCTGCACCAGCCGCTGCATTTCTCATGCCCCCAGCAATGCACTGCAGTCTCACAACACTGCTGTTCTCAGATTTTTGTTGTTTGTTTACAGCTGTCCTAGCGGGTGTGAAGGGCAGCTCGTGGCTTTGAGTTGCGTTTCCCTGGCATTACGATGTGGATTATCTGGTCCTGTGCTTACTGCCAGGTTGTGTGTTTTACCCGCCATGACATTCAGCTTCATGACTCAAAATACAGTTCTGCTCTGTTGACATGAGTGCGCCGGCAGACTGAAAGAGTCCCATGTGTGTCCCAATTACACAGAAAGGTTAAAGGTCCTGACCACCTACTGTGGAAGTGATCAGAACCTTTCCGGCCCTACTTCCTGTCCTACTTCCAGCCTGAGGGAAGCAGGGGGACTGGTGGGGAGGGGTGGGCTTGGCTTCAGTTCAGGATGAGCTGTGCCTCTCGACAGGAAGCAGACTTCCCAGAGGGAAATAGTGTGAAGGTGGCCAGATGAGGGTGTCACTCCAGGCTTTACGGGGCCAGGACAGAAGCCCTGACTCAGTGGCACGTCTGTGACATCATGTACCAGGTCCAGGCATGGCACAGCACATGCCCCAGTGTTGGCTTCCTCCTCCCGCTTCTCCCTGAGTTGCAGTGAGGCTGCGTGGAGGCTGATTTGGAGACAGGGACCCTCAGTCTGTCTCGTAGGGCCAGCTGATGGGGATGGACGGTGTGCACCACTGGCTCCCTCCTGGTGGCCTGTGCTGGAGCTGGGGCGGGGTCAGCACGTGACAGCATGGTGGGGGCCAGGACAGAATCCGGCTCTGCCAAGAGTGACAAAGGGGCAGGGTGCTGGGTCAGCACCAGCACTGCCCAGGACAGACGCTCTGTCCATTAACTAGAGACCTGGCAGCAGAGAGCAAGTCCAGTGAGTGCGGGTCACAAGGGTCACCAGAGAAAAGACAGACCACGGCCCTGCTGGGTGGTTTCTCAGCTTCCTTAAGCTAGAGGTAAAACAGACGATGGAGGTGGCTTCCTTACGTCACAGATGAAGTGGTTTTCCTCCAAATAGTGGAATGACTGTGTATCAACAGCTGTCGATAAACAGTATAGCTAAATCAACAGCTCCCTATCCCTAGTTGTCTAAACAGTACAAGTGTAGGGATAGCTCTGTAAATGGTAGAACTGTATCCATAGCTCTCTAATAGTATAATTGTATCAATAGCCCTCTAAATACTATAAATGTAGCCATAGGTCTCTAAAGAACTAACTATGTAAATCTTACTTGTCTGACCCCAGCAGCATAAGGATTTGCACTCCCACAAAAGTGTGACCATGTCACTAGATGACTGCTTTCTCTTTGGTGCTGTCAAGGGCAACATTCTGTATGGTGGGTTTTTTTTGTTGTTTTTGTTTGTTTGGTTTTGGTTTTTTTGGTGACAGACTTCTCCAACACTTCAGTCCAAAACTTTTTTTTTTTGTTTTTTAATATTCTAAAACACATGCTCCCATTATTAAAATGATTCTCATTTCTCTTTGTTTCTTCCCAGTGGGGTTTGATTTGCACCATACAATCTCCAGGGCTGATTGAGGTGGCATTTCAAATCGAGCTCTTCAAGTTGCCTGCCAGCTTTCACACTGACTTGGGGTCACGTTAACGAATGGATGACCACAAAGTCCCTTAGAGTGAGTTCAAGGTGAAGTCATCCTGCTGCCTGTTCTACTTTTACTGCAGCTGTGGGGACCTGGTCCTGAGCTCACTTTGATGCTTGTTAGGACTTCACAGGTGCTGGGCTGGTGGCAGCCCATTTTTTTAACATTGTAGCTCATAAAGTCGTTAATATAGGTAGTTGCAACAGTAACCCGTGTCCGGAGTCCCTCCCCTGCTCCTAAGGCACTGGCACATGGGTGAGTAGGGAAGGCGAGCCTAGGGCTGCTGAACTGCTACTGCCAGTCACACTCCGTGCAGGTGCTTTCTATCCTCTCGAGAAGCCGGGGACATGTATCCTCTAATTCCCTCTCTTTTCCAGATGGGAGAATGAGCTCAGGGAGGCCAGGTCTCAGAGCCCACATCCCAGGTCTGGTGGGCTCTGCTGGTTTCTATGCCTACTGGGGCCGGGGCTGAGCAGCCCACCCCGAACCCACATGAGTGCCTGAGTTGCTTGTCGCTAGGGCTGTGGTGAGGGGCCACCTCGCCCAAAATGTCTCCCATTGGCAGCCCCAGTCAGCGACTAACACACTGCCAATGGCCTCTTGCCTTGGTGGGACAGCTCTGTGGTTCCATCACGCTCCAGAGCTCCTGCCACCTCTCTGCGTGGCTTCTGTCCTGCCCCTCCTGCTGCCCTCCATGGGTCGTGTAGGATGCCCGGATCCTTATGCAGGCTCTGCCTTCAGGGAACCAGACCTCGAGCACCTGTTGTGTTTGAAGCTCGTTTCTTCCCTGTGCATGCACGTCACCTTTCAGATGGCTGGCAGCAGAACTCAGGGTGCCCCGCTGGCACCCATGGGAGTCCCTGGGGCCCCAAGACGAGAGGCGTTGGTGGTGCCGCCTGCAAGCTGGCGTTTCCCAGCTGCTAGCCAGCCGCTGGCTTAAACACCCATGGCGAGACAGTGCCCAGCCTGGCCAGGAGGTGCCCACACGGAAGATGTGGTGAACACACCACGGACAGGGCTTAGCTGCACGAGGTTCTGGTCAAGCCAGCAGGGGGTCAGGCCAGAGCCGAGGACAGGGACCTGCCAGTGGCCTGAGACGCCAATGGACGGATGGCACTGGGTGGGCCCAGCACTGGCCTCCACGACGCCCACATGCATGTGGCAGGCCAGCGCTGCCCCACACTTAGCACGGCACCCACTTTGTGTGCAGGTCCGACAGGCAGTGACGTGCGTGGTGGGGGGCTGGCTGCTGGATCTGCGGGACCGGTACTCCTTCTTCCCCAAGCTGATCCCGCTGCTGCTCAGCAGCCTTGACGACGAGATGCCAGAGATCGCGTGAGTACTGTGGGGGCAGGGTGGGCTAAGGCAGGTGGTGCTGTCCCCCCTCAGGTCGGGGGCGGGCGGCTGAGCCTCTGCTCCCAGCCTTTGCTGCCAACGTGGATTCCCTGTCCGGTCGTCGGGGCCGTCCCCACCTGATCTTCCCAGGTTGTCACGACAACAGTGGCCGTTCCTGGGCTCCGGGGTCTCTTGTAGGAGCCACACTATGCCCTTCATGTGCTGCGAGATCATGTGCCATGAATGGTCTCTGGCTTTTCAAATGAGAGTCTGCTTTTTTACACTGTGAGCACACGCATGAAGTCGGTCACCAGGCCATGGCCCCCTGACCTGTGACTCTGCTGCAGGCACACGGCTGCCAGCCTCTGGGAGAAGATTGGCTTGCAGTGGCAACAGGAAAATGAGGAGGACCTCAAGGACAAACTGGACTTCGCCTCTCCACCTCCCGCCCACCACCCCTCGCCAGGTGAGTGTTGCTTTCCAAGGGCAGTGAGGTGGCTGGGTGGCAGGAGGGCCCCATCCAAGGGGAGAGCAGTGCCACACCCGGCTGCGGTGCTCTGAGCCACTCACTGTCCCCACACCGTCCTCCTCACTGCGGTGGCATTGCTCATGGTGCCCTCTCCTATCCTGGGCCAGCTCTGGTGAAGAGGCATGTGGCTTCCTTGGGGATCCAGGTCCATGGGGACCCCCCAGGTGGCCCTGGTGTACAACACGCATGGAGCCACTTTTGCCAGCAGAGATTTTGGAAATGAGCAGCGCTTTGTCATTTCACAAAAATAGCTTTTGTGAGCTTCTGAAGAAGCAAAACGGGGCACGGGTAAGACGCAGGCCTTGTACTGGGCTGATTCTGGTGCTCAGCAGCTCCTGACCTTCCAGATGCGCCGGCAGCAGCCTCAGTCCTGTGCTCTGTCCCTAAGCGCCGAGTCAGGGCCGAGCCCTCGGCCCGCACACCTTCATGTTTCCGTTCTGGAAACTGTGCTCGCAGATACGAGCTCCGGGGGTCACACTAGCAGTTCTAGACCAGCCTGTGTTCGTGGCAGAGTCTCCACACCACCCTGTGGCTCCTGCGCACTCACTTGGTCCATGGAAAACCTGCCAGATGGCCATGTCCTGCGCGTTTCTGTCCTCCCCAGTGTTAACGCAGGTGGCGGGTCATCCCTACTCACAGGCCTCGCTGCAGGGCGGGATGAAAGGCATGGGCGATGGGGGCTGCAGAGAGGCAGGCCTGGGCGGGAAGTTGGCGAAGGGCAACCAGCCTGGTGACAGGCAGCTGTGCCCAGAACTGTGCTTCAGTCAGGGCGGATACGCTGGGAATGGACTCACAATCAGTTAGTGGCATAAGCTCTGGATTTCACTAGGTTTGGAGCATTTTGCCTTAATGTCACTTTTTCTCCTTTAAAATTTGAATTTCAAGTCCAAGTTTTCAGACTTTTGAACACATTTCATATGTCAGTTTATGTCAGTCTCCTCAGAACCTGTCCACTGACCGTCCATTTTCCTGGCCACACACTCTCCCAGTGCCCCGACCTCAGCAGCTGCCCAGCTTGGGTCCGGTGACGTCCCCTCCCCCAGAGCACACTCCAGCCCATGAGGGCAGGCTGTGAGGTACTTGACAGGAGTAACTCAACCTTCTGAGGCAGGGCCCTGTGAGCTTCAGCGAGCACACAGGCATATGACCCCCACAGATGCGACCTAGAGCGTGTCACCAGCCCCAGACGGCCTTCGTGCCCATTCCCCTCGCAGTTGCCACTCCACACAGTCTCCCGGGGGCTCTGTGTTTTCCAGCTGCACGGTTGCCTTTCTTGTCTGGCTCTCGTCACGCCATGTGTGGCCGTGGCTCTTCTGCCGCTGGGTCACATCCCATCCGGACGTCCCGAGTTTGTGTGACTGTCAGTACTCAAAGGACGTTTGGGTCATTTCCAGTTTGGGTGACTTCAGACGAGGCTGATGGAAGCACGTGCATTCAGGTTTCGTGTGAATGTCAACTTCTCAGACCCACACAAGGACCGGGATGGCTGGGCCGTGTGTGTCTGCGTGGACTGCCAGCTCTTCCCAGGCGTCTGCACTTGGCCTCTCACACGGGGTAGAGGAGTGTTCCAGCTGCCCCTCGGCCCGTGACGTGGGGGTATTCGTAGCGCCCGCAGTGTAGCAGGACGCACTGTGTAATGGGGCCACCAGTGATTTAGCCTGTGAGCCCCGAGCACAGGAGCTGCGAGCATCTTTTCGGGGCTCACAGACCACTGCCCAGCTTCTAGTTCAGTGTCTGTGCACATCTTCTGTCCGTAGTTTAAGTTGGTTGTTTGATCTGCTGGGACGGAGGTTCCAGACTTCTTTGTGCAAAGGACAAAGTCCTTTGTCAGGTCTGTGTTGTGCGGCTCTTCTCTCCGGCTGGGCTGAAGTACTGGCAGCCCTGGCGGGCACCGTGCCCCCTCCTGCATGCCTGCTCTCCTTCCCACCTGCCTCATTTCTTCCTGGGACTTACTTCTAGCCGACATCGTGCTGTCTGAGCAAAACATTTACTCTCATCATCTCGCTCGAGAGGCAGACTTGTGTATGCTTGTATCCTGGCACCTGGAGCAGGTGTGCCAGGAGCAGAGCCGGCTCAGCAAGGGTCAGATGTGTGGGGGTGTGTCCTCTTACGTGAGAAGTGGGAGGCCCGAGTGTGGCCGAATCGCAGACGTGAGCGTCTGAGCAGCCAGGGTGAGAAGGTAACGGTTCAGCTGCTGACCGAGCCTGTGCTCAGCAGCCTGCCCTGTGCAGCACTTGCACCCGGCCCGGGCCTCATTCCAGGCCATCCCTCCCTTCCTAGGAAAGGGAATGTAACGTGCTTACCCACGTGTGGTCATCAGCTTTGCAAACACAGTGTAAGTTTCCTCTGAGAACACTGGGATAAATCTCCAGTTAAAACCAAGGTGTATGTTGGGAAGAACGGAAGGGCATCTTTTGTCATTCTCAAGCCTGTGGCTGGCCTGGACAAAGTGCTCTTCTCGTGCGGAAACACGAGTTCCTGCTCGACATGCATCTGCCCACAACCCCGCCAACCGCCAGCGGCAGAATCAAGTGGTGACAGCAGGTTCCGGAGTCCCTTCTGCTTTGAAATTATCCTTCGGCTAAAATTGTTTTCCTTGGTAATGCTTGAGTGAAAAGCAAGCACGTCTTTGCAATGGGGAATGGCTTGTCAGACCTTTTAACACCAGAGAATAGAGTTGGCTTTTGTTAAAACCCATTTTAGAAATCAGGAGGGTTCCCTTTGAACAGATGCCATTGTCCTGTGAATTGCTCTGTCCATAATAACCTCTGTGTTTTCATGTTCTGCCTGAGAGCCTAAACCGGGCTTGTGTTTCAGCCAAGTGTTGGCAAGTATCAGGAAAGACACCTGAATAGAAGAAGTTGTCAGAGCTGTTACATTGTGTAGAGGAAGCAGGAGAGGCCAAGTGAGCGAGGGTCCCTGGGTGGACAGTGACCGTGCCGAGCCCGCTCTGAGTATGAGGAGGAAGTGTGACCCTGTTAGCGGGCAGGAGGGAAGGGCAGGGCCTCCACCGTCTGGCAGCTGCCGTGGAGCCCGGTCTACTTGTAACAGACGCCGTTCTCCCTCTCAGACCAACAGGAGTGAAGCCCCAGGGGCTAGGCAGCTGGTGCCCAGGCAGCTGTGAGGACCACACGTCGCTGACCCAGGTCTCAGGTCTGGGCACGAGCGGCTCCTGTGGCTTTCCCTAACCCCATGTCGGCTGGCCCTCGACCACACACTGAGGAGTGTCCGTTTCTTCAGGAAGGTCAGCATCTTGTAGCTGCTTGGACCTTTGCCTCTCTATCCAGCCTGTTTGTGATGGTTTATAAATTACAGTGCTAGGCAGACCTGCTATGGGACTCCGATAAATACATTGAGAAATGGATGGCCTGTTTTTCTGCCTGCAGTTAAATTACACTTAGCCTAACTGCAAAAATAAACTGAGTTCACGCTCCACATGCTTCTGACGCGCCTGTTAGGGTTGTCCGCTGACCTCCCTGATTTAAGAGGCAGGGAGAGGGGTGTTTACAAATACAGAAGAAGACCTCCTTGAACTCGTCAGAGGCCTCTGACCTTGCACCTGAGGTTTGTGCCTCGGGGTGTGGGGGAGGTGGACGCTCCTGATGGCAGTGGGAGCTGTACGAGCACTGGACGCTGGGGCTGACTTCCTCGGTGCCCACACACATCTGCAGTAAAGCCCCAACTCAGTTGCTTGGAAAGTGACTTTCGGATGAGAAGGAAATTGTTTAGTAGCTGTAAAAACGAGGTAGAAAAACAGGTCAACTGTATCTCTCCACAGAGCAGAATCACACACCCTTACACCAGGGTCCAAGGTGGGAGCAGAAGTCAGCACTTAGTGTGCTCTAAGTGTGCCAGGCACTACACACCTGTGTCTCGAAGTGGTGCTGGACCCTGTGAGGTCACATTCCTGTCGCCTCTTACAGCCAAGCAAGCACAAGACCTGAGAGGCTGTGTTGCCACCAAGAGGCGAGCAGGTGCTCGGCGGGTCCTCCTGCCCTCAGAGCCGTGCTCTTAGTGCTCCAAGGTGATTGTCCTCTGTGCGTGGTACGTGCTCGGGTGCGGTGCACACGTGCGTGGTACGTGCTCAGGCGCGGTGCACACGTGTGTGGTGCGTGCTCGGGCGTGGTGTACACGTGTGTGGTACATGCTCAGGCGCGGTGCACACGTGTGTGGTACGTGCTCGGGCGTGGTATACACGTGCGTGGTACATGCTCAGGTGCGGTGCACACGTGTGTGGTATGTGCTTGGGCGTGGTGTGCACGTGCGTGGTCCGTGCTCCGGCGTGGTGCGCACGTGCGTGGTGCATACTCAGTGGGATGGGAACTCTCATGCTGGTTTGGCCCCTGCAGAAAGCGTGTGAAGCATGTGGCAGTTTCCTAAACGTTACTGGGCAGCTATCCTGTGACCCAGCCATCACGCTGCTGGGAACCTGCCAGGAGGTGACAACAGGCCCACCCAACCCTGCACGTGGGTGTTCTCCACAGCATCAGTGCTGTACAGAGCTCGGGCCGTCCACCAGCAGTGACCGGACACACTTGCTGTCTCCCTGCCTCGGAATGCTGCTGGGCAGTCAGGTTTGAGCGCTCAGCAGCCCATGGAGGGCGCTGAGTGAACTCACAGAGTAAGAGGAGCCTAACAAAAAATTATATACTGTCCAGTTCCACTACAGAAGATTCTAGAACATGCTGTTGAGCTGTCGTGACAGGAAGCAGATCCGTGGTTGCCCGGGCGGGGTGGGGCGGGCCGGAGGCGTCACGAGAGCCACGGGCAACTGGGTGACGGATGCATGTACTACTGACTGCAGTGACGGCTCGCAGGTATGTCCAGATGTCAGCACTTGTGGAGTTAGGCACATGGAGATGTGCCCTGTCGCACGTCACCCACACCTCAGCACCGCAGTGAAACGCTTCCAAGTACCTTATGACGCTTTGTCTTCATTTCTGTCCTGAGAGTTGGTTTGAATTTTTAAGACCTCAAAATAAAACTGGTGGGTTTACCTTAAATAGGAATGTACAACAGATTACTTTCTGTAGGATCGTAGGGGTTTTGTGAATTTCACGTTTACTTTTGATCTTTTTAACGCAGAGACCCGCCCGGGGTTGGGCTGCCGGGAGCTCATCTTCAGAAACCTGTCCAAGATCCTTCCCGCCGTCTGTCACGACATCACCGACTGGGTGGTGGGGACCAGGGTGAAGTCTGCGCAGCTGCTGGCGGAGCTGCTACGACACGCAGAGGACCACATCACACAGCACCTGGAGCTCCTGCTCAGAACGCTGCTCCACGCTTGTGCCGATGACGAGGGGGCCGTGGTCAGCAGTGTGAGTAGCCTTTCCAGCCACGGTTATCGAGCTGTTACTTACGGGTGTGAAACCCACTGCTTTTAGGTTTACAGGTCTGCGAATTTTGACAAACCTAAGCAGTCGTGGAACCACCACCACAGCTGAGTTCTAGAGTTTCTGTTGTCCCCCGGCCCCCACCCCACGCCCAGCCCCCACCACCACTGATGTGCTCTGTCCCTGTAACCTGCCTTCTTGAGGGCATGTGCAAGTGGAACCGTACAGCGTGTTTGGGGACTGGCATTTTCACTCACCTTGACGCCCTGAGGCCTACCCATGGATACACCCACAGCCCCTCCTTGACAGGACCCCCCGCCCCACTCATGGGGCGCAGCACATTTGGGCTGCAGGCAGGGGTGTAGGTTGCTGGGAGCAGACAGACCAGCGTGGGGTGGGAAACCCGCAAGGACCCAGCCCTCCTGCCAGCCAGCCCCGCCTGCCTTGTAAGCCAGATGGCGGGAGCCTTCCCAGGGATGTCCCAAGGGTCACCAGGGCCTCTTTGCACCAGTGTCTGAACAACGGATGCCAAGAGAGGTTCCTGCAGGTCTGCCTGGTGGTCATGGCAGCGTGGTGGCTGGACCCCAGACCATGGCAGCCCCAGCTGTCTGTGGTTCCTCCCGCAGTGTACCAGGTCCGCAGAGCTGATTGGGGCGTTCGTCAGCCCGGACGTCTTCCTGAGGTTGATGTGGCCCCTGCTGAAGAAGTCACCCTCTGCCCCCGGCCTCCTGGTCCTCGCTTCTGTCATCCGGGGCTGCCCGAGGGAAGCCCTGCAGCCACACCTGAAGGCCATTGCCACGGAGCTGGCCCAGGCGCACATCTGTCAAGGGGCTGAGAAGGTAAGCGTGGGAATGAGCAGGTAGGACGCAGACAGTACTGCACGTGCTGTGCTGGGCATGTCCCTGGCCAGTCACTGTGGAAACAGCACTAGTGATCATTGCTAGTAAGCCCGGCCTGGGGCCTGTTGTTGGGGCTCTTTGCTTCTTGTCTCACTCTGCTCGGTCCAGCACAGTGGCCACTAAAAGTAACATTAAACAAAGGCAGTTCTCCAGTAGTCACACTGGCCACATTCCCCGTGCCTCGTAGCCATGTGTGGCCAACACTCCCGTGGTGGCCAGTGCAGGACGGGGCACGTCCCTCGAGGACAGCCTTGCTGGACAGCGCTGCTGTGGGTAGTCTCGGGCCGAGAGAGGATGCACGGTAGCCGCCTCCTCCCTCCACCCTGACACGAGCTTGCCTGGCCCCCAACCCCCTTTGGGCCCACACAGCACTCGGTGCCGTGTGCACCTTACCAGTGCCGTGAGCTGGGCCCCATCAGTTGGTTTTCTGATAATGCACATAAAACAAGCCACCTGGTGGTTTGGCGAGCCATTGTTGGGATCTGAGCATGGCTGGCACAAATTTGTTTTAAATTGAGCAATGAATGTGTCACGTTTGCAGCTGAGACAATGTAGTTACTGAAGCTTAACCATTTGAAATATTTTATAATTGTTTGCAATTGAGAAAAAATAATGACGTGGGTTTTGCTTGGCTGGGAGAGGCTTAAGCCCTGTAAACCCCGCCCTGGACGTAGCCCTCGGATCTGTCTGTAGAGAAACCGGAGTCGCCTCAGCTGGGGTCAGCATGCAGTGCCACCCCCGACGCCGGGAGAAGCTGGCATGCTCCCACTGTGTACGTGACCGTGGCTGCTGTGGCCACAAAGCCAGGCTGGAAGGGACCGGAGGGGCTCGCTCTGCTTCCTCACTGTCTAGTCCTTGGTCACGGCCCTTTCTCTGACTTCCCAGTGAGGAGGGCACCGCTCATAGTGGTGCTGTGAGCCATGTTAAACCTGCCAGGCAGTTTCTAGAGCAGAGAGGGGGAGCGAGGACGAAGCTCGGAAAGCGCATGTCGGTGGGCTGCCTCGTGTGCTCTGGGTGTTATGAACTGCACTCTAGCTTGTCCCCAAACCGTCTGCAACACGATGGTCACATTCATGTGCGTTCTGCATTTTCACTCCCAAGGGGTTCTAAGGAGGGTTTTGATCCCTCCCTATAGGTTTGCAATCAAGAAGCATTTTTTTTCTAGAAAGCTATAACTTGTGAATTTGTATTGGTGTTCAAATACATACTTTACACACCTTACAGCCAAGAAAATGTAATTTCATATTTAGTGTAGGTTACAGAAAACTTGAATCCCTTAACCCATTGGGTTCAGATTGTGTTTGGCTCCTCATCTCCCAGTTTTTTCAAGGAAAGTTTTGATGATCTTTTGAAGAAAGACGCGTCTTTCTAACAAAGCCTAATAGTGACTTTCTGGATGTGTTCCATCCCTGGGGCCGGGCCAGGGAACCAGCCAGGACAGAACCCAGAGCACGCACTCTGCTCCTTTCATGACCCACTGGAACGTGCAGCACCTAGGGTGTGGGCAGAGGAGTCCCTGTTCCCAGCTGTGCCCCCTTCTGTGGCAGGGAGGGCACCTCGTGCGCATGTGCGTGTGCGCACGTGCGTGTGTGAGTGTGCATGTGTGTCCGTGTGAGTCTGTGTGTGTACATCCTGAGGAAGGGGCATATGTCCCCCACAATCATCTCCAGTAGCTGTAAGAACAGGCCCCGAATGGGTTTTGAGAACAAACAGACTGAGCAGTGGAGGGAACGTGATTCTCTTTGTTGTGCATGTTTGGTAACAGTAACTGTAGCCAGGCGACTGTAGCTCAGGACAGTCCCCTTTTCCTGCTTGGCTGAAGAGCTCCAGGAGGGCCGGACGCCGGTGCTGTCGCTGACGTGAGTCCCCCCTTCCCAGTGCAGCTCAGGCAGCTCAGCTGACCTGGTTTCAGGAGCAAAACCACTAGGGACATCTCGTTCTGTGCGTGAGCAGGTCGATGCTGAGGCCCTCTGGTTAAACGCTGAGAAGCCTGTACGTGCGACGGCCTGCTTTCCTCCGAGAGGAAAGCCCTGCTGTGTGCACAGCAGCGCGATGCTGGTCGGGACACGTGGTTCTTCATGGACTCCAGTGTCCGGGGCATCACAGCGCAGCCCAGCAAGAGCCAACATTGTCTAAAAGCTGAATTCCTTTTTATTTTAATTGAAAAAATGCTTGCTCCTTACATGTATATTCTAGGTCATTTTAGAAGTTAGCGAAAATCGTATTTTCAGAAAACCATCAATCCAGGCCTAAAAGACACTGGGCTTTGGGAAGAGTCAGGATTCGAATAAAAACACCAATCTGTGGCTTCTCACAGGAGTTAGGGCATCCAGTGGTCCCGGCGATGTCGCTGGGGTGGGCGTGGGTCCAGCTTCTGAAGGCAGAGGTGTTGCTCCGTGCACACGGGTCCCCAGTGCGTGAGGACGGGCGGGTCTGGAGGTGCATGTACCAAGCTATTCTGTGGTCCAGTGTGAGTTTGCTGTTTAAATTTATGTCACTTGTGACTGAGTCATGGAGTTACAGAACTCACTCAGAATCTAGAACCAATCCGTTATCTAGCCAAATAATTGCCAAACTTATTTGAACTCACACCCCCATTAGTAAACATGTTTCCAATATACACATACTTGTTTATTCACGAATCACATTTGTGAGTTACATTCATGACCTGCGTTCCATCCTTTATGAAACACAGCGTTCTGAAGGGAACACTAACAGAAACGTCACTTCTGCCTCCCCTGCTCGCCCACTCCAGGCTTTGTTTTACGGTTGACGAGGCTGAAGCTGGGATGTGAGCGGCTGGACCCACCCAACCAAGACAGCACCTTGCCCTCTCTGTCAGGAAGCATTTTTTGAACCATAGAATTTTATTTATTTTTGTCAAAACTTAGTATTGTAGATACATTTAAAAACGCACAGAAGTAGAGAGAAAGCAGAATGAACCTCCGCGTACCCGTCATCCCGCCTCAGCAATGACCGACTCTAGCGTTTTCTCAGCTTGTCCTCCTTCCTTCACCTTTTTCCTGAACTTTGGGCGGTGGGCGGGGAGAGCTGGGGTATTGTGAAACAAACCTGACACCCAGTCATTTCACTTGCAAAGTCTGCATTACTAGTTAATATTGCTGACACATAAGGACGTTTTTAAGCAACTGAAATACTGTCGAGCAGTTAACAAAATGAATATGAATTCCTTAGTTTCCAGCCTGTGTTCAGTTCCCCGTTGTCTGAAAGAGCCCCAGTTGTGCTGTGTTTATTTGCCGTGGGCTCTGTGGCTCTGCCTCTCAAGGGGCAGGCCATGGCTTCCTGTCAGCCCTCGGGCAGGGTGGGAGGTGGTCAGCGGCCCCAGCGCAGCTAACGGTGCCCCTGCTCTATCCCCAGCGTGTGTACGGGGAGAACTTGCTGCTCTGCGTGCAGGCTCTAGTGGCCGTGTGCCGTGAAGCCTGCAGAGGGTGCGGCCTGCAGCTCATGGAAGTGCTGGTGACCGTAATGGCGTTCGCAGATGCCACGGGCCTTGGTGACGAGGTGAGCCTGGTGGGACAATCTGCCGCTTTGCCATCCACGTGATGGTGCTCATTGCTGTAAACCTCTGCCCTTGACTCCCAGCTCAGGCTGCCCGACTACAGCTGACATTGGGGATGAGTCTCTCATGAGCTGGCCTTGGGGTACACAGAAATCTAGGTCCCTTTCAACTGCCATGTAGTGTGTCAGAGTGAGGATGACTCATCTTGGAGTCCCTCTGGAGGCACGGACGAGGCGTCCACACTCACACCTGTGCGGAGCGTGTGGCTAACACGCGACGTGCCTGCGGAGGTCTGCAGACGGGAGAACAGCACAATGTTCCTGTTTCATCGCAGGCCGGCTGCACTGCCCAATGGGCTCTGCTCGTAGGCTTACAGCCCTCTGACGTCCATTCCCCGCGAGCCCAGATGTCCTGCCGCTTCTCCCAGAGCTGGGACTCAGTTTCCCGCCACGTCTCTCCAGGGCCCCCAGGCAGGTCTCTGGGCGCTGAGTTGCGGGACGGGGGCCACAATGCCCAGACTGAGGAGGCTCCCGCCCTCCTCCTCCTTTCTTGGGGCCCCTTTAAACTGCTGCATTTATTTCTCCCTTTCAAAACCTCCTTCCCAGAGGTGTGTCTTAGCGGTGGCTTGTGGTTACTGGCAGCAGCCATTGGCTTACAGCGCCTCAGACCAGGCTGGCCCCCTGGCAGCTGCATGGCCCGGACCTGCCTGGTGTTCCAGCCCCGAGGAGAAGCACGGGCAGGGGGGCCATGGCCTTGCCACTTCGTCTTCCTTCGCCCTCTATTCCCCAGAGCCGCAGTATTCCTGTCACCCGCACCCGCAGGTCTGCTGGGGCGAGTGCTGAGCTGAGGAAGGACACGGGGTGTCTGCAAACATCGCGGAAGTCTGTTCAGTTTAGTTTCCTGAAGCCAGCTGCTCCCCTTCTCCTTCACGGACTGAGCCCAGCTGGCAGCCCAGCTCCCGCTCTGTAGGCGCGTGAGGACGACGGGCAGGGCAAGGCCTCAGGCCCAGGGGCTCGAGGTGCGCGTAGAGGGAGGCACGTCATCTGTTTCACTGCTCGTGGTGCAGGCGGCGTTGACATGACATGAATGGAAATGGGAGCTGAACGCGGTGTCGCAGTCCGGGCTCCCAGCACGGACTTCACGGGTTTCCATCATGTCAGCCTCGTCACCGTCACGGGGAAAATGCCTGTGGTTGGCCTGCTGCTCCAGCCGGTCGCGTTCCTGAGTGGCTCTCAGGGTCTCAGGTGATGACGACGGGTCTCCAGTGGGGGCCTGAGCTGTGGAACGGGCTTGTCCCAGCCTGTGACTCACCTTCCAGGTTCAGGAGACCATGGCCATGCTGGCCGTGGAGGAGAATGGTGGCGACAGCCAGGACCTCTACCGAGAGCACTTGGGCCCTCTCCTGGAGTGGCTGGCCGGCTCCCACGACGACTGGACCGCCTACTCTACAGAGCTGCTGCAGTTTAACGTGCTGGTCACCCACACAGGTGAGCCCCCAAAATGGCTCGTGCACGGCTGGGTGCAGGGCTTTGCCACTGCCAGCCGGGAGTTTTCGGTGTGAACCAGAGTGCTGGCAGGCTGGGCCGCACTGAACTGAGCTCGCTTTTCCTCGTGACTCCCAGTCACTGTCATCTCTGAAGGACACATGTTACGGGACAAACCTTCATGTCTAAAGCGCAGAGACTGTGCTGGAGACTGTGGCGCAGCTCTCCCAGTCTGCCCGGCACACCTCTTAGGGCGAACCTTGAAGCCGTGGCTTTTCGTGGCCCCTTTTGTGACCTGTGTCCTGCAGATGTGTCAGTGTGTGCAGCTGCTGGTGTGGAGGTGGCAGGAATGCTGTGCCCCATCGGTTCTCCTGAGCCTCCAGACTCAGGCATTTTCCTGAGACGAGCACCGTCGCCTGTGATGCTCTCTCAGGTGTGGAATAACACCTCAGAATCCTAGTCAGGTTTTCATTAGCGAAACGATGGCAGTTCGTTACAGATACGCTGTACTTCGGGTGGGCATAAGGGGTCGAGCAGCTCGGTTTGTCTTCATCTAAATTGATGACAATCCTGTTTCCCTGGAAGGAAGTGGCAAGCGTCCCGCCACCTCTGGGTGCAGAGACGCTGTGACTGTTCTGGAATCCGGAAGGGTCCCTGCTGTGACTGAGACTAATGTGCATTGTCCCTAGAGAACAGTGGTTCGTCTCGGGACCCAGGGGCTGTGACCCCTAGAAAAAAACCCGAATTGTTCTGTCAGTTGTCTGCAAAACCATATTTTTAGATATGAAAAGAAAATAGAGCTAATGTCCAGCAGTACTAACTGTCCGTGGTAGATGCTGTTCGGCTGCATTACAACCTCAGCCCCTCAATGTCCTCATAGCTACTCTGTGTGGGAGGAATTGCCACCCCCATTTCACGGAGGAGGAGACTGAGGCAGACAGCCCAGGGTCACACAGCTGGCAGGCTGGGGTGTGACCCGGGCCCACGGGCCTCTTGGTGGGGGTCCAGTGTATCAGTTTCTCGTTTTTCACTAAATGTTGCCCAATTTCACAAATCAAATTGCTCCAGTGTTCACGTGACAGATGGGGACACTGGGCGAGTACACCCTGGGAGACGAGCCTTGCGTCCTTAGCAGGACAGCCAGGGTTCAGGAGCCTCTGCCGTGGTCTCCAAAAATCTGTTTCCGTGCAGCTTTAAAAAGAATCTCTTCCATGGTAGTGTAGCTGATGGACACCTCAGAAGGCGCCATGTGCCCGTGTCTCGTGTCGTGCTCAGGAAAATGCTGACAGTGTAACGTGAAGTGAAAGAGCAGGTTTTAAAACTGCAATTCAGTAATCCCAACCATGTTTCCTGTGAGTACGTCTGTGTGAGCGTGTGCAAGTGTATGCAGGCTTTGTGCATGTATGTGTGCACGCGTGACTATGCGTGTGTGTGCGTGTGTGTATGAGGTATGCGTGTGTGTATATTTGTAAAATCGCAAAGGAAGTATAGCAGCGTTCCCAGCAGTGCTCTGAGTGGCTTTTGCTTTCCGCTTTATTTAGTTTTCTGTATTTCCCAAGTTTTCTATAATCAGCGTGTATGTCTGTAACAAGCAAAGCAAAAAGATTTAAATACTTAGTTAAAATCCTTCAATCCCTTATTTACACAAGTTCCGTAAGAAGATAACATTTTTCATTTAATTCTGCATGTAAACATACCGAAACAGAACTTCCTAAATCTTGAAAAGGTGGGCGGACTGCACAAGAGAGAAGCAGGTTGGACTGTCCACATGTGAGGCCAGAGGTCAAGGAGAGAAGCCTGGGGGTTCATGTGCAGCAAACCGGGAGCAGGGCCCCCAGACAGGTGTGCAAAGCTGAGCCCCGACGCTGGGCAGAGAGGCCGGGCTGTGTGAAGAGTGAGTAGAGCTGGCGATGAGGGTGGGCAGGGGCAGCGGTCACCGTGAGATGTGCACTTGAGGTTGGGATGCCGTTTTTCATCTATCAAGTTAGGCCCCCAACTTAAACGCATCCTTGGTGTTGTCGAAGGGGAGCCTCGCCTGCTGGCGGAGCTGTAAGTGTGGCTCTTGTGGAAGCAGCCTGAGGTCATGCTTCTAGAGTTCAGCGTGTTCAGACCTTGCCTCCAGCAATCGCCTGTGTGAGAACCGTCCTGAGGAAATAGGCTGATTGTGGAGCAAGCCAGGAGCCCAGAAATACTCCACGGGCGCAGCTGAGTAGCAGAAGTGGCCCAAACACCGTACAGGAAGCTGCTGTGTGATGATGCTCTGAAGAAAACATGCCCTTCGGCCGCCGCAGTGTCAGCCTCTGGAGCAGCATGGGGACACGCCTGCGGTGACGTGAGGTACAGCCGAGCTGCAGGCAGCTGAGCACACGCGTCGTGAGTGGACAATGTGTAGGGCGGCATGAGCAGGTCTCCAGGGATAAGTCTCGTCTCCTCCTCTTCTTGACGCGCTTCCCGCGTGCTGCCCGCCTCATGGTGCGAGGGCTTCCAGGGGCCTCTGTGCTGGGCGCCTGCTCGGTGTGCTGCTGGGACCGCGCTGAGCCCCAGGTGGGCTGAAGTCCTGGCGAAGGGCTTGGTGTCTCATACGCTCCCGGACACTCGATGTACCTCTCTCTACCACAGGCATTGACTGGCGCCCCACGGCTTCCAGGGCTTTTTCTCCGTATTGTTAACGGAGCATTTAGCAAGACTGAGTGTTAGAAACGATGCGTTTCGTGCCGGGTTTGTGAAGGAGCTGACCACGGGCAGCAGCTGAAGCGTCCGGCACAGGCGGGGTGCCAGGCACCCACTGGACTAGCCTTTCGTCCCTGCTTCCTTGGAGTGAAGCTGTTGGGAGGTTGGGGCCTAGTCCTGAGCACTCACCCACCTCTGCTGGGGAGGCGGCCACAGCTTCGTCTTCTGTGAGATGCTGAAGAAAGGACACTGCCCGACGGCCTGAGCGCTCTCTGCCACGGAGGCTGCTCCGCCCTGGGGGCATGTCTCTGGTTTGCTCGTCTCTTCCTCCCCAGACCCACACACGGCTCCAGGCTGATGAGCTGATACCCTCAGGCCGTGCTTTCTCCTGCCGCAGGTTCCACACGGCACCTCTTTAACAAGATCTAAGTTGCTTGGCCTGCTCTCTGAGTTGTTGCATAGGCAGCAGACTGTGGTTTCACAGTGACCTTTCTTGGTCCAGAAAGCGAACTCCTGTGTGCTGGCATGGGGCCGGGGGTGGGGGGGGGAGCATTGTGAATCACAGCTCCTGCCTACACCCCAGGCACGATTCAGGGGGTTTCCAGATGCTGCATACCAGCATTTGTGTTTGAAATCTTTTAAGGGCACCGGGAGAATTGCGGCATTCCTTCGTCAAGCAGTAAGTTTGCAAAAGGATCATGGCTGCCAAGTTTAAGGGCCAGTATTAGACAACATGTTCTGAAAAACTGATTTTGGTGGGTTTAACACATTGCTTGACTGTGAATTTTTTAAGAATTTGGAAAAAGATAAGGAAATAGAAAGTTTACGTGTTGAATAATCAGAGTGATTTGGCGGGTTAAGTGCTCTCATGGCGTCCAGGGCTCGCGGGACCCAGCAGGAACCAGGCTGCTTCTGTGTTCCAGGCCCCGCCCTCGGGTCAGCGCTGCCACACCTCGTCCCCATCCTCAGCAGCTGCCTGCAGCCGGCCAGGGACCCACAGATGCGCCTGAAGCTCTTCTCTGCCCTGTCGCGCGTGCTGCTGAGAGCGAAGGAGACCCTGGACTCCCAAGGGTAGGTGGGCCCGCCCGCGCCCCCCCCCATACACACACGGAGGTCTCAGGTGAGAACTGGGTGGTCCCTGCTGCCTGCAGCTTCGTGTCCCCCCTGGTAAACAGCGGGGTCACGGTAGTGAGCACACTGTGCAGAGACACTAAATCAAAGTCCCTTTAGTGTGGTCATTAAAATTCCACTGAAGGAAAACGTTTTAGGGAACATTAACTATTAATGGCTTATATATTAGCTGTTCTGAGTTTTAAAAGCCTTTTGGTACCTTTCAAACCTAGCAGAATTGATTGAATTACCACTGATCGTTAAAGCCGTAGAAAGTGCTTTTAGGTAGCATTCCAACACTAAGGGCCTTGGACTTGACGGTTTTAAAGTCAGGGCACAGGGAGCAGGTGGCCTGAGGTAAATGCGGAGGGTTCAGAGCCCTAGGGACACACCGCCTGCAGCAGCCGCCAGCCTGAGTGACTCTGGTCTTTCTGTGGGATGCTGTGAGCTCTGGGGACCTGTCCCCCGAGGGAACAGATCTATGCGGAGTCCTGCTCTGTCGTTGGCCTGCCGTGACTGTTTCCTATGGAAATAATTGGGTCATTCAGACTTCTCTTCTCTGAATGTTGCGCTGATCCCTCTGCTGTTGCGCCTCTAGCCAGACACCGCATTGCAGGAAATCCCTGCTGGGCTGCAGAAGCTTCCTGGCTTCGAAGGGACATGAACAGATGCCGAGTCGGCCCTAGCAATCGGCCCATCAGTAGGCAGATTCTCCCATCATGTGCACGCCGTCCAGGCTGTCCATCCCCCCAGAGTTTGGCTCAGCCATGTCCCTGCGGACAGTAATCCCATCAACACAGCGTCCGAGTTGAGACCAAGTTCCCAAAAGAACCTGCGCTTGGAGAATTCTCCTGGAAAGCACTCAGGATCAGGAGAAGAAAGGTGTTCGATTTACAGTTGCTTAGGTGGAAGTATTAGCTGTTTTTACAGACAGGGAAAATTAACCAAAATATTCATAGCATCTGCCTGGTTCTGAGTTTTAGAGTTATCAAATGGTAGGATATGAAATGTGTCAGTGACTGCTGAGACAGGAACCGTGCAAAGGGGATCCATGGTGCTGTGAAGGCTCCCACGCCTCGTTTATATACCAGCAGCTCTGAAGAGGCAGCGAGGACAATGGGGGTCCTTTCTGGAGGACCGCCCCCTAGGTTGGGAGGGTTCTCTTTATGAACGGGGTGTTCCTTCAGCACAGCGCCCCAGAATGAGAGCTCTGAGCAGTGGACCCTGCAGTCCCGACCCTGCTGTAAGGACCCCCTAAGAGGCCAGCCCCCTGATTTTCTGCAGGGACACTCGCCTGTCCTGCCCCACGTCTCAGGTCAGAGCAAGGCCCTCGCGGGCTGTTCTCTGCAGCCTGAGGGCGAGCTCTGCCTGCTTCCTCGTTCTTAGCAGCCGAGCTATGCACGGGCTGCCTCTTCCTGTGCTACACGATCAGCAGTTCATTGTTTTTTTTTGTTGTTGTTTTTTTAATTTATTGGGGAAGGGGAACAGGACTTTATTGGGGAACAGTGTGTACTTCCAGGCCTTTTTTCCAAGTCAAGTTGTTGTCCTTTCAACCCTAGTTGTGGAGGGCGCAGCCCAGCTCCAGGTCCAGTTGCCTTTTTTTCCTAGTTGCAGGGGGCACAGCCCACCATCCCTTGTGGGAGTCGAACCGGCAACCTTGTGGTTGAGAGGATGCGCTCCAACCAGCTGAGCCATCCGGGAGCTCAGCGGCAGCTCAGCTCAAGGTGCCGTGTTCAATCTTAGTTGCAGGGGGAGCTGCCCACCATCCCTTGCAGGACTTGAACTGACAACCAGAGAGCCCACTGGCCCATGTGGGAATCGAACCTGCAGCCTTCGGAGTTAGGCGCATGAGCCACCTGAGCCACCGGGCCGGCCCCAGCAGTTTGTTTTTTGAAAGTCTAGTGCTTTTACTCTCTGGCATGCTGATGCCTCAGAGGGCAGTTCATTCTTGCGTTGGATGCAGGACGCAGCCCCCGCCTGCATCGCAAGGCCGGCTTGGACCACAGGACACAGGGCTCTTTCCAGAGGGGCCTCTTGTAAATCACTTTGCAGGAAACAACAGCTCTTTGCTTGAAAATAAAAGCACCTCCAGAACCTAATTAAGGATGTGCAAATCATCCCGAAGCGAATGCACTTTCCAGGTGGGCTCTGGGGCGCCCCCTGCTGGACGCTGCTCCCGCACCTGCAGGGCGCGCCCTGGGCTCGGTTGCGGTAACGCTGGAAATCAACCAGTGGATTACTCATTCCACAAAATACGTTTTCATCTGTGAGCAGATGCCTGTGGGTGCGGTGGGATTTGGCAAGAACGCAGAGGCTCGTCTCTGGGCAGCATTTAGTGGGTGCCCAGTATGGGACCCTGCAGTACCAAGCCACCAGCAAGTGGAGACGTGACCGCCGGGGTTGTGGTTTGGGTTAGATTTTTGTCTTGACGGCACATCAACATGGTTGGTGGCCACTGAGCTGAGAGTTAGTGGGGGCAGACCCGTGGTGCCCTTGCTGAAGTGGACAGGAATGTGTTAGGCCTGGTAGGCCTGTCTCTCTAAGTCACACATGTGGGGGTGACTGCTGGCCTGGTTGCTGCTCCTGTGTCGGGTGCTTGGTGACGTGTGCTCAGAGCTGGAGGAATGACAGGGAAAGCCCTTCCTCAGCAAAGTGGGAAGGAGGCCACAAGTACACTGTTGGGCCCCTGGGGTTCTCTGGAGCTCAGGACTGACCCATGGCTGGTTCCGGAGAAGCCCACAGGAGCGGCCACCTCCCCCAGGGAAGCAGGGGGCTTCCAGTCTTGTTGGGGGTCCACTTCCAGTCTCATTTCTGCTTGTTTTTCTATTTGGCCTTTTCCCCAGTCTGCCCTCCTCACCTGCTTTCTCATGCTTCCTTTCCAGGCAGTTTCACAGCTACCTTGACACCGTGATAAAGGACATCTTGGTCCCCAATCTGCAGTGGCACGCGGGGAGGACAGCTGCAGCCATCCGCACGGCAGCCGTGTCTTGCCTCTGGGCACTCCTCAGCAGTGAGGTCCTGTCGGCCACACAGGTGAGGGGCCCCGGCGTCCTGGGCCCATGCAGGGTGAGATGGGCTGCGCCCGGCTGCCGGCCCCTCTCAAAGCCCAAAGCCACTTTCTAGAACAAATAAAGGAAAGGGAGCCTGGGGACCAAAAGGCAAGAGCCTGGCCAGATGACTCGGTGAGAAGCCGAATCTGATGGAGAGTTTCCTTTGATCATTTGGGGGATTTCTGAGGTTTACAGATTGAATGTTTCTCTTTACAAGACAAAGAATTTAATCACAGGAGCCTAACTAACTTGGCTGGTGTAAGCTCCCTGCATTATTTTCATTCCTCTCTCCAGCTAACAAATTAAGGGAACAATAGAGACGAGAGTTTTAAAGCATTGTGTCCTGTGCTTGTACCTTCACGTTGTGAAAATATCTCACCAGGTGCCCCCCTCCTGTGTGAGCCACACCTCCTGCTACCCCGAATGGTGATTTAAGTTAAATGTCCCCCAGATTTTCTGGACACAGGACACAGGCACGCTAGTAAGTAAAGGAGCAGCTGTGTAGGGTTTGTGCCTCAGTCACACTTCGTGAGTAATGGACTTCTTAAAATCCAACTGACTACGTTAAACAAAAATTGTTCAAATTAGCTAGACTGTAAAATCGAGGTTCAGGTCCACTTCTTATGTACAGTTTTCAAAACAGCCTTCCAGGCTCCATGGTGTCTGTACCAAAAGCAAGTCTGTCGTCACTGCCCGAGCATACACCAGAGGTGCCTCACGTCCCCTGTTTGTGCTGGTGGCAGATACAGGACGTGCAGCAGATACTGATGCCCCCAGTTCTGACCACCCTGGAAGAAGCCTCTCAGACGACTCGACTGACCTCATGCCGAATCATTAGCGTATTGTTAAAAACCTCTGGTGGTGCGACTGATCCAGATAAATTCATCAAGATTTATCCTGGTAGGACATTTTCCTTTTCCAAAGCATATGTGTATATTTGTTTGAAAATGTCTCTTTTATTTGAAAAATAGAAAATGGCTACTTTGACTTCTGGTTAAGTTGGTACTATGAGTCCAAACATGACACCGACAGATAAAACATCACTGAATAGTCGACAGAGCATGAGGAGCAAGACCGATCGTGTGGACCAGAATTGGGGGGTGTGGGGACCCCAGGAGCAGGGCAGGAGCTTAGGTTCCCAGCAGCCAGGGGTACAGCTGGAGTGCAACAGGCCGCCCTCAGCGTGAGCCCAGGGCTGGGCACCACCCTGGGGACCCCCAGTGTCACTGCCTCTGGAGCCCAAGCACCAGACGTCCCGTGCAGAAGCCAGCCCTCACCCCCACCGTGGGGAACGGCGAGTGCAGGCGGGCTGCGGACATAGGTTCCTATGCACGGCAAACCGGCCTGGAGGAGGGTAGCAGCTACCCAGTGCTAGAGTGATAGTCATTTTAAAAGACAGTTTTAAGAGCTCCTGGACGTGGCCAGTAGTTACTGAAATTTAAAACTCGGTGCCCTGGATGAGCTGAAGCCAAATGGCTGAGACGCAAGCCAAGAACGGAGTTGTCGCCTCCCACTGCACTCGTGGGCCCAGCGGGCGCTGCTGAGGCTCTGGAAGATTCGTGGGGGGCCAGAGATTTCTTGGAGATTATGTGAGAAAAGCAGACATTTGATACAAGTCTTACCATTAACATAAGAGTTTGTACCCATTGGGGAAGATGATGATTCTGTTTTCACCAGCAGAATGGTCTGGTTCTGGAGGCTCAGCAGAAACAGAACTGACGCAGCTGGTGGCATTTCATGTCACTGGACCTCAGCTCTGTCCCCAGAGCCCACGGAGAGCAGGGTCAGCAGACGTCCCTCCTGTGCTGTCTGCTCTCAGGAAGGGTGGGGCAGCTGGGCGTGAGGCCCGTGGGTGACAGGCTTTGAATGGACCGTCATGGGGCCACCTTGAGGGTGAGGGAAGGTGTGGAGGAGCTCGGGGCCGGTCACTCCTGCACTCTGTCCATAGCGTCCACCCTTTGGCCAGAGTGGGGGACCGGATGTGAGCTCCTGGGACCTGGCCCCGCTGCCCTTCTGCCTCACTGCCGTCCTGCCCCTCCTTCCAGAACTCTTAAAACGCCTGGATGATGTTTCCAATGATGTGAGGCTAGCGGCTGCCTCTGCCTTGGTCACCTGGTTGCAGTGTATCACAAAGGATGCTGGGAAGTCTCAGTCCCAGAGTGACATTCAGTACCTGTACAGGGAGCTGCTCGTGTACCTGGACGACGCCGAGAGCACCGTCCAGGATGCGGTCTTGGGTGAGTGTCGCGCTCTGACTGGTGTGTGTGTGTGTGTGTGTGTGTGTGTGAATGCCATCCCCATCCCCACAGCCAGCCGCATGGGACCTGCAGGTGGGGTGATGGGGACCCTTTGGGCCCAGGCCCGGGACATCCCGAGGGCGTGACCTTTGTGGGTTACAGCCACTATGCTTGCCATAACAGAACTAAAGCAGCAGGCTTAATTTAACATATCGATTCCTGCGTTTAAAACGGAAAGCCCCTTCCGTATTAACATAAAGAAGATGTGTCTTTCAAAGATACATTTTCCAAAACAAAATAATGAGCAAGAAGGGTGTCACAGTTGTAGACGTTTGCAGATCTCTAATGTCTAGCCTGACAGAAGGCAGCGAAATTGTCCTAGGTGTTGTTTTGGTTGAAGTGCATGGAAAAATCGGGCGTCACAGATGGATGTGGAGAGAAGCATTTCCTGGCTGTTTTGGAGCAGGGGGATTCTCCGATACTGGACCGGCCACTGACTCAGAGGGTCGACTCTGAGGCCACTGTGTCACTTGCATGTGTGCTTTGGTAACACCCTGTTCTGGCCACTGGGAAAGTGTCACCATTGAATTGTGCAGCTCTTCTGAGTGTTGACGTGTCAGCTTGTTAGCATCAAGCTTAGAAAAGGGAAGAAAAGCTTTGGGAAGCTGGAAGGCTTATGATGGCAGAAACTTTCTGCTTGAAAGTTTAAATGTTATCACTGGCCACAAATACTGTCACTTCACTCATTTTCGAGAATATGTTCGGCCGAGTTCCCAAGTATGGATACCCGAGTTGGTCAGTCCTTTGTCACTTGGTCGTTCTTTCAAATAGATGTGGTGTTTCTGACTGGGCAGCAGCTCTGCCTCACCATGCTGCGCCCCCTCCTCATGACTGTGTCCCCTGCTCACCACGCCGAGCTCCCCTTCCTCACAGTGTTTATAGGGCTCAGTGGACACCGAAAAGTATGGTGTATCTACAGAAAGCCCTGGAGATACCACTGAGAGTGTGATGCAAAGTATAATGAAAATGCCAATAAGTAGATTTTAATGAGAGTGGAATTCTGAAAATAGTCAAATAACCCAGAAATCAAGAAAGAAGGAAGAGGAGACAGAAACAGGGACAAACAGGAAACAGATAGTAAGCAAAGTCCAACACGGCAGCAATCCCAGTGGGTGTCTGGCACTTTTTAGTTTTCAATCCCAGCTGACATTCAATGTTACATCAGTTCCAGGTGTACAGCATCGTGGTTAGACATTTATAGAACTTACAGAGTGACCCCCATAACTCTGGTACCCACCGGGCACCATGTTTCGTTAGCACACATCACTGACCATGTGCTCTAAGCTGTACTTACAGCCCCATGACTATTTTGTAATGGACAGTTGTACCTTCGAATCCCTTCCCGTTTTTCACCCAGCCCCCTAACCCCCCACCCAGCTGGCAACCATCAGTTTGTTTTCTGTTATCTATGAGTCTGGTTCTGTTTCGTTTGTTCGTTTATTTTGTTCTTTGTATTCCACAGATCAGTGAGATCATACGGTATTTGTTTTGCTCTGACCTGTTTCACTGAGCATAATACCCTCTAGCTCCATCCATGTTGTCACAAATGGCAAGATTTCCTTCTTTTTGTGGCCGAGCAATACTCCATTGTGTAAATGTACCACCTCTTCTTTAGCCAGTCATCTATTGATGGACACCCAGGCTGCTTCCATGTCTTCGCTATTGTGAGGGATGCTGCAGTGAACATGCTGCAGGTATCTTCTCGTTAGTGTTTTGGATTTATTCTGATAAATGCCCAGGAGTGGAATTGCTGGGTAATAAGGTAGTTCTATTTTTAATTTTTTGAGGAACCTCCGTACTGTTTTTCACAGTGGCTGCACCAATCCCACCAAGTGCACAAGGGTTCCCTTTTCTCCACATCCTCACCAATAGTTGTTGATTTATTGATGGCCATTGTGACAGCTGTGAGGTGACACCTTATTGTGGATTTAATTTGCATTTCTCTGATGATGACGTTGAGCATCTTTTCATATGTCTGTTGGCCATATGTATGTTCTCTTTGGAGAATTGCCTGTTCCAGTCCTCTACCCATTTTTTAAAAATTAAATTTATTGGGGTGACATTGGTTAATATTCTGCCCATTTTTTAATCAGATTGTTTGGTTCTTTTTGGTGTTACGTTGCATGTGAGTTCCTTATATATTTTGGACATTAATCCCTTATTGGATGTATCATTTGTGAGTATCTTCTCCCGTTCAGTAGGTTGTATTTTTGTTTTGTTGATGGTTTCCCTTTGCTGAGCAAAAACTTTCTAGTTTGAGGTAGTCCAATTTGTTTTCTGTTTGTTGCCCTTACCCAAGGAGACATACACAAATGGATATTGCAAAGAGTGATGTCGTTTACTGCCTCTGTTTTTTTTCTAGTTTTATGGTTTCGGGTCTTACATATAAGTCTTTAATCCATTTTGAGTTTCTTCTTATATGTGGTGTGAGAAAGTGGTCTGATTTTTCTTGCATGTTTCTGTCTGGTTTTCCTGGCACCATTTATTGAATAGACTGTCTTGACCCCATTGTATATTCCTGCCTCCTTTGTTACAGGTTAAGTGACCATATACTAGGTGTGGGTGAATTTCTGGGCTCTCCAGTCTGTTCCATTGATCCATGTGTCTGCTTTTATGCCATGATCATGCTGTTCTGGCGACTATAGCCTTGTGTTGCTTTAATACTTATTTCTGGCGTCTTAAGGGTGTTGCTGTTTTACAGAGGTCCTCAAAGCAGGCAGTGTCCTGTTCCCTGACCTGCTGATGACAGAGACGGAGGCCGTCATGCACAAGCACCGCTCACCCGCCTACTGTGAGCGCCTCCTGCAGCACATACAGACCAGGCCGCCTGCGCAGTGACGGGCCTTCAAGGCTACAGCTGGCGTGGGGAGCGTGGACGCCAGACCTCCTGCTCACTCCCCTGGGATTTGTGGCCTTTGACCCTCCTAGCAGGGCACCTTCTTGTCAGCAGCCTCGGACACTCACCAGAAGACTGACAGCGAGAAGAATGTATTTCCTAAGCAAAGTGCCCGGTTTTCTCCTGGGACCATTTTTCAAACTCAGCAGTTTATGAAGTAACATTCACCGAGTGGCTCTATATTTTTATGGTTTTTTATACAGTTTCTGGAGAAGTCCGCCAAAGAGCTACAGCTAATTTGAAATGAAAACTGTCAGCTGTTCACACTGGCGGCCACATCGGCTCTCACGTGCTCTCCTCTTAAGGCCACTGCTAGGTCCATGGATTGTGGTGGGTCTGTCTGGCTTGTGTCCACCAAGAAACTTCCCTACCATTTTCTTTAAAGCCGAAGGGATTAAAAAGAAATGCCGTTCTTTCTTTAGATTCTGAGTACTGAAACTGAATGTCTCAGTGAACAGACTAAAAGGAATTTGAAATCTTAAGAACTATCATCAGTGAAATTTTTCCCATTTAAAATGTACTGGAACTTAAAATGTTATGTGGATATATTCGGTCACAGTATTTTTTTTAGGTCAGTAATGCTAACAGTGTTGAAATAGGATATTTAATAAGGTACAATTTTCGTTGCTCTTTTGTAAGTAGCAGTAAGTAAAATTGTATTTTATTCTCTAGCACTTTCTACACCGAAGTGCCTAAAAGATTTCATTTTAAGTGGCGATTATTTCCAGAAGCCAAATATATATACACGCTGACAGAAGGGGGGAATGCTGTGTGTATTTTCCAACAATCAAATATTAACATTCATGCTTTGCTGTTCGCAATTTGATTAAAAGTATTTATTATAATTATTCTGTATGCCTGTCTTTATGTGAGTTGATAATTGATTGCCAGTTTTGGGAACTGCTCGTTTTTCCCTGGATTTCCCCTCCTGGTGAAGCCGGCCTCGGCGCCCTGGCCTCGGCTCTTCGGGCCGCCCCCCGCCCGGGCTACCTTGGCACAGGCGGCCGGGCCGGGTCAGGTGTGGGCCCAGCCCCGGGGCTGCCCGTCGGCCTCCGCGCCCTGTGCCTGTTCCTGCCGCCGACTCGCGGGGCACCTGTGAAACGTTGTCAGGCCGCAGCCCCGCAACGCGTCGCGCCGGGAGGGGCCCGGTGGTGGGCCGCGGGACGCCCGCGCCGAGCCCCGTCTCCCACCTCGGGTCAGCCCTGAGGGTCCCCCGCGCCCACAGTGACCCGCAGGGCTGGGCCGAGAGCGCGGCGCTAACCGCCGGCTGGTCGCCATAGAAACACGTGCTTCCGCTTCTGTGCGTCTTGGCGCGGCCTTCGCCGGCGGCCTGGCGTGACCGTGACCGGCCCTGGCACGGTGTCCGCGGGCCGGTGCGTCCGAGGAAGGCGCCCCCTCCGGTGCGGGGCTCCCCGCGCAGCGCCGCGGGCCTTGGTCACTCGGGGTCCGGTGAGCCGTGGTTTCGCTTCAATTAGCAAATGCTTAACGGGCCTCACCGCCACGTGGCGAGTCCAGGGACCTAAAATGCAGTCCTTGCGGCCGCCTGCCTCGTTGAGGGGTGATTTACACGCGTGCCACTCACCGCGCGTGGGTGCACTTGGCTGTTAGCACGTTTACAGCGCGGTTACTGACGGTGGCCACTCTGACCAGAGTGAGGTGCCCTTTCATTGTGGTTTTACTTCGCATTCCCCTGATGACTGGTGACCTTGAGCGCCTTTTCATGTGTCTGTTGGCCGTCTGTGTGTCCTCCTTGAAGAAATGTCTATTCGGGTCCTCTGCCAAGTTTTTTAATTCATTGTTTTTTTAGTGTTAAGTTGTATGAGTTCTTTATATAGCTTGGATAGTAACCCCTAATTGGATACATCATTTGTGAATATCTTCTCCCATTCATTCAGTAGATGGTATTTTCGTTTTGTTGATGGTTTCCCTTTGCTGTGCAAAAACGTTTTAGTTTGAGGTAGTTTCTTTTTTTTGTTGTTGCCCTTGTCCAAGGAGACATCCAAAACGATATTGCTAAGAGCAATATCAAGAGTTTACTGCTTATGTTAAGTCTTGGATCCATTTTGAGTTATTTTTGTATATGGTATAAGAAAGTGGTTCAATTTCCTTTTTTTCCATGTATCTGCCCATTTTTCCCAGCATCACTTATTAAAAAGATTATCTTTACCCCATTGCATATTCTTGCCTCCTTTGTCATAGATTAACTGACCACATAAGTGAGGATTTGTCTCTGTAGTCAATTGATCTATGTGTCTGCTGTTATGCCAACATCATACTGTTTTGATTATTGTAGCTTTGTACTATAGTTTGAAGTCAGGGACTGTGTGACACCTCCAGCTTTGTTCTTTCTCAGGATTGCTGTGGCTATTTGGGTTCTTTGGAGGTTCCGTATAAATTTTAGGATTAGTTGTCGTAGTTCTGAGAAAAATGTCCTTGGTGTTTTGATAGAAATTGCATTGAATCTGTATATTACTTTAGGGAGTATTTAACATTTTAACGATGTGAACCTTTCCAACCCATGAGCAAGGTTCATCCTTCCATTTATTTGTATCTTCTTCAGTTTCTTTCTTCAGTGTATTATAGTTTTCCAAGTACAAGTCTTTCACCTCCTTGGTTACTCCTAGGTGTTTTAAGCTTTTTGAGGCAACTGTCAATGGGACTGTTCCCTTAATTTCTCCTTCTGATTGTTTGTTATTGGTGCACAGAAACACAACAGATTTCTGATTCTGTATCCTGCAACTTTATTGAATTCATTTATTAGTTCTAACAGTTTTTTGGTGGAGTCTTTAGGATTTTCTATATATATAGCATCATGTCATCTGCAAATGGTGACATTTGTACTTCTCCCTTTCCAATATGGATACCTTTTCTTTTTCTTGCCTGATTGCTGTGGCTAGGACTTCAGTACTATGTTGAATAAAGTGGTGAGTGGCCATCCTGGTCCTGTTCCTGATCTAGAGGGAAAGCTTCAGCTTTTCACCGCTGAGTATGATGTTAGCTGTGGGTTTGTCATATACAGACATTATTAGGTTGAGATATGTTCCTTCTATACCCATTTTGTTGAGAGTATGTGTTTTATCTTAAACCAACCAACCCACCCAAGAGAGATCTCATATTTTTACTTAGGTCACAGAAAGGAGATTTTAAATGGAAGTAAAACTTGCCTTTGAACCACATTGTAGGTAGGGGCAAATAGATTAATTATCTTTATGAAAATAACTTTTTGAGTTTAAAATGCAAGAAGCAAAACTTTAGATTTTGCAAAGATTTCTTAGACAAAGCACCAAAAGCACAATGCATACAAGAACAAATTGCCTGTGTGACATTACATATAAGAGGAGCAATTACTGTATGATACTTAGGGTGGTGGGCTGCGGACAGCATTTCTTTTCTGTTTTCCAGACTTTGAGTGCTTTATAGTTTTAAAAGCACTTTAAGAGGCTCTAGGCAGTGCTGTTGTGGGCACCAACTGGTGTCTCAGAAGGGAGGCTGCAGCCTGCGTCAACCCCACGGCCTCTGTCCGTTGACCTCGGCAGGGCCTTGCCTTGTACCCCAGGGGTGCGGCCTGGAATCTGTCCCAAGGGCGAAAGCACTTGCGCATTTGTTCCTAGGTGTCTACGCAAGGTTCTCTTAGTGTTGGAAAGTGTAATTTGAAGAGACAAGGAAGTACCATTGTTGGCTGACAACACATGGTAACTGTAGACGAAGAACCTATTTACAAGTCAAGTCTAGGTGTTGGCTCCTGGCCTCCTGGCTGGATGTGTTACCCTGTACTTTACTTCTTTGTTTCCATTCTTCCAAATGTGGACGTTTTAGCTGAGATTCAGAGGGAGGAGAGGTGGTGACAATGGCGACTGTCAAGTGGGGAGAGAACAGTGGCCTTCTAAACTCGCGTAGGGGAGCTGTGTTTGGTGCAGACACTGGCGTGACTTCAGTGTCCTGGTGGCCGGCGCACCGCCGAGCGCGGCAGCGTCAGGGCCAATCACGTTGGGCTCCAGGCCCGGCCGCAGGGACCTGGGTTTTGATGGAAGCGCGCACATCAGCCTTGCGGCTCGCACGCGGCAGCTGACCGCGACCGCGCAGGAGAACAGCTGCTGCAGGTGACGCTGCGGGGCAGACGTCGCTTGTCCCCGAGAAGTGGCCGCGGTCTCGTGGCAGGTGCCGGCTCAGCGGCTCAGCGCTCTCACGGCCGTGCCGCAGCCCGTACCTCTCGCCTACGTAGTGGGGAAATGTCCGAAAGCGCCGTGAGCATTTCACGGACGACTGGAAGCCACGATGAGGACTCGCTGGTCCGGAGTCCGGTGTGCCGGGGAGACCTGGTGGCCCGGGCCCGAGCCCGTCCGCTCGGGCCGGCGTCCTCCTCGCTGACCGCGCTGCTGCCTCCTGCCAGGGCGCCGCAACGTGTGGCCGCCGGGTGCGCAGGACGCGGGCCTTCCTGCGGTCACAGAACCAAGTGCCCGGCAGGGCCGCCCCCGCCCCCGCCCCCGCCCCCGGGAGCCTCGCTCGCGGCCGCCGCCCAGCACGGCCTTCACGGCCGCCATGCCCGGGCCGCCCCCCGAGGTCGCGCAGCCAGGAGGCTGTGGCGCGCCCGTTTCCAGGGGGCGACGCTGCGCCCCGACGACCGGCACGTCCCCACAGCAGTCGCGCCTCGCGGACGCGCGGGGCCCGGCCCTCGCTTCCCAGCCGCCCTTGCGGCTCGGGCGCGGCCACGTGGCCCGGGCTCCGCCAATCGGGGGCGCCGGCGCAGCCTCGGCGGGCATGCGCAGAAAGGCCGCGCTATTGCGCTCGGGAGGCGCTGCGTGTCACGTGGTGCGCTCTCGTCTGGCGAGAGCGTTTGCGCCGCCTCCCCATCGTGTCCCCAGAGGGTCGGGCGGGAGCTGTGCGGATGGGACGTGCTTCCTGTGCCAGCGGCGCCCTGAGAGCCAGCCCTGCGGCCGGCGCCACCTGCTCTGCGCCCGCGCTGCCTGGCGGCGGCACCGGGGCTGCGACAGGACCCGAGGGGCGGCGGGGGGCGGGGGGCGGGGGGCGGGGGAGCCGCGCGCAGGGGGAGCCGCGGGCAGGGGGAGCCGCGGGCAGCGCCCGTGCCGTCTTCGCCCGACGCAGGGGCCACAGCGAAGCGTCGCCCGGGCCGCCGAGCACGGCGCCCGGCCTTGGGCCGACCCGCCAGGCCGGCCGGCCGCCCCCGCGGGCCTCGCCGCCGCCCAGACCGCCCCCGCCTGGCACGGCAGGGCACGCGCCCCGGGCGCAGTGCGGGACGGCGAGGGCGCCCGGCCGGCCAGGTGGCGCCCCTTCCCGCCCCCCACTCCTTCGCCTCTCCGCGGCTCCCCCCGGCGAGCGCGGCGCGAAGCCGCCTCTGAGCCTGGCCGCCCGCAGGACGCGGGACGCCCTCCTCCCCTCCTCCGCCAGCTGACTGCGTGTGCGCCATCACAGTCGCTGCTTACAGGTCAAGCACGTGGGAAATACTTACGTTTTCGTGTTTCGCGTGTAGATTGATTGCAAAGGCCAGACCCGCCGGCAGTATTTTCCGATTACGGGGCTGTCTGTGCTTCATTTCTTCAACAGCCTGTCGGGCTACCATTTTCCCCTTTTTGTGCTCAGTGTCCTTCAAGAGAACGATTATACTCCATAAATGCTACAGTTTGGTTGGCTTTGTAATCAGATCACAGCTTTTAGCTACATCTTTTCATTTCCTTTTCTTGTTTTATCTTTTCTGCTCCGGAGCCTCCACCGCATCCTCACGCTGCCCCAGCCCCGCACGCCCCGCCTCGTCCCCGCAGGCCTGTCTCAGAGCCCTCTGGCCCCTGCTGTCCAGGCCGGCCGCCCCGTCACTGCGGCCATCCCCGCGGGGCCCGCCCGCCTGTTCGCTGCCCCGCACACGTGCGGCCGCGGTGCTCGGCGTCCTCCCTGCCCGGCTCAGGTGCCGCCGCCGCCTGGTGCAGGGATGTGTTTGCGCGTCTGAAAAGGCCTTGCGTTCGCCCGCATCGCGGGGCGTACACGTGGGGAGCCCGCATTCTCCCTCCAGTTCCAGAGGCTCAGTTCTGCTGTTGTCTCGCTGGTGACAGCTTGGTGTCCGTTCCTTTGTAGGAGTCACAGGTTTCGTCTCCAGACACTCGGAAGTCTTCTCTTCCTCCCCGATATCCCCGCATTTCACAAGACCCAGCCTAGATGGGGAGCCTTGTTTCGCGCACCCTGCTCGGAGTCTGACGGCCTCGCACCTTCCTTCTTGTGTTTGGTGGTGGTGCTGGTTTCTAAGAACTCTCTTTTCTCTGTCTTCTTCCTGGAACTTCCGTGACGTTGACCGTCCTGGGCTGGCCGGCGGCGGCTCCTGTCTTCCCTTCTCCTCCTCCTCTGTCTTTTTTGCTTAGTTTTTCTATGTCCTGGGATAGTTATCTGGCTTTACGCTCTAACCTTTCTATTGACCTTCTTATTTCTGCCGTTTACTTTTCGAAAGTCTCTTTTTCTTTAAATGAACTTTCTTGAGATTTAACTTATGTAGTCGCACAACAGCCTAGCCAACTGTCCCCCATGTCTTTCCTTAAGGAAAGAAGAGTGTGAGATTGTGCCTTTCTGGGACTCTGTTCCATCCTTTGTTTACACCTTATGTCTCTCTGGTCCCCAAAAGATGGTTTACAGCCAAAGATGGGTAAGATATCTCACGGGAGATACAACCTAAGCCAGGCGGAACCCAGTGGGGACCCCAAACGAGCTGCCTTGGACAGGTATGGGAAGGGGCCTTGCCTCCCCTGCCCCCTGCCTGGGAAAGTCTGTTGCCGGCTCTGGCTTTCCCCTTGCACCTGGTTCCATTTATCTCAGCAGAGTTGTTACAATGTGAAAGACTTGATCCTGAAAAGGTACATACTTTAGGTAAAAACATCCTGGGACCTTGTGCTTCAGCTGTTTACAGACAAAGGGTGATTGGAATAAACATTTTTTCTGTTATGAGGTCTGAGCCTCACAGACCGTGTAAGAAACAATGTTGCTTTCTTATAGTTGCTTTCATGTAGTTGTAGACCTCTCAATAAAAACCTCCAGCCGACTTTATTCTGGGCTCCAGTCCTCTGAGACTGAGAGACCCCTGGCCTTCGGAGAGATTTAACTGCATTAAGTCTCTGTTTCTTTCTTAAAAACTTAACCTAAACCGCCCCTTTTTGCATCCTCACTGCCCTTGGACGTGACAAACTTACTTGCAGTGAAGTGGTCCCATTTTAAGTGTGCATTTTGATGAGACCTGACAAATATATACAGTTGTGTAATTGCCACCATAGTCAGGATATAGAGCATTTCCATCCCCCAAAATTTTCTGGGGCCCCTTCCCACACCCAGGCCCCCACTGCTCTGCTCTCTGTCATGCAGGTCACAGCCATCGTGCCTTGACAGTCATGCTCAGCAGCTGTTTGTGACATGCACCCACATCCTTGCCTGCATTGTGGTTCTCCCGTTTTTGTAGCTGAAGCGTGTTCTGTCGTGTGGACATGCCATGTTTCATCTACTGGTCAGGCAAGGGGTGTTCGGGATTTTCCAGTTCAGTTTTGCATAAAGCTGCTGTAAACACCGGGGACACGTTTCCATTTCACTTGGGCACATACCCGAGAGTGAGATGGTGCGTCGCATGCTACGTACACGTTTGTTTAATGGTATCACAGACGGCTGGTGTGCTTCCCAGAGCAGCTGTACCATCTGCCTTTTCCACCAAGATATGGGGAGCTCCTCTGTGTGCCTTGAGCCTGGCCCAGCACGTGGTGCGGCCAGAATTTACTGGATTATTTAAGGACCTCTGTTTCCTTGATAGGCCCCACTCCTATAGGAAAAGTTGACGGTGCTTCCTGTCCCAGGGGTCTGGATTCCTTTGGTCAGGCCTGGAAAGGGAGGGGCTGTTGGAGACCTTCCCAGACGCCAGGCTGAGGAGGGCATTTGTCTAGAAACTCAGTCCACCCTGACGGCGCTCCCAGGCCCTTTGCTCCATTTTTTTGGAGGAGAGAAGTCTGGCTTTGGACAAGGGAGCCACGCCCACTGCCAGCTGCTCTGGGGCCTGGGTGTGGGAGGGAGCAGTTGTTCCAGCCCCAGCGTCAGCTAATCCCCTGCGTGCCAGCCCCAGGGCCTATTCTGGGGGCTGCTTCCTGCACCCACACCTACTGCTTTCCTCCTTCCCCGGATTTGTGGAAATCTCGTCTCCTGATGCCTGTCCTCCCACTTCCCACCTCTTTCTTTTTTGTCCTTTTCCACTAAGCATTTCCGTGCGGCCTTAGTTGTTGTAGGAAGGAAGAAAGTGCTCGGGGCTCCCTCCTGCACCGAGCGAGGCCCTACTTCTGTCTGTGGCGCCGGAGAGGAGCTGTGTGTTGTTCAGTAGAGAACACGGATACAAAACAGCTTATGTAGTATCCACTTTTATACAAATACATACGTGTACATAGAAATGTGAACGAAGAGACATACAAATGTTTCCAAAACTTAGCTCTTGGTAATGGGATTACAGGGATCTGTGAGTTTTAGGGTTTTTAATATGGTCATGTTTTCTAAAAACTGGTTGAGTGTGGCCATTTGCAGAGCTGCTGAGGCCTCACTGTGGCAACCCACTGAGCTGGGTTTTCAAATTTTCATCTGCTACTTATTAGCAGAGTGGGCAACTCCTGTCAGCCTCAATGTGGGCTCTGTGAGAGCCGCTGAGAGGCTCCGGGAGCCGGGCCCACACAGGAGGGCTCCAGAGACGGGCCACTGTTACTCTGCTGGCTTGAAGATCAGAAACAGACAGTAAACAACGTAGGCCATCCAGCTTTGTGCCAGTAGCTTCCTGGGCACTTTCCATGGTGAATTAACTGCCGAGGGACTGCCTGATAACTGGACCAGTGAGCTCTGTGGGTTCTGGGCCACATCTGCCAGAGACGATGCTCTTAGCTTGTGCAGAGCTAGGGCAGCTCACTGTGACATCGCTTGGCTGCCTGGACCAGTTGCGTGCTGAGGCCATTCCAGGATGACCCCGCAGTTCTCTATGCCACAGACATGCAGCCACTTTACATATGGGAGTGCATGGCATCACCAAGGTACTTGAAACACATGGGTAAGAGAACGTCACACAGTCAAGTTCACAGCCAGGGGTTGCACCCGACCCCGCAGCAGCCTCTTCAGCCAGGCCCAAGTCTCGGAGGCTTGGGTTAAAATGCAGGTTTCCTCTGTTTATCACATTGCTTGTCCTATGACAGATTTCTGAATGTGGCATGCAAGGCCGATGAAGAGCTAGTAAAAGCTTAAATATACCACCTTGGCAGATTCTCTGCCGGGCGAGAGTAGCTATGGAGCGGAGCAGCTGTGCCGGCACCTGCAGCATTTCCTCAGGGACCGGGCTGAGGATCGAGCCTCACACTTGTTGGGACAAAAGCTGACATACAGCTTTTAAAAACATATTTCCCGACGCACTGTTTCCGAGCAGTGGGTGTCCAGGCACTGCTGGCACTCACTCTGGAGCGCCTGGGGCTGGCCAGGCCCTGCGCTGGGCACTGGGGAACAACTCCAGCCGACCAGGCGGGAGACACAGGCAGGTGTTGCTGAGACAGGGAGAGACAATGTAACACAGTGACACTAATTCTGAACAACGTTCTTGTTCCAAGGTTGCTTTGCCCTGTTCCAACATCCAAGGGTTTGCAGTGTTGCAGCACCCGCTCTCCATTTTAAAGTTTATTCCTTTTTACAGTTTTCTGCTTGGGAAGAGAAACATCATACAAACATTGTTATTCTTTTCTCATGGGTTCTAGTCATTACTACTAATTACAGGGTTAGCTAGTCCTATGGTTGCTTTAAGTAATAGCATTTATGTAGCAGAAAAGTAGATAACACACAATGAGGCATGGTTTCAGAGAAACACCTGTTTTTATTTTTTGTTAAAGTGATAACACACATGTGGAAATTGTATTTTCTCGGGGTTTGGGGGGGAGGTCTCCTATGGTTGTGTTCATGTTGGCACTGCAGATTGGTCCCCTAAGCCTATTCCAGGTGCCCAGTGCACCTGCAGCTACTCGAAGAGGGCAGACATCTAGTGGGGCTGCCTCTGAGAGGGGTGTGGGGACAGAGCCGGGAGTGCAGTTTCCAGGCTCTCGGCCTCACGTGGAAAGGTGCTCACTCGGGTAGTAAATGGCCATCAGCTGTGATTGGATGGCCATCAGCTGTGGCTAGTTGTCAGTCAGCTGTAAGCAGTGAGCCATTGGCCACTAATATAACTGCCGTGGCTACACTAGAAGAAAACGGGGGCTAGCAAGAAGATGGTGGCTGAGCCTGCAAGAACAGATTGAAGCTAGCACGGCGGATTGCAGCTAGCAAGTGAGGTTGGTTGGCAGAGAAGTGGACAGCAGGTTGCGGATAGTGTGGCTCCTGCTTCCTGTGTCTCCAACCCAGCTGCCAGCAAGACTACAGTGGTCTGACTCCCCTACCTATGGCTCGGTGGGTGTTCCTTTTTGGCCTCGCCATGTCCTGCGTTATGTGGGAAACAGGATATGTGGGGAACGGGAGCTGAGACCCTGCATGCCACCCTGCATGACACGGCCGTACCATGCTTCTGCCCCAGCAGAACAGTCCCTGGGAGCTGATTCAGGAGGGCAGCTGGCAAGAGCCAGGACCCCACATTCTGTTTTGACGTTTGGTGGAAAAGAACTTCACTGATGGGCTGAACGGTGAAAGAACCAAGCCTCAGGGCAGGGGCAGCGGGCTTGGAAGCCCTCAGCTGCCCGGGAATTGCTGAGCTGGACACCCCCAGACCCGTTTTCCTCAAACTGCAGTGATCCATGGGCACCTCTGTTATGTGGGGTCTCTGGTCCCGCTCCCTGCACAAGAACGCAGGACATGGTGAGGCCAAAAAGGAGCACCCACGGAGGCATAGATAGGGGAGTCATACCACTATATTCTCGATGGTGGCTGGTCAAGACCCAGGAAGTGGGATTCACACAGTGCGCAATCCGCCATTTGCTTCTCTGCCAACCAACCCCACTTGCTAGCTACAATCTGCACCTGCTAGCGTAGCCACAGCAGTTATATTAGTGGCCAGTGGCTCACTGGTTACAGCTGACGGCCAACTAGCCACAGCTGATGGCCATTTACTACTACCTGAGCCAGCACTTTCCACGTGACGCCGAGAGCCTGGAAACTGCTCTCTGGGACTCTGTCTCCACAACCTCTCAAATGAAAAATCATCTTCATAGACTGCCCACCCCCCAGGGTATATAAACCATTTTAAATTCTCTTCCAAACGTACGGTGTAAAACTGAGTATAAAGCCCCCGTGCTTTGGCTATCACCCACTCAAATCCAGGGGTGTCCACAAAATAACTTACCACAGCAGAGGGCCTGCAGGTGGAGGAATAGCCCTGCTGGGCACTGAGCCCCTGCACGCCCAGTGTGAGGCACCCTGCTGGCGTCGAGGGGGCCCTCTGCAGTGGGCCAGGCCTTTGGTACAGGAGAGGCATTTTTTGTTGGCTTCTGCTCCGCCGTCTTTGGCTCAGAGCTGCTGCTGCTGCAACTCTGTGTTATGCCGAGGTGTGTCACACAGGAGCCATTCGGCCAGCGACCCTCAAAGTTCAGTGTAAACAGGGTGTAATTCTGTGGTATGATGCGTGACACACGCCCAGGCGCAGCCCCGGCAGCCCCCAGAGGGCGCACATTGCCTCTGCTCACAACCGTCCTGGAACAGATGTGGCAAACCCATCCCTTCCCTTTGGCCCTGCAATTCCACGCCCAGGGATGTGTTTTAAGGAACTAGGAGGACAGAGGTGTCGCTCAGGGATGTTTCTAGAGTGCTGTTCACAGTGAGAACCGGAGACAACGTGTGGGCTCGTTCACCTCCAGCCACAGACGAATACGATGAGGAAAATTTGTTGAGACAATGAAAAAGGCAGGTCACGAAGAAAACATGGTGTGTTTGAAAATAGGGGTCACTTTCGTGGGCCAGTCACTGTAGTGATGTTTTAAAGGGCTATTATTTTTTCAGGTTCTTTACACCACATGTGTATTGCTGGTGAAACGGAAAAAGAAGAAGACCTTAAAACACGGCTGCTATAATGACAGCCATTTTTCTCATCAGCATTCCAGTCCCCTTAAGTCCTGGCTCAAGACCCCCAGTGCAGCTTTTCCTGGACACTCACCCGGCTTCCCAAGCCCCTGGGCTGTCACTTTCTCCTCCAGCCTGTCCCAAGGCCCGGTCCAGGCTGCAAGTGCCCGGGAGGCCTCACAGCTGGTGGCCTGAGGCCTCGCCCTGGAGCCGCCGCCCCAGGCCCACACAGGAGCGGCCTGCATTCTCGCCCCTCTGGCTCCTGGGTCGCTCCTTTCAAGCTGCCCTTTTCCCTTGGAACAGGTGAAAGCCTCCAGCCAGGTAGATTTTACCTGCAGTGGAAGGATCTCATCCACAGGAAGAGCCCAGGGAAGCTGCCTCCAGATGCCCACAAAACTGGTCAAATACACACTCCTAGCTGGGCTTGGGTTTGGGATTCTGGGAAAGTGGCCAGAGAGGGTTCGTGCCAGCCTTCCATCGTGGTCCTCCTACTGCTCCCTAGCTACGCTCTCAGAAACCACACCAGGACCTGGCCACTGCCGCCCACTGGCCGCAGAAACCCTCCTTTCCTTTGGGGATACCCCACTCCCAAAAGGAGGAACCGGGACGTGGACAAGCCAGACTGCTTCCTGAGCAGGAACGGGAGACTGGGGCTTCTGAGGAGCCGCCCTGGGTGACTTTCCTTCTGTCTACCTGCCCTGCCGACACCCTGACCTAGAGGCACCACCTGGGCTCAGGTGTCTGAGCCTGTCCCTCCCTCCTCGTCTCAGGAGTCAGCTCTGTTTACAGCTGAGGGAGAGAGGCTGCTGGCCAGTGGAGGCGTGAGCCCACCCAGGAAACAGCACTCCTCGTCTGCGACTCCTGCCTCAGTTCCCCTGGGTGTGAAATGGCCACACTCAGCCATGAGAAGGCAGGGACCTCAAGCAGTCACTTGGACGTTTAGCATGTCACCCAGCATCCAGCCAGGACCACAGAGCCAGTGTCCACCTTCTCAACTGAGAGACCCGGGCAGTGGGCTCTGGCTGCACACAAGCATCTGTCAGAATCGTCCCTGAAATAGGGAAGCAATAGAGGGAGAGAAGAAAACACCTGTGAGGTGTCTCAGCGCGCAGGCACCTGTGAATGGCTGCGGCCGAGCTCGGACAGAAGACGGTGCAGGCTCCGTGTGCTGCTGCATGTAGGGGTGACTGGGGGCCGTTTCTGCGATTACCCCAGAGACACAGCAGCGTGGCTGCTTGCTTCCATTACTGCCACTGCGTCACCCCCGGAACCGGCCCCTCCACCTTCCCGGCCTGCGTCGTGGCTCCTGTGAATTCTGTCAGGGGGGCGCCACCCCTCCCCACCTCATGTAGAAACACTCCAGGCCCCTTAAGTCCTGGCAGCACTCAGGACAGGTGTGCGGGCTTTGCCGTCCAGCCACGCTGCCGGCCGTTCAGACTCCTGGCCCCAAGACCACTCTTCTGCCAGCAAGGGCCAAATAAACGCTTCCTTTTAAAAAGATTTCAGCCATGGAAGTTAAAAATGTTTTAACAATCGAATGTAAGGTTTTAACAGCAGTTTAAAGGCCATCAAAGCTAATGCTCTAAAAAGAAGTCAGAATTAATATATCCAAACCTTTCTTTCTTAATTAGGGAGTGTTGGGGAAGTGTTTTTCCAGGGCCCACCAGCTCTATGTTGTCATTGTCTTCAACCTAGTTGTGGAGGGCGCCGCTCACTGGCCCATGTGGGAATCGAACCGGCAACCTTGGTTTTATGAGCCCTGCACACTAACCGCGGAGCAAACTGGCTACCCCAAACTAGTCTTGATAGAAAAGTAAGGAATAGATAATAAAACCGAAGAACTGCACGTAAGAGAACTGTCCACACAAAGACCTGGATGGGAACGTTTATAGAGGCTTTTTTTCATAATAGTCCAGATTGGAAATAACCCACATGTCCGACCAGTGCAGGGTCTGCAAACTCTGGCCCACAGGCCTGTCTAGCCAGCTGCCTGTTTGTGTAAATAAAATTTTGAGACACAGCCATGAACACGCACTCAGGTCGTGTCTGTGGCAGTACCAGCTTGACGGCCTGAAATATTCATCCTCTGGCCCATTTACAGAGAAATGTTCAATCCCTGAACCGAGAACGGATGAACAATTTGTGGAGATAGACGAAGGATCCTACTCAGCTGTGAAAAGGAACAACCAGGGGCAGCAACACAGGTGCCTCTCAAAGCCATCTGCTGAGTGCAGGGGTCAGTGCAGAAAGCCTGCCCTGTATGAGCGCCTGCATGAGACCTTCTGGAAAAGGGAAAATCATTAGAAACAGGAAACACACTGGTGAGTGGGGCGGGGAGAGGGCAATGACTCCAAAGGGGCTGAGGGATTTGGGGGCTGACGGCAGTGTTCTATATTTTGATTGTGGTGGCAGTTACACAGCTGTATATATTTGTCAAAACACTGAACCACCCACTTTAAAAGGGTGAATGTTATTGTACGTAAATTATACTTCAATTTTAAAAAGCCAGAGAACAAAGCAATATTTGCATCACAGGGTACAGTCCCCAACATGTGACAAGGGAGTTTACCCGGCTGTGTTTCTCCTCGTCACAGGCCTGTCCCTGATTCTGCAGGAGGGCCCCATTGCGGCCTCTGAGGATGCTTCTGCAGGACTGAGGGAGCAAAAGGGGGGCGGCCTGTCCTGCAGCCAGGCAGCTAGGGTGGGAGGAACACCTGCCGTCCAGAAGCTGCACCGGAGGTCGGTTTCCAGAGCCTCAGCACAGGGAGCCCTGGTGTGGGGACAGAGTCCCAGAGAGCAGTTTCCAGGCTCTTGGCCTCACGTAGGAAGGTGGCCATCAGCTGTAACCGGCTAGCCAATTAGCCACTGATATAACGGCCACAGCCGTGCTGGTTGGAGAGTCAGTTGGTTGGCAGGCAGAGAGCGGACAGCAGGTTGCGGGTCGTGTGACTCCAGCCTCCAGTGAGAATATAGTGGTATGACACCCCTACCTATGGCTCCATGGGTGTTCCTTTTTGGCCTCGCCATGTCCTGCATTCTTATGTGGGGAGCGGGAGCAGAGACCCCGCAGACTGCCCTGCACGACAAATGGCGCAGCGAGCAGGGTCTCCCGCACGACACCTGGTCTTCGTGTAGGTGACAACCGTGTCACATGGCCTGGTGTGCAGGAGCATAAGAGGGCCTGCAGAGCAGTGGGGTTTCGGAGGTGGGCGACCCCTGCCCACACGGTCTCAAGCCCCCTGCCGTCCCCAGTGCTGTGTTCCCAGAGCTGGCCCATGCCCTCCCTTAGTTCCATCGCATAGCTGAAGGCTGGCTGCATGCCGTCATCACTTGTGTGACAACACACGACACTTACTGAGTGCTCCCAGGGTGCCGGGCTGTGCAGACACGCTGCGGTTCTCACCAGGGCCCTGTGAAGCCGGCATCAATCACCCTGGTCACAGGGAGGCAGGTGGGGCTCCGCCTGGTCACTGTCCCACAGCTCCAGGGGCTGACTCAGAGCTGGGGGCTTTCCCTCCCACCTCTTCGCATTAACCCCCTGGGGAAGAGAACACAGTGTATGATCCGTCATCCTTCATACCACTGGGCTTCATACCAGGCCCATGGGTGGAAGCACGTAAAGGTCTGTCTCTGTAGAGAGCCTGAGTGTTTCCCCTTCTGCCTTGACTGAAATCTGCTGTATTTTCTTCAGTAACTCTTTGGAATTTGTGCAGCTGTAAATGAATAGTTCATTTATATGATACATAAATAAATCGAGCCCAATTTATCTGTGTGATACGTGTAGGTATCTGTAGGATATAAATATGTTGTTTGTACACGTAATGTACATTTAGTCATGTTTTAATAAGAAATGGTTTGAATATATTTTAACATCATAATAATGTAGTCACATTAAAGCAAACGTTTATCATACAGATAATTGGTATTTCCCTGAAGCTGGACACGTGCTGTTTCCGTAGCTGAGCAATCCTTCTGAGTGGTGCCCTCAGGCCGTTGCTGCAGGTGTTCACTGCGGTGTTGCCGCAGTAGGACCAGGAAGGGGTCTGAAGCACATCACTTCAGAACAGTTCCGAGTCCCAGTCTGTCCTTGCTATGGAGGATGACACACCCACGGCGGGGAAGGTAGGCCCATCGGTACCTGGGGCCCATCCTCGCCTAAAGTGGAGAGGAGCACGCTGGGCTCCTGTGCTCCGCGTACTGGGCATCACGGCTGGGTGCCCCTCCTCCTGGATGCCTGCTCGAGTGCAGGATGTGCTGGGCTCGAAGCCACCACCAGCCTCCTGTTGAGAACAGACACTGAGGGCTGAGAAGGGAGAGGGAGCTTTAGCTCTGGGTGTCACCTGTCTGTCTATCATGTGTCTATTGTGTGTCCATTCATCTATTGTGTGTCCGTCTGTCGTGTCGTCTATTGAGTGTCCATGTGTCTATTATGTGTCTGTCTATCCTGTTTTCTTCCTTCCTCTCCCCAGTCCCTTGTCAAGTAGATAAGGTGGACTTAATTGTCTCCTCCATGGTACGCTAGCACTGTTGACCCCTCCTCACTTCATTTATTCATTCTCCTCCATCATTTCCCACTCCAGCACCCTCCCCTGCCACATAGGCAATTGCACTGTTTAGTTGTAAGTGTCCTTATAAAACATGAGCACTGCTTGGGTGTGTTTTCATTTACCTAAATGGTATTGTGCTGTAGATAGGGTGGCCATATGCATTAGCCTGTGTTCTCCAGAGAAACAGAAGCAGTAGGAGATATATGTGTATGTATAGCTACCTGTAGGATATTTCTATTTGTATATGTATGTATAGGTGGTATATATATGATCCCATATGTATGAGCTATATGCATATAGTACAAATTGGCTCCTATGGTTATGGAGGTTGAAAAGTCTGGGATCTGCGCACAGCCAGCCAACGGGAGACCCAGGAAGCCGACGGTGTGAGCTCCAGTCCGGCTCTGAGTCCAACGGTAGGAGAAGACCAATGTCCCAGGTCAAAGGCAGTCAGGCACAGAGAATTCTTTCTTCCTCGGCCCTTTGATCCATCCGGCCTTCAATGAACTGGATGAGGCCCACCAACATTGGGGAGGGCCGTGGCTTGACTCAGTCCCTTGGATCAGATGTTTATCTCATCTGGAAACACCTCAGACACCCCAAAACAATGTTTGAACAAATACCTGGGCACCCTGTGGCCCAGGCCAGTTGACAGGTAGAATTAGCCGGAACATCATATACCCTGGTTTGCCTGGGACAAGCCAGCTGCTGCCCCCTGTAGTTATGAACAGGCACCTGCCTGCCAGTGCCCTCACTGTCCTCACTTGGGCACATAGCCAGTCCCTGTTCACCCACCACAGCTCTGCATGGTGACAGGACAGACTCCTTGGGGAAGGGCCTGCTCATGTCCCCTTCCCACGGGCGTCGCAGTGGGTTTGTGAGGTCTCAGGGCGCATGTGTCCCTGCGCCCTCCACAGGCCTGCCAACGCTCAGTGTTCCGTACTCCCCACTTGTCACCGGTCCGACAGGGTGCATGGTATGGAGCTGCTGTCACTTGTATTTCTCTCCTTACACTTGTCTTCAGCATCTCTTCACACTTTTGTTGTGCATCTGGATTTCTCCTTCCACGGGCTGCCTGTTCCCATGCTTTGCTCATTTTTCTACTGCATTCCTGTCTTTTTCTTGCTGATTTGCAGAAACTTCTCCTATCCTTTAAGCAGTAGCTCCTTGTCTGTTTGAAACCTTGCAAACCCCTCCGGCTCTGTCAGCTGGCTGCTGGCTTGTTCATGGTGTCTTTCATTCTGATGTAATCGGAGCCATAGATATTTCGCCATAAGGTTTGTGCTTTTGAGGTTTTGTTTAAAAAGCCCTCCCGCCCTCCTGCTGGGGAAGCGGCTCCTTCCATATCTTCTTCACACATCACAGTGTTCCTTTCCATGTAAGTTTTCATTCACCTGGGATCGTTTTATTTCTTTAAAAATAAAACTTCAACAAGAAAACATGACAAAATAGGAGTTGTCGGTTTGAGATAGTGAAATCAATGCATATTACGGTACTTTTCTGTAATGTGACATTTTTGAACTTTTAAGATTTCTAAAAATATTAAGGTCATTGTGCAAAATATAGATAACGTCAAATAAGAAAACCACCTGTGCTTCCCTGCTTGCATAGCACTAGCAAGACTCTTCTGTGCGTGTGTACACACGCCTGTACACACGTGGAGTCAGCTCACGTTCTTCACTAACAGCTCATCGTTTCCTGAGTGCGTTTCATGCCAGTCTCTGGGCCACCGGAAGGCGCTTTCTTTTTCGAGAAGGAGAACTGGCTCTGCTCTGGAGCCGTCTCTGCCTCCCATATTCAACTCTGTACAACATCAGGTTTCTGGCCGTTCCCTATTGGAATCGGTTCATACTGACCAGCTGTCACCTGAAGAATTGCTTTTCCCTCTGGCCTCCCCTCAAGAAGCTGGACTGGGCACTGTTCAGGTGTTTGTCACTGTGCTGAGGGGCCCAGAGCAGCCCAGGTCCCAGGTGGACTGACTGGCACAGACCACTTCCAGCCAGGTCAGTCTGGGTCATATTGTAACCACCAGTCAGATCCAGGTGAAGCCAACACAAACCAGATGGAAGCCAGTGAGGGCAGACGTGGGTTCCATGAAGAAAGAACTCTAAGCACGGACCTTCTGATTTTGTCCGCTCCCTTTCATTATCTGGCACTTCCCGGGGTCCCACTGAGCCCACCAGAATCTTGTCTCTTCCCCCAGCCTTAGTCACGTGGGTTTGCACCTTTCTTGTTGGTTGCTGCTGGTGAACTATTTTTTAAGCTGTCTTTGGTTATTTCATAATTATTGGGAGGAAGAAGACTGATTCTGAGATCTGTGGTCAGTGCGGGATCCTTACCCAGAAGGTTTCACTACCACCTGCACCGCTCTTCACTGGAAATATTCCAGCCACCTATGAAATCTGACATTTCCTACTAGTAGCCACCTTGCAAAAAGATTAAATTAACTTGACTGATATTTAACCAACATATCCAAAACATTATAAATTAACATGCAAGTAATAGTTTAGATATTGAGATATTTTACCTTCTTTCTTTTCCACACTTGTTATAAATTCCGTGTGTGTTTCACACTCATGCCGCCCACCTGTTTGGGACGGCTGCATTTCCAGGACTCACTGGTTACATGTGGCTAGCAGCTACTGTCACGAGAAGGTCTAGAATTAATCAGGATCTTTATTCTCCTCCATCCAATCCCCCTCCCCCTGCAACGCTGAGAAAGACCACCACCTTCTCTCCACCCTTCTTCCCACTCCTGCTGTTGAACGTCTACCTACCCCCTTATGGAATGGCATCTGTAAAATTCACACCAAGGGGGAGACTTTATAAGCCAATGAAAGACACAAGCCTGTGCTGTGAGTTTATAAACTAAGAGACGCAAGAAGGATGGTTAGAAAGCCCCCGGGGACAGCTGGAATCGCCTGAGCGCATCACCACGGCTGCGAACGCGTCATTCCAGCGCCTGCAGCTGGGCTTTGCGGGGGCGGACGCCGTTCTCAGGAGGCTCGGAAGGAAGGGAGGTTGAAGAAGCGACTCTTCTCCGACCTGACCAGCCCCCTAAGCCCCGGAGCCTCAGTTTCCTCCTTTGTAAAGTAAGGAGAATGAGCAATAATGGCTTCCCGTGGGCCTCGCGAGGACAGTTAGGAAATGCAAAGGAACGATGGGTGTACGTCTGCCACAACCGCGGAGCAGGAGGCGGGTGCGGAGCTCCGGGGCGGGGGCGGGGGCGGACAGGCGGCAGCTGCCCGCGGGCGGAACCCACAGCCGGGCGGGAGGGGCCCCCGCGGAGCAGCGCGGGCCTGGCAGCTCCGGCACCGCCCAGAGTAGGGCGGCCACGCTGGGCGTCTGGGAACTGGGGGCTCTCCCGCGGGCTACGAGGCCAAGGAGAGTGGCAGCAGGTGCACGGGCGGCAGTGGCCACCGGCCTGGACGCCCGGGGGTCCGCGCGCTGCCTGCCAGAGACGAGGGCGTGCCGCGGGAGACGAGGGTCCTCCGGGGATGGGGCGGCCCTCGGGGAGACGCCGCCCCCCGTGAGACACCGCCCCCTTGGGCACCGCCTCTGAGCCCCGCTTGTTTCCCCGCCCCGCGACTCAGCCTCAGCTCGTGATTGGCCGTGTCCCTAGGGAGGCCTCCTCCGCATTGGCCGAGGAGCCTCCGGTAGCGCGGTCGGGATTGGTGGACATACGCATTGCTCCCGCCCCCGCCCAGGGCGCGGCGCGCGATTGGCTGGCGCCGGGACCGAGCTCCTCCTCGGGCCGGACCTGGGCGGTGTGGATGAGGCCTCGCGCGGCGGCGGTGGCAACGGCTCGAGGCAGGTGAGCTCCTGGGCGGAGGTCGGTGCCGGGGTCGGGGTGCGGGGTCCCGGGCGGGTGCGGGCGGGTGGGGAGCGCCGGGGCCGGGGACCGGGCGCCCCTGTCGGCGGCGGGGCGCTGCGCGGAGGCGCCGAGCCGTAGGCCCCGCCTCGGCCGCCAACGGCCGCCTTCCCGGCCCGCGCCCCAGCCCCGGGCGCGCGGCGCCCCTGCCGCCCCTCTGCTCCCGGCGCCGCCCGGCCCCGCCTCGCAGGGCCCCGGCCGCGGGCTCGGCGTCGGGAGCGCGGCCTCGGGCGTCCGCGGGGCCCGCGCGTCCCTGCCCGGCGGCCTTCGCCCCGGCTCGGCTTTCCCGCAGGTGCGCGCCCCGGCCCCGCCGAGAGCCCGCGTCCGCCGCGCTCGGGAGCGCGCTGCGTGCCCGCCTGTCGCCGCCGCCGCGCGGCCGGACGCGTCCTGGTTCCCCTGTGGGGACGCGGCTTCCGCCCCTCGGGCCTCGGCGCTGCTCTCGGCGGTGGGCAGCGCTGCCGGCCGGCGTGGGACCTCGGGCGCGCCTTCCGCGTTCGCGCCCCTCCGTTTCCCCGCCTGCCCTTCTGCCGCCCTCGCTGAGCGAGTCGCTCGTCTTCTCCTGACCGTGGGCGTGGCGGGGGGTTGGGCCGCGTCCGTTAACATGTCCCGGAGCTCTTGGCGGTGGGTCTCCCGCTGACACTGAGCTGCGTGTTCTTGTTCCGTACGTGCAGGCGCGCCGCGTTCTCGTCCTGGCCCTTCTGTTTGCGGGCCGCTCTGTTGCTTGCTTTTGCCCGCTGGCCCGTCCGCCCGAAATGTCAGGCGTCTTGCGCGACGCCCCCGAGGCGGGACCCTGCGCAGCCCTTCGGAGGCCCTGGCCTGGCCCGGCCGCAGTGCGTGACCGGACAGGCCGGGTTCCCGTGAGGAGCCCCCAGTGCCGTTGTCTCGGGTCCTCTCGCTGGGTTTTCTAGATTCCCGGAGAAGGGCTTTCCGACCTCCGCCTGGTTCTAGAAGTCGGGCGGAAGAGCGCTGGTGCCCTCAGCTAGGAAGGAAGCGGTCACGTACCCTCTCCTCCAGGAAGGCGTCCTGGAGCGCCTCTGTTCCCCGATCCTCTGGCCGGAGAACCCTGGGTGTTCCCACAGTCTTTCGGGGGCTGGGCCGGGGGATGCGCGTGGTGGCCAACTACTTGTGTTTAGTGAAACACGCAGTGTGAAAGTGACCGTTTCAGCCTGTGCACGTAAGTGGCATTAAAAACCTTGGCAGTGCTGGGCAGTCGTCTCCACTGTCCAGTTGCAGACAACCTTGTCATCACCCTAAATGGAAACCCCACCCCCTTAGCACTCACTCCCCATAGCCACCTCGCATCTGCCTGTGAATTGGCTTCTGCGTTTCTTATAGAAATGGATTCATACAATATGTGGCCTTTGGGACCCGACTTCTCAGTCAGCATCCTGTGTTCACACACGTACATGTGTCTGCACTTCATTTCTTGTCATGCTGAGTAGTGCTCCATTGCACACACATGCCACAGCTTGCTTATCCTTTCATCTTTGGTGGACACTTGAGTTGTTCCCACTTTTGCCTGTTACAAAGACTGCTGTGACACTTGTGTGCACGTTTTGGTTGGGACGCCTGTTTCCAGGTCTTTGGGTGTAGGCTAGGCGTGGAGTTCTGGGTCATGTGGTGACTGTTTAACGTATCGGGGAAGCACCACACTCTTTGCCACGGCGGCTGCACCAGTTTACATCTCACCAGCAGTGTGCAGGGTTCCAGTTTCCCCACAGCCTCTTCACTCCACATTACTTGTTTTCATTATGGCCATCCTCGTGGGTGTGAACTGGTATGTCCCTGTGGCTTTCATTTGCGTTTCCCTAGCAACTAACAACTTTGGGGGGTCTTTTTCCATTCTTTATGTGTTCATTTTCTTTGGAGAAATGTCCATTCAAGTCATCTGCCCATGTTTAAATGGTAGTTTGTCTTTTTGGTGAGTTGTAAGAGTTCTTTGTATGTTCTGGTTACTGGACCCTTATCAGATATATGACTTGCACTTACCTTCTTCCATTCTCAAGGTTGTCGCTTCACTTTCTTAATGGTGTCCTTTGACGTACTAGTTTAAATTTTGATGAAATCCAGTTTATCTATTTTTTTCTTTTGTTGCCTGTGTTTTTGGTGTCATGTCTAAGAAACCATTGCTAAATCCAGGGGCATGAAGATTTACCCGTTTTTTATCGAAGTTTTTTTTTTAGTTTTAGCTCTTACGTTTCGGTCTTCACTCCATTTTGAGTTAATTTTGTATGTGGTGTGAGGTAAGCGCCCACTTTATTCTTTTGCACATGGATGTCCAGTTGTCCCAGCACCACTGATGAAGGGACTATTTTTGCCTGTTGGATTGGCCACTTGTAGACAGTCGGTTGGCTATAAACATGTAGGTTTGTTTCTGGATCTCATTGCGTTCTTTTGGTCTGTATGTCTGTCCTTAATGCCAGTAACACACTGTTTTGTGCTGTTTTGAAATCAGGAAGTATGAGTCTTCCATCTTTGTTGCTCTTAAGATTGTTACAGCTATTTGGGATCCATTCAGTTCCATCTGAATCTAAGGATTAGCTTCACCGTAGCTGCACGAAAGGCCATGGGGACTTTGATAGAGATTGCACTGACACCGAGCAGCATGAAGGGGAGCAGTGGCCGGCTAACAGTTAAGTCTTCCAGCCTGTGAACGGGGGTATCTTCCCATTGATTTGTGTCGTCTCTGATTTCTTCCAGCAGCGTGTTGTGGTTTTCAGTACCAGGCTCGCACTGCCTTGGTTAAATTTATTACTCTTTTTGTTTGTTATTCTTTCTGATGCTATTATAAGAAGAATTGTTTTCTTAATGTCATTTTCAGATTGTTCATTGTTAGGGTATAGAAATACAACTGATTTTTGTGTATTGACCTCGTATCTTGTTTATTAGATGTAACGTGTTTATGAGATGTAATAGTGTTTTAATGTAATTCTTTAGGATTTTCTATACGTGAGGTCTGTGAATAGAGATAGCTTTACTGCTCCCTTTCCAAGTTGGATGCCTTTTATTTTTTGTTCTTGCCTGACTGCTCTGGCTAGGACTTAAGTGCAGTGTTGCTAGCAGTGGTGAGAGCGGGCGTCCTTGTCGTGTTCCTTCTCTTTGGGGAAAACTCGGTCTTTCCCGTGGAGGAAAAGCTGTGGGTTCTAGTAAGTGCCTTTTGTCAGGTTGAGAAAGTTTCCTTCTAATCCTAGTTTGTTGAAAGTTTTTTATCATGAAAGAGTGTTGGATTTTGACGAGTGCTTTTCTTGTACCAAGTAAGATGATCACGTGCTTTTGCCTGCTTCTTAAACAGACTTCTAGCATTCTGTTCCTCCTGTGTTTTTGGTTCCATCCTGCACCTTCACTTACAAATGTACATAAGTGCCACTGTCTTGAGTCTTTGGGGTTCCATGATGAAAATTGGATTATTTCTTCATGTCCCTCATGATGATTCAGCTTTTTCTGACCTAAGGCAGTTTCATTCATCCATTTGTTGTATCGCTTCCAAGTTTCTGGCTATTGTCTTTTTTCTCTTTAGTTTTTTTTTTTTTTTGTATATACACACACACACACACACACACACGTCTTTTAAAAGAAGTCCTTTTCAAGATGGGTGTGTGGAAGAGAGTGGAAGCTACTATCCTTGTACAGTGCACCATTTTTCACTGGAAATTCCTTTGGAATCTATTTTCAAAGAATGCCAGTATTTGATGGAGTGTCTGCTCATAATCCTAGTCCTGAATTTGTGATCATCAAATGGTATCCAGATTCTGAAGATAGAGCCAGTTTGAATTTTCTTACAGTAAGTGCCAGGCAACATTTTTGGTAGAAGAAGTGGTGACACAGGATGAAACCATCCTTCAGTGCTACAGCTCCTGCCCTTACCTCAATATTTCAAGTGAGGCAGGAGCCCAGGGAAACACAGTACATGTCACACGCCCACTGCTGATTCAAGCTAAGTGGCCTTGAACACGTTGCGTGGTGGTGGCCACGCACAGAGGTGTGGGCTGGGCTTGCTACAGCAAGTGTCAGTGGGGAGTGGTGCCCGCTGCCGCCCGCCCGCCTGCCTGCTTGATTGAAAACTCCTTTTTCCTGTTGTCCTAAATTTGGAACTCGTTGCTATTTTGGACTGCTTACCAGACTCGATTTTCAGATAAAGGAGACTAGATCTGCTGGACCTGTGTTGAGACTGTTTACTGCCCTGGGGCCACAATAAACAGGACTGACAGGAAAAGTACAGGAGATGATGCTGGGCTGACAGCAGGCTGTTTGTCGCAGTCACGTGCGCTAACGGACAACTTCGTTAAGTAACCTGTGTGATTCACCACTCGGTGTTCCGGTTTGAATTATATTTGTAGTTAAGCATGCTTGGTAGCTGGGAGCTTTCTTTTTCACATAGTCGCGTAGGGACACTCAGTGGATGGTCACTGGCTGTGAATTTTAATTTAGGAGATAAGAACTGTGTGAAGATGCTTTTTGACAATGGTGCTGAGTAATCGTGCGGGTCCCAGATTGATCAAGTGTAGGTCAGTGATTCCCAGTGGGGGACGGAGAGGGCGGTCCCAGGGGCACGTGTGGCTGGAAGACAGCAGTGCTTTGCCCGCCTGCTGTGTGTGGTCTTAGTCATCCTGTTTCCTTTGTTTGATCTTTAATTGGTATTGGAAGACGTGAGCTATAGTGAGGCTGAACGATTTCTTTGCTGACGACTTACGCTACAGGCCTCTGCAGTCCTGGCAAGGACTCTTCCAGCCTGGTTTTTCCCATTTGGGAAGACAGTGCGTTACAGTGGATGGAGAAAGGGTGTGGATTCACTGTTGGCATGTGTGGTGCCAACACCATCCTGTAATTATTGCTCCTAATTGTCACGCCAGTTACCGTTGGAAATGAGACGGAGCTGACACACTGCTCTGATCAAACGAGGAAACAGAAGCGCTGTGGATCCATCAGCAGAAAGAATCAGGGGGCGCAGGGGTCAGTAACCTTGCTGCTGTTCATGGGTTCACCCAGCACTTGGGGCTTGATTTTTCTACCGCGTGGTCGGGCAAAGAGCAGAGAAGGAGGAGAACTCAAGTGTTTTTAGCTTAACGACCAAGCAAGCAATGGGCATGGCACTGAGCTCTTCCCACTTTTGGAGGCACCTGGAAACTGTTCATTTGCAGTACAAGTGAGGTTTGGGTCCTGCTCTCGGAGTTCAGGGCCTAGTGGGGAGAAAGGGTCGCACGTAAGTCAACGATTACAGTGTGTTAAGTGAGGAGTACCAGGGAGCACAGATGTCGGCACGTAACCTGTGCACGTGGGGCTGTGGAGACCCAGGAGAACGTCCCAGAGGTGATGTCTCAGCGCAATCCTGAGGATGAGGAGAAGCTGGCCAGGACCAGTGGGGTGGGCTGTGGGGATCAGGACGCAGGAGGAAGTGTGGGCACAGTGTGTGAGTGGGGGGGGCGGATGGCTAGTGAACCCTGCTTCTCAGGGAAGCCGTGCTGTGGCTTGGTGGGACAAGTGGCACTTGGATGGAGGTCCTTCTCATTCAGTCTGGTGGGTCTTACTGGAGGGGCTGGGGAGCCACAGTGGGATCTGAGGAAGTGAGCTGGTCGGGCCTCTTGGATGGACCGGCCTGCCCATTTTGTGGCTTGCGGGGGCACAACCGGAGGGAGGGTTACGAGTGAGTCTGAGTCGGGTGCTTGCAGGCAAGAGGCGGTGCAGGTGCAGCGGGGGAGCAGGAAGGCGGAGGGGGCCTCGCCCTGGAGGGAGGGGGAGGAGGCTGGGGCACGAGGCACGTGGGCTGAGTGATTTGTGGATGACCCCGGTGGGAGTGCTGAATACGGGGTAAAGCAGGTACCTACCTCAGGCCGTGCAGAGGGTGACCGAGGGGTTGGGTCAGGTGGAGAGGACTGGGAAGGCGAGGCCGAGCAGTAGCGCCCGACTCTGTCAGTGTCCAGGTGTCCAGGTGTCCTCGGGTCGGGGAGGGCCTTCCTCAGCAGCTCAGCAACAGATGGGGCCTCCTGGCAGGTGTGACGTGTGTCCTGTGAAACAACAGAACAGCCTCCCAGGAGGAGGAGAATACGACTGGCGCCCCCCCCTTCAGTGTTGGGGTGGGGGTTCTGTCAGGCGTGGCCCCAGGAGTCCTTTGCTGGGGGGTGCTCACTGCCTGACCCTGCAGTGTGGAGGCTGTCCTGATGGGGCTGCAATGGCTGGGGGGACATTCGAGACTCCAGGCCCACGGAAATGCAGTCAGGCTGCCGTGGGTGCTGTGCCCTGAGAAGGGAGGCCCGTGACTGTGACACGAGCCAAGTAGGTGGGGAGGCTTCGCTGACACCCTGAATGACATCCCTGCCGAGGAACCGGAATGGGGGTCCCTATTCACAAGGTCTGGAGCTCCTGACCTTGGAGAGGTCAGCTCGTGAAGTCATTGTTCTCCCGGTAACTCGGAGCTATTTTCGTCTGTAAACAAGTGCCCAGTCCCTCCCTCCTGTTCCAGCATGTCCAGAAGAGGGGAAGAAACCTCCCGTCTTGGCTAGGAACTGGCTTTCCTACAGGTTGTGTTGAGAACAACCAACTTTTGTTTTGTTTTATGCTACGATTTTATTTTTCCTTAATTTTGTTACATTTACAACAGTGTTTTCACCCTGTGCCAGGCAGCGCTGAGCAGGGTAGATGTGTTCAGTAAGGAGCTGCCACAGCACCTCTGCCACTGGGAGGGTCAGGTCCCCCTCAGCTCCCAAGAACAGTACGGAGGGAGGCTTTGGCTCTGTTGTCACCCCCCCCCCACACACACACACCCCTGCTCTGACAGCTGAGGGAGGGGACGAGGCTGGGCCACACGCGGCTCAGGCTGCCCCTCCCTGGTTACCCAGTGAAGACCACATTGTTTTTCTTGTTGAAAATATTATTTATTGAGTTAATTATTTTACTTATACAACCAATACCTGCTCTTTAAAAAGAATTTCAAGCACAAGGGGGTAAGTAAAAGGAGAAACCCCATCCTCTGTAATTTACAGTAAATTCAGTGCAGTGTTTTTCTGGGTGTTTCCACAGCTGCTTCAGGCGCACTTACAACGTGACATCCTGTAAAGCGCTTTCAAATATTTGTAGCTTATAGTCATTTTTTTCTGGTTTACTGTTTTAAATAATCAGTTTGTTTTTAAGGGTTATCAGTGTAAATCATAGTTTTCCATAAACATTGCTTTGCTGCTTTAAATAGAAAATGAAGACACAGTGATAAAAAAAGTACACTGAACATGATCTTTGGAAAATAATTTCTAACTGAATTTATGATTTTTTAATCTATAGGCAAAAATAACTAACGTTTTTATTAGGCTCTGTGTTATTTGGTTTTAACAGAATTAAGATTATGAGCAGAGCAATTATGTTAAGATTTAGTACTAATGTTTAAAAGGGCACCTTGGAATTTGAGTTTTAAAAGTTATTCTTTACAATGGACCTAATAATGAAACGCTTGAATGCAGCACAGCTGCCCTTTGAAAACAGAGATAGAGCCCCCCCACCCCCAGCCGCCAGCCGGGGCCTGTGGGGTCCAGATGGCAGAGCCTGGAGCTGTGCCCAGAGCTGGGAGGACGTCCTGTCTGCCAGTCTCCTGGATTCCTGTGGTAAACAGTAAACATTCCAGTTGTATGTGGTGGTAGAACTAAGTCTCGTGTGTTTGACCGAAGCATTCAGGAGCCCACTGAGCTTGTACTTGCTCTTCATGTGTGATGTAGGTGTTATAGCATGCACTGGGAGGGATGAAGGGCATGGAAGGAGAAACCTCGTGTAATGTAAGAAGACGCAACTCGCGCTTTAAAGCCCAGCTAGGAACCCGTGTTTGGAAAGACACTTGATCCCGTAGGTTTGTGACCAAGGTTTTCAGCCTGAACAGAGCCCTCTCCTTTCTTTAGCTTGTGCTTGCCTGTTCTCCGCTAGTGAAAACAGGTGTAAAAGACCCACTTTGTACTTTATAATTATAATACTTTCTTTTCCATTAGAAGATGTCACCCTTGGCCCACCACGTCCTAAGGTGTGTGCTTTTCCCGTTAGGACTGGCAGCTCAATATCGAAAGCTGTCCATCCTAGAAAAGCACTCTGTTACCTGGGGGAGGGTCTCTGGTCCTTCCGTGTGCTGATGGGCTGGGCTGGGCTGCCCAGAGGAAGAGTCCTGGGAGGGGGGCTCTGGGCCTTCTGTGAGCCCAGCTCCTCTGTGCAGCGTGGCTAGGGTTTGGTCTTGTCACCCTCCTGCCCAGGGCACTCAGAGGGGAACCCGCAGGCGTCCCAGGCACCCGTTTTAGGGGAAGGGAGGGAGTGGCCTGGAAGGGAGTAGAAAAGCGAATCAGGGGAAGCCTAGAGAGGGCTCCTCTTGTAGCGTGTCAGTTTGCGAAATGTTGACTTCAGATTCTTTCCAAGATTTTCTGATGCTGTTGAAACTTTCGATCCATTTTTTCACGCGCCGTTCTAGCATGTTCAGATTGTGAATGCAGTCCGATCTCCCTTGAGTCCCAGGCTGAGGCTGGGGAAGCAGGCCGCCCTCAGGCCGGATACAGGTTACCGTGGGCTGTCCTTAGCAGTGATGTGAGCGCAGAGTGGGAGCAGCGTCTTGGAGACGCTTCGCGTTTGTGGGGAGCTGTCAGGAGGACCAGCCGCAGGACTGCATTTCGCTGTCGGGCGGGCAGCGCTGAGTCTCTCCTGAGAGAGAGCCGCCCCCGACCTTGAGCTCCCAGTGGGAGCCAGCCCGCTGCTGGCGGGCTTGGGACTTGTCTTTTATTCAGGCCAGGGGTGAGTGACAACTCAGGAGAAGAAACTGGTTTATTTTGTTTAATGAAAAGCATAGGTTATATCACTTTACTCCCCCAAATTAAAACTTAATTTCAAAGGGAGTTTCTGTCATGTGTCAGGCCCTGCCTCACGTGCGTTATTTCACTCATCATTTTTGAACTTCATTTTGTTCTATCCTATAATTTTATTCAATGCTCACATTTTATAGAGGGAACTAAAGATTAATTTTAAACTGTTCAGCATCCATGTTATGATCTGTTCACGGGGAAAGATGAGGGAGGAGAGAAGGAGCTGGCAGGGTTCTGGAGGAGGACGCGTGTGGAGAGAAGGAGGAAAATCAGTTCTAACGACTTTATTCCGAGCCGCGTGTGCCCACCTGCCTTTCGGAGGCTCTGCTTGGCAGGAGTCAGCTCCTCTCGCCCTTTCTGGGCCGAGACAGCGGGTCTGCGGTGTACTGAGATGCTTGTCGCTGGCGAGTACAGGAGCAGAGACAGGCTGAGGGCAGGGCGCGAGGGCGCGAGGGCCCAGCGCCTCAGTGGCCGTGGTGCTCTCCTCCCTCTGCACCGTCCCCAGCGTCCAGGGCCTGTCTGCACTGCCGCCTGCTTGGTGGTGGGACCTTTGGGTTTTCAGTACGGGTGTTTTATTACATTTGTGGCTCCTCTTATAAAAGGTTTTACCAAAAATCCACTGCCTGTGTCTCCCTGTTGTCACCTGCAGGTCACTGTGCTGAGACCCTGTCTCTTGCACCTGAGATGGGAAGTTGCACTGAGGGTCAGCAGTGGTGCTTGGTTCTTTGAAAGAGTTTTATTTCTGGTGCGAGTTAAATTTCTTTTTCCATCCCGCATGAGGCCCACGTTGAACCTGCCTGAGGTGGCATGGCGCAGCTTTGCCATGCGCCTCATTGACTGGAAGGGTGGCTGCAGCAGCTCCTGCACCTCTGAGAGCTTTTGAACACAGCATTTGTTGTGCACTTGAAGTTAGCCAGTGTATCTCTTAGGTGGACAAGTGTGAGAACGCACATTTGCAACTTTTAAAGTAAAACGCTGTAAGTTCACGGCCGTGGGTCTGTCCCCCGCCGGCTTGGTGACGGCTCCGAGTCCCAGGCTCCCCTCCTCTGATCTGTCAGCACCTTGCCCCCCACCTGCTTCCCAGTGTCAGGAGTGGGCCTCTGGGCAGTCGGGGTTGGAGCCCCGAGCTGTAGGCTCTGCCCTGGTAGCTGGCTGCTCTGCGCCGCGTGTCACAGGGTCTCCAAATGACAGCTGAAGCACTGGCCTCGGGCACCTGCCATCACTTGTTTATGACCTGAATGCTGAAGCCCGTCCAGGAGACACCCAGTTCACTGAGTCCCTGTCGAATGCCAGAGTGGGGGTTGGTGGGCAGCGACTGTGACAACTTGAGCCTGGGTCACTGACGCTCCCTCATGCAGACTTAGTGGCCGGGAAAGGTGACTGGGAATGAGGTCAGTCAGGGAGTAACTGGAAGGGAATGAAAAGCACTAGTCAGGCCCCCCCTCTAGACGAGGAAGAGGATGACGAGGCCGGCTTACCGCGGATGCGCAGTCTGTCGCACATAGCGCGGTCAGAAGCCATCAGCACACGGGCCCTGGGCTGTGGCTGAGGGTCCCCTGCGATGCTGGGAGGAGGCCTGGCAGCACTGGGCTGGGAGCTCCGCTGCGGCTGCAGGGAGAGGGGCTGCGAGTGCCCTGACCAAGAGTGACCAAGAGTGAAGTGTCGGCTGGGGCGACCTCGGGGCACACAGGTGGTGACAGCCCACGTGTCACCTGATCAGGGGCTTTCACTCGCACAAAGGTCTACTGTGTCCTGACGGTGCCGGGTCAGAATGGGTTGTGCCCGTGGAACGTGTGTTCTGCGTGGGCTGGTGGACTCGGTCCCTGAGAGGAACTCAGGGTCGGGATGGTTTTAAAATACAGGAGTTTTGTGATGTTGGTTGAAATTAGTAGGCACCGTAAAATGTTTATATATAAGCAATGGTTTCATTTCTATGGGTACTTGATTTTTTTAAAGAATATTTGGACTGTTTAAAAAAATGGTGTGAATTAAAGTACTTTTAGCTTATAGAAATCAGTCATTTATTGCATTTTTTAAATTCAGTTTAAAATAAAAAACAGTTCACTAATTTCTCCCACCATTCACCCAACCTCCCATCTCTGGCAACCTCCAATGTATCTGTTCTCTGTACTTATGAGCTTGCTTTTTTATTTTGTTTTTTGTTTACTCATTAAATTTTTTAAAAAATTTTATTTTCTGTTAATATAAGCGAGGTCATATGGTACTTGTCTTTTTTGTCTGACTTATTTCACTCAGCATAATACCCCTCCAGGTCCATCCATGTTGTCACAAATGGTAAGATTTCAGTCTTTTTTATGGCCAAGTAATGTCCCATTGTGTATATGTACCATCTCGTCTTTGTCCACTCATCCATCCAATGCAGCGGGGAACACGGGCTGCAGGTATCTTTTCGTGAGTGTTCTCATTTTCTCCGGATAAACACCCAGGAGTGGACTTGCTGGGTCATAAGGTAGTTCTCGTTTTCTGCTGATTTCCACAGTGGCCGCACCATTCACATTCACACCTGCAGTGCACAAGGGCTCACTTGTCCCCATGTCCTCGCCAGCACTTGTCTTTTGTCTTTTTAATGATGGCCATTCTGACAGTTGTGAGGTGACATTGAGGTTTTCACTTGCATTTCCTTGAAGCTTAGTCATTGAGCATCTTTTCATGTACCTTTGGCCATCTGTACGTGTCTTTAAACAAATGTCTGGTCATATCTCCTGCTCAATTTCCGCTTGGAATGTTTGTGGGGTTTTTTGTTTGTTTGTTTTTTGTTTTGCTGTTGAGTTGCATGAGTTTTTATATATTTTGGATGGTAACCCCTTACCAGATAAATGATTTGTAAATGTTTTCTCCCATTGGTTGGTTGCCTTTTCATTTTGTTGATGGGTTCCTTTGCCGTGCAGGTGCTTTTTGATGTTGTTCCACTTGTTTATTTTTGCTTTTGCCGCCTTTGCTTTTGAATCCAAAAGATCATTGTCAAGACCGATGTCAAGGAGTTACCACTATGTTTTCTTCTCGGAGTTTTATGGTTTCAGGCCTTACATTCAAGTCTTGAACCCATTTTGAGTTTGCTTTTGTGTGTTGTGTAAGACGTGTCTAGTTCTATTCTTTTGTATGTGTCTGTCCAGTTTTCCTAACACCTTTTACTAACGAGACCATCCTTTCCCCATTGTATGTTCTTGGCTCCTTTGTCGTAAATTAATTGAGCATATATGGGTGGGTTTATTTCTAGGCTGTCTATTCCATTAATCTGCGTGTCTGTATTTATGCCACTACCATGCTGTTTTAATTACTATAGCTTTTTGATATAGTTTGAAATCACGTAGTGTTATGCCTCCCACTTTGTTCTTTCTCAAGATTGCTTTGGCTATTCGGGGTCTTTTGTGATTTCATACATATTTTAGGATTGTTCTATTTCTGTTCAAATCAGTAATTTTTACATATATATACGTGTATATCCAGGATGGTCTTTAGTTTTAGTTTTATCTTCCTTAGATTACTCAACACAGATTATGAGTCACATTGCTGCTATGAGCGTGCTATTTTTTTTAATTGGGGGGGGGGAAAGAGAGAGAGAGAGAGAGAGAGAGAGAGAGAGAGAGAGAATTTTTAGCCAGAGGAAAATTTGAGTCATTCCAAAGAAATCTAGATGACAGCCTGAAAAACAGCATGCTCAACACTTTTTAATTTATAAATAATCTGTGTTTTCTTTTGGGGAAAAATAAGTCTGAACAGCTTTTTTGTTGTTTGCCCTATAATTGTTGGATTCTGGGTGCTTGTGAGAACTTGGGCTGTCTGGGAAAGGATGTGGGTGCTTCTTGACTGTGGGATAAGAATTAGTTCTATTGTAATTAACAGCAATGAAAACCTGTTTCAGAAGAATGGAAATATTTGACACCTTTGGGAATTAAAAAAAATATTATTGGAGAGGGTTCTGAGTTACTTTCACCATTTTTTTGAAAGTGCCCCAGTTTCCATAATTCTGAATCAGGCAGTCAGGATTTCCCCTTATTACTTTTATAGACAAATCGTTTTAGGGAACTAAATATAACAGAAGTGTCCCTGGGCTTATGACTATGAGAAAACTTTTCCCCTTTGTTTAACAATGTAAAACAAGACACTCCTGCTGCTGACTTTGTTTCATTGACGTTTCAGTAGTGACACTGCGTCAGGCTGAGGACGAAACGGGCTGGCTGCAGCAGACAGGACGTCTGTGTCTCCAACCTCTGACCCTGCCTTGCTTTTCCCACTTCTGCAGTGTGATCGTGAACATGGACTTTTCTCGGCTCCACATGTATACGCCTCCTCAGTGCGTGCCCGAGAACACTGGCTACACGTATGCACTCAGGTGAGCGTGTGTGCGTGTGTTGTCACTGTGTCCCCGTCACCTCTCGAATGCCACAGAATTAGGGGAGCCCTGGGACTTACAACCAGGTGTTACATTTTGAAAGAGAAAATATCTGTCAGCTTGACATCACGCGATGGCTTTACATAGCTGTCGAACTGATTTGGCCGCTGTGAGGTCGTTTGAATGTGGCCATTTCTTGATGATTTGTGATGACGCAGTGTGTGGGTTACTGCTTCAGACCCACCCAAACGGCTGTGGTCTCGGAGCCCGCGTCTGTGCCATGCTCGGGGCTGTGTGGTTCCTGGTGCAGACTGGGCGTTGCAGAGGTAAAGAAGCATCCTGGAAACGTGGCCTTTGAGAGGAGGCCTCACACACAGTGCGACGAAGCCGAGGCTTCAGAAGCAGGACCTCGTCGGTGCTCACTTCTCAGGTCCTGTGCTGATGTGCTCCCGCAGCTTGAAGTTGGAGGCCCAAAGGCTGCCGACTTGCCCATTCCATTTCTAGTTATCAAACAGGAGGGATGATTGCAGTGAAACTTAAGTGTGACCAAATTATGGCTGAGTGCCGAAGGAAGGTCCATTACTGCATTGGTTAGGATTTGATTGGCGGTTCTAAAACTTTGGCATCCGGGCAAAATGTTGAAGGCACACAGGAAAATGCTTGTGTAATTTTTTGCAGTGGCTTCTCTTCGAAAGGGTGAAAATGCAATAGAAACTTGAAGCAAATTGAAGGTATTTTAAGGAAAATACTTTTTAACAGCATTAGTCAAATCTCACACTTAATGCTTTTTCATTCACCGTTCTATAATAGATCACGTCACACTTTCCGTAGTAACACACACTGTTTTTGTTAAAAGTCCAGAATACTCAAGCCAGAATTTAGCACAGAATACTCAAGCCAACTCAAGTCAAACTGTTCCCTGTTCTGCATTGTGGAGCATAAAAAGAATTATTTTTGGTCACTTAAATTTTTAGCTTTTATAACCTTTTTAAAGTGTCTCCACTTTGGGACAGCAGCGCTGTAAATGTCAGTGACTCGCAGCTGTGTGGGGAGGTGAGGGAGGAAGAGAGCTGAGGTGGGAAGGGCAGGCAGGTGTGCTTGACGGAGGGCAGTGGGGACCAGTGAAGGGATTTCAGCAACGAATGACGTGACCAGGTCTGTGCTTAGAAGGGTGCCACAGTGTGGGAGTGGGTATGAGGGTGGCGGTCTGTTCAAGAGGTCGTCCTGGCTCCATTGTCCTTCAGTGTCCCCCTTCCCCACCCCCGCCACCTCCCACTTTGACTCTCTGCTCTGGTTGCCCCTCATTGCTGATGACGCTGCACTGGGCAACGGCTGTGTGTCCAGCTCCGCTCTGGCCCTCACTCTTAGCAAGGGCTCTCCCTCCCGCCCCCCGCTGCCCCGTGATGGTCATTCCATGTGTAGCAGGAATGTTTCCTACTGTACAAGATGCCGCACAGTGTGAACATGTCGGGTGGTCTCACCTTGCTCTCACCTGGCTCAGCACTTGGCAGTGCTTGGCTCCCCTGTGCCCTCCCACTGGATTGTTTTGAAGCAAACCTCCAAAAGATGACATTTTAAAAACTATCCGAAATACCAATATCGCAACAAAAAGCCCCTAGTAATTAAAATAAGTCCTAACCACTCCTTATATGTCAGACGTTAAGTCAGATCTTCCTCTTTTTTAACAACCACTTAAAAACGGTCAACCTGAACGGATCATGTCATTTTATTTGACTGAATTGTCTCGTAATCTGTGTCGCCTGCAAACTGGTGGTTAGATGTGGCATTTGCTCAGTCCCCGGGGGTTGTTTGTTGGCATGACTACGCGGTAGGTGGCACTTCCTCTTACGTTCTCTTAGGAGATGCTTGTCTCTAGGTGCTGAGGTTGGTCAGTGTTGTCAGCTGGAGCCGCTCGTTAGGAAGTCCCATCAGCTTCTCACGATGGGCGCAGCAGCCGCGGGTGGTGCTGCCTTGGTCAGGAACCCGTCCCCAGAGCCCCCGTCGTGTTGCATGCTCACGCTCGGTGCAACTGAGGCTGGACAATGAGGTGTCTGCCTCTCAGCCTCTGGGGGGGGGGAGGAGTTGATTTTCAGCCGGAAAGAAAGGTGGGGGGAATGGCTGTGGCTAAGCACAAGGCAAGAGTGTTTCAGGGAGGAGTCATCAGCCGGTCAGAGGCTGTGGGGACCAGCACCATGGCCAGTGCTCTCGCCCCGTGGGGTCGCTCGGCCAAAGGAGCAGTGAGTGGGGCAGGAATTGGAATGATGTGGTTGAGGAGTGAGGGTAGACACAGCCTCCCCTTCAACAAGTGTGGCTGCTGAGGGAAGGAGAAAGGGCGTGGCCTCGTTTATTCTTCATGGTTTTACCAGGGGAAGAGATGAGAGTCTGGATTCTGACGGTCAGGAGCCAGTAGGCAGAGGCTGAAGACGAGCGAGAAGAGATAACTGACAGTAAGATCTAGGAAGTGGGAGGGCAGCGTGACCGTGCGTCCTTCCACAGAGCTACCTGAGGGGCAAGTGCAGATGTGGAGCAGGAAGCAGGCCCTTCTGGATGAGAGAGCCGGCGGAAGTGATTGAGGGCCACGGGCACCGGGAACGGGTGACCACCACCCAGAAGGCCAGGCAGGAGCGAGGACCTATTGGCTGTGGGAACGGAGGGCGTGTCAACTCCTGGTATGACGTTTCTAGGAGCTGGCAGCAGTCAGAAGCTGCACAGAGAGAGGGATTGGGTTTATCCCGGCGGGGTGGTGCCAGGCCACTGACACAGACGGGACCGCAGCTGGGGGCTGGGGCCACGCTGGGATTGGAGTTCTAGGGGCTGAAGGGCGTTGAGGACGGTCCGAGTGATGGCTGACGCGCGGTCTGAGTGTAGGGCCTCCCAGTGCAGTGTGGGTTAGGCATTCAGAGAAGCAGCATTGATGTCACATTCTGGGGACTGTTGCTGTCAGGACTCTCTCTGCCCACGGCCCCCCCTCGCCGAGCTGCGGGTGCTGTACTGTGTGCTCTGCTGGCACCATGCCCGCTGCCACAGCCTGGTGTCCACGTTTGCCCCCGGCTCTCAGCTGCACGAGAATTTTTCAAGCTTGAATCAGAAGTGTATCTAAGTCAGATTTTAGAGCGTCTGCGTGGCAGTCCCAGTGTGACTGTACCACACTCCCGGGGGTTAGACCCAGGCTGTGTCTTCGAGGTCTTCGTCTAGAGTATCTTTCTTTACATCCTCACTCCCTCCCTCGATTCCCTCTCATCCTGGATCGGACTCCTCCCCCTGCAGTTCGGTGCCACCTCCTGAGCTCCATAGTAAACCAGCGATGTCCTTTAATGCCACAATTGCCACGTTCTTGCTGAATGGGCAGGCACCTGGTACACCTGTTTCCCACAGGCGTTTGGGCCTTTCTGCCTGGGCTCTGGGCACATCTGTCTGTCGGCCCCTGTCACACGCAGTGCTTGGGACCCTAGGGCACCACGTGGCTGGACGGCTGCTCTGATGGGAGACCTGTGCGGTCACCTGACGCATCAGGTAATCGGCTGAGGGCAGTCCCTGGCCACGGAGCCTGGAATTGCTCCCCCTCGTCCCTGCTGGGAACGTTGGGAACCGCCCCGGGCTGGTTGGGGTCTGGAGCACCCACTGCCAAGCTCAGAGAGAAAGGCCCCAGTCCACCTCCTTCCAGCTGCGCCGGGAGCACTGTCACTGGCTTGGAGAGGACCTCCCAGGCCTTCCCTGTGCCCCCCTCACCTCTGTGTGTCTCAGAGCTGTACTTTTGCTTCTAGTTTGGTTCAACTAGTAGGATGACACTCGGGTACCTGCTCTCTTCACTGACCAGTGCAACCTGGAGGCCTTTCTGTGGAAGTGGATACAGATTTTATCTGTGTCTTATTCCGGATGTGGACTGCTTGTCTCACTGCGCGTAGTTGGACATTTTCCAGTTGCCAGCTGTTACAGGACGCTGCGGCCCACGTTCTCCTGTGTGCTCCTCCCGTGCCCTCCCTAACCAGACCACAGCCTTCCCATGGGGAAGGTGCTCCAGGTTCTGTGTGGAAAGCCAGGACCCTGTCTAGACTGTGGCAGTCTGTAGTGTCCCCACGTTGTGACCTCCAGGGCGTGGTGGGGTGGGGACAGAGTCAGAAGAACCTTCAAAGGTGTATGTGACATGTCACGGGTGTGATGACACAAAGACGTTTGTATTGACTTACTCTGCGTCAGATCTGATAAGTTAACCATGAACTTGGTTGTGAAATATTTTTGTAATATAAGATATGATGCAGAAATGTCCGTCAGCCAATTTGCTTCACTCAGATTTCCAGATCCTTTGCCAGGTCTGTTCTCCTGGGCGGGAGCCGTTTTCCCACTGCCTGGTGGGCATGTCCCGGCTGTCCCTCCTTGTGATGTTTGAAACTGCGTGTCACTGTCACTCGTGTCACTCGCTGCAGGGCAGCGGGAGCCCCTGCCCATCCCCCGTGCCCTGGGTTCTGGTCTGTGTCTCCTTGCCTGCAGTTTCCCTCCCGGCTCAGGAAACCCTCAGCTGCGTCCTGTCCTGCCCTCTCCTCACCTTGCTCCTCCCTGCTGGGTGGTGGGTCCCCTCTCCTGCGATGTGGACACCTCCCTGCTAGGTGACCATGTAGTGTGTGATGTGAGGGAAAGGGGTGCTTTCAGTATGCTTGGGCCCCCAACTGGCTGGCCCGGTTGGGGTGCATGACCCCACGTCCTGGATGCAGTAGGTGCTCAGTGAACATTTCTTGATTTGGAAACACTCGCTAATGACACAAAAGGATACAACTTTAAGATAAGTGCATGGAAGGGTGTTGGAGCGACTACTCTGCCACCAGCTCGTCCTGTGTTATGGTGAATTCGATGCCGAATGGGGACGGTCGCGTGCCGTGCTCGTTCCTCTTCTGCTCACTCTGGTTCATTCAGTGAAGACTGGTGTGTCGGGTTGACCCACTAGTGGTTCTGCCTCGGTCACTGCTTTGCTGGGCGGTATCTGTAAATGCTCACGTGATTGCCCACGTCAATTGTTCTCGTGAATGTAGCCTCTTGAAGCACGTTAGGGGCAGCTCTGTCTCAGCCCTAGGCCCGGCAGGGAGGGGGCTTCACTCACTGGTCAGCATCTGCTGTCCACACACCTGGTGCCGGCTTATTTTGCTCTGTAGAGAGGTCGCCACACAGCAATGGCTATTTCTAGAATTCTCTTTATTTGCTCAGTTTGTTTCAGAAGTGGAGCTGGAAGCACTGTTTACCTTGATGTGTTCTTTTCTTTCTAGTTCAAGTTACTCTTCCGATGCTCTGGATTTCGAGACTCAGCACAAACTGGGGCCCGTGTTTGATTCTCCGAGGATGTCCCGCCGTGGTGTGCACCGGCTCAGCACAGCGCACGCCACGGGGAGCGGCCAGGCTGCCGATGCTCAGTTCTGCACCAGCAGCACGACCACCCTGAAGCAGAGAGTGACCAGGTAAACGCCCTCGTCTGTGTCTCACATTGTAGTGCCGCTGGGACCGCACGTGCGCTTGTGGGCCTGCGGCCACACTCTTGAGCTGAAGGCCATGCGTGGCACGTGCCGATCCCCACATGGCGTCTGGCTTTGCGGTGAGCAGGACACGCGGTTCTGGAAAGCCTGGGCCATGGTGTCGTCTTCTGCCAGTTGCCTTTCCCTATCTCAAAGCCTGGGGGCAGTGGAATAGGGCACCTGTCGTGGGCACACGAGCCACTGCAGGCAGTGCCGGCCACATGGTCCACCTCTGTAGCTGGAGCCGGACTCAGCTGTGCCTTCAGGTGGCTTGGGGGTCGTTGCAGCCAGTCCCTGCATCGCTGCAGCCTGAAGTCTGTAACGTCTGCTGAGCAAACAGACACGCCCATGAAACACACATCACACGCACTCACCATTATCACGGTCACTCGGTTTCTGAACTCTCCACGTGCCCAAGAATGAGCAAAAGTGGGCAGATCTCTGTGCCGTCAGAGATGAAGACGAGAAGCGACAGCTTCACTTCAGGTTGCTCACAAGTGATGAGTTTCCAACCTGAATGGCTCCTCGTCTCAGGAACGGGGTGATGGCTGCTAAGGGAGGTGCGGAGGCTGCAGGGGCGAGGCTGGACGCTGGCACGGCCTGTCCTGGCATCCCCACGAGGCGCAGTCACCGCGGAGCTTGTGCAGACGGTGAGGTGCCCGGGCGTCCACCTTGAGAGTGCGGCAACTGGTTCCCCAAGGTGCCCCAGGCGCTGCATTGGCTCGAGGCTGTGGGCCTTGTGAGGGCCACCCAGCCGTGCTCAGGCTGCTTTCTGTCAGCAGAGGGCGCCTGACCAGGTGTCCTGACGGCAGGTTGTCACTGCCACCTGCCTTCCCTCCCCTGCTGGGTGCCGCCTGGCCCCCCACCTGATGGGTCCCTGAAGTTTGTCAGCGGGACTGCAGAGCTGCCTGAGGTCACAGCCTCCCTGCTGTGCTTAATACATGTCAGCCCCGCCTGAGGCTTGGAGAGAGCAAGGACTACGGCTGTGTGTGTGTGTGTGTGTGTGTGTGTGTGTGTGTCTGTCTGTCTGTGTGCGCGCGCAGTTACTTGCTTTAAAGGGAAGGGTAAAAGGAGAAATGGTGTGACTTTTTATTTTTAGGCCATTTTATACGTAGGTGATTTTAAGTTCTAACCATTTGGGTCTTAGGGCCCCAAATAATCTGAAATCGATACTGTTTTGCACAGCTTCAGAAGGAATCCTTGGACCCCAGCTTAAAAATTCCTTTGTAGAAGAGCAGATGCTTCATTACAGCACAAAAGATATAAGAAAATGCTGTCTTAAAGCTACTGTATTGATCCACAAAGATTTTGTGTTGGTAAAATGTAGTTTACTAGGACAACGATAAGCGTGTTCCGTGTTCTTTCTTTTCAGAACAGTGAAACAGCCCAGCCGCGCGGGCAGGCCGGCTCTGAGGAAGGGCACGGCTTCTCTGCGGCCTCCTGTGCTGGATGAGTCTCTCATCCGCGAGCAGACCCGGGTGGACCACTTCTGGGGTGAGTTATCTACAGCTGCTTGTCTCTCAGGTTGTTCTGGAAGAAGGGAGGCCATGGCCAGGGTGTCCCTTTGCTCCTTCCGGGCGGGGGGCGGCCCCAGCAAGGTCGAAGCTCCTCTCGGCTCAGCTGCTCTGTGGGGTTCGTGCAGTCATTTGCTGTGATGCTGTGACATGGCAGGGGGCCGTCGCTGATGTTACTTTGGTAGGATGTCTGAGTGAAGGCACCGTAAAAGTCACTGTAATTTCAAGTCCCTGCCAGTGCCAAGCAGGGGAGGGGTACACAGACTGACAGCAGGAAGCGGGGTGCCTGTGCGCGGACTCGACTGAGAGCCGTGGGAGGGTGGTGCCAGCCCTGCTGGGGCGATACTTCCGGAGCCTCGGTTTTGGCGGAACATGGAGCTGCAGCCGTGTCCACCTGAGGTTCTGGCCGCCCTTTTGAGAAGACCAGAAGACCTGGATTTGTACCAGAAATTTCTTGTGCTGATTTTGGGAACCTTCAGGATTCGTGCTGGGTGTTTGCTCAGCCAGTGGGAGCAGTGCCAGGCAGAGGAAGGCGTGTGTGCTCGGGACGCGGGTCTGAGAGAGGGGGCGCTTCTCCCTGTGGTCGCCTACTGTGTAGGCTGGACCATGTGCTGCGTGCAGGGCCTTGCACTGTGTGGGGAGCGTCTGCTGGATCGGGAGAAATTCCCACTAGATTCAAAGCTGTGAAGGGGTTTAATAAACATTGTAGCCTTTACTTTTTTGTGTGGGTTTTGTTCTACTGTGGTGATTTGAAGCCAATAGCAGAAACGTGTGTGTGTGTTTTAGGTCTTGACGACGATGGAGACCTGAAAGGTAATTATTTGGTTCTTTCTCTTCCCCAACTTTTTGAGATGGAAGCTTTACTGAGGTGTCTGCAGGTCGTAATAAACAGGCTCCATCTGCTTTTTGGGAACTTCAGGTGGAAGCACAGCTGGCATTCAGGGAAACGGTGACGTGGCCGCAGAAGCCGCCAAGAGCAACGGTTACACCTGTAGCAGCTGCAGCCTGCTGTCCGAGCGCAAGGACGCACTCACCACCATGCCCGCCTCCCATGGGACCGTGTCGAGGATTTACTCAAGGGACAGGAATCAGAAACGTAAGTTTGTCCCTTTAAAGTTGAGGGCAAGATTGCGTGTCCCTTTTCTTTTTATAACCTGGTTTTATGGTTTCCAGAGTCTACACGAGGTAGACTTGAATTCAGAGTTATCCTTTAAAAGTTTGAGAAGTGCACCAAAAATTAGCTTTCTTCTTTTTCATTCCCTTTTAACTTGCGCTTTATGTGGTTGGTGTTTTTGTCTCTGGGAGTATCTGAAATTCTATAGATTTGAACTTTGGGTAAGCAAATGAAAGTGTCTACTTCAGTGACACCCGTGGAAGGGACTGTGCCGTCCCTTTTGGATGCACGGACGTTCACATGGGCGGAAGGGACAGCTTGTGAGGATGCTGTCACCTCCACGCAGAGGTGTTCACTCAGCGAGAGTGAGGGAGACAGTCCTCGGTCTTGGTCCAGGTTGGGGTGGCTCAGTGGGAGTGTGCAGGTCTGGCTGGGGGCACTGGCTCTGCCTGCGATGGCAGCAGTCATGTCACAGAACACCCGTGTGCACAGGTGCACGTTGCAGTGCTGTGGTCCTGGGAGGGCCACCGCCGCCTTTCCTCCTCCTGCTCCCGGCGCTCACAGGACCCCGGGGAAAGCATCGCTGCAGACCCCCTGCCAGGTTCCCAGGCGCTCAGCCACGCCTACGGCCCTGTGGTCCCCGCTCTCACAGGCCTGGAGAGGCTGGGGAGCCCTTGACCTCCAGTGAGCATCGCCTCGCTCCGGAGTTGTGGCCCCTCGCCTGTTTACCTCGGTGCTGGTCTGCTTGGCGGGGCTGGAGGTCGTGCTTGGGCGGGTGCCCGGGATCAGGCCGGGCTGGCACCTGAGGGCGGCCGTGCTTGCCAGTCACTGTGTCGCTCCTGGTGGAATCTGGTGTATGGGAGCGCCTAATTAGTATTTTCAGGTGACTGTTCTGACACAGTGAGGGTGGTACCAGGACTGAGAACTCTCTTCCATTCTCTCCGCTGGTCACGGGAGTTTCTGGTTCTGTCTGCTGTGGGGTCGGCCACACCGTCAGCATCCACATGTACCCAGGAAAGCGGCCGGGGAGAGGCTTTCCTCCTAATGCTCGGCATCGCTGCTGACCTGGCGCCCCACGTGGATACATGCTCGCCTCAGCATGTGCCCCCGCGCCTCCTGGCCCACCAGCAGCCCTGCCACTGCGGCTGCCCGCGTCGTGCAGACCGGCAGACTGGGGCTTAGCTAGCTTAGGAACTCGCTGGTGAGCGATGGGCCTTGGACCTGGGCCTGGGCATCTGCTGCAGGGTGCGTTCCCCTAGATGCCTCTGCTTCCCATGTTCCTTGAGGGCAGCCTGGGCTGCGCCCAGCAGCCACCCAGCTCCCGTAGCCCACAGAGATGCTGCGGGTGCCGACACTGCCCTTTGAAGCGGGCGAACGTCCCGTTGTTCTGAGTCGGCTCACAGATGTGCTAATGTTTGCTGCTTTCCCACGGCCTCCTCGTAGAGGTCACGGCTGTTTACAGCCGGCCAGTAGTCACTCTGTTGGGACAGTACGGTGGGCGTGCGGGGGCCAGGCGCTAGGCATGCTTTTTGGAGTCGTCTCTGGAAACCCATCACACAGCCCCTGGCTTAAATTGGCCTTGAATGCTTTTTTTTTTTTTTTAAGATTTTATTGGGTAAGGGGAACAAGACTTTATTGGGGAACAGTGTGTACTTCCAGCCCTTTTTTCCAAGTCAAGTCGCGGTCCTTTTAGTCTTAGTTGTGGAGGGCGCAGCTCAGCTCCCGGTCTAGTTGCCGTTTCTAGTTGCAGGGGGCACAGCCCACCATCCCTGGGGGAGTCGAACCTGCAACTTTGTGGTTGAGAGGATGCGCTCCAACCAACTGAGCCATCCGGGAGCTCAGCGGCAGCTCAGCTCAAGGTGCCGTGTTCAATCTTAGTTGCAGGGGGCAGAACCCACCATCCCTTGCGGGACTAGGAGTTGAACTGGCAACCTGGTGGTTGAGAGCCCACTGGCCCATGTGGGAATCGAACCGGCAGCCTTCATAATTAGGAGCACGGAGCTCCAACCGCCTGAGCCACCGGGCCAGCCCTGGCCTTGAATGTTTTTGAGGAGAAAAAAAGTTAATATTATTTGCTTTGGGCATCTGTTCTCACCTCCTTTGCTCTTGTGGACTTGAACAGTGATTTGTAGAGCCAACTGATGTATTCCTCTTAGAAAATCTATTCCTAACTATTTGAGTAGAGTGTTTATGAGAGGACATTAGAGAATCACAGATATGTACAAGGAAGAAAGTTTAAATCCCCCACAACCTACCCCCAGACGTAAGCATACATACACCCTACATCTGGCCTGCTGGCCTGTCCCTGTGACGCAGTGAGGTCACACTGTGTGAACTGCTGTGCATGGCCGTACTTATAACACACATAACTCTTCTCAGCCATAAATGACCACCCCCTCTTTGTTTCTGTTTGTTTTTACTTGCACTCTCCGGTAACGTCTCTAACCGGCACAGGTAGAGTGAGTCCCCACCAGCACCTGGGCCCCTTTCAGAGGGTGTGGTGCCGATGGGCAGAGTTCACTGTGACCTCATGGAGCATGAAACCAAGCACGTTAAAGTGTATCGTCTATGGCGTCTGGTGCCTTCACGGTGTTGTGTGACCACTGCATTGTGCACCTAGAGACGTGTACTTTGCGTCCGTTGTTACTGAAATGCTGCCATGGCACATTCATGCTTTGGCAGCTGTTTTCATCTTGTGTGTCATTCTTCTTGATGCCTGTCTGCTGCTGTATTTATGGTTGTATCAAAATGTATTCGATCGGTGTCTAGAGGACGTTCAAGTTTCTCTGCTTTTGCACATCAGACACAGCGTTTCTTTGGCTGTGTGTCCTTGTCTGGGTCTGCCTGTGGACTTGGCAAACCTTCCTCTCGGGGAGACAGACTGGAAGTGGAATAGGTAGGTTCAAGGTGACAGGTCCCGCTGGGACTGGGTGCTTTCTGAGTCCTGAACCGTTTGAAACGTGGTTTTCTGGGTCCCATCAAAAAGGCTTTAAAAGGCTTCAAAGTCCCTTCCCTGGGACATCAGACAGGCCCAGCAAAGCAGGGTGGGGTCGAGGCATGCGCACTGACCTCTTCCGTGACGGCCAGGCTCTCCTTCAGAAGCAGGTGCCTCGCCCGGACCGTCCCCAGCACGGCCTGTGTGTTACAGTGGGCATGCAAAGTGCCAGCCAGTCACTGTGGAAGCAGACTGCTCTGCGCTCTCTCTCCTGCCTGAGGTGACACTTACATCCCCGTAAAAGTTCTAGACCAGCTTAGGAAAGATGGGCCATTTTTTTGAAAACTGTTGGTTTGCTTCTCGAAGCAGCCTCCATTGTCAGAGAAATGGGGTTTCAGTGTCCGCTGCCTTGTGGAAAGTGGGGTGAGTGGGCTTTGGAGTTGGTGAGGCCACATAGCCAGAGCAGGAGGCTTTCACCTCCAGCCAAGGGCCGAGTGACCACCTCCAGCCAACGCCGTGCTGGCTGTGGTGGAGCATGGGCAGGATGGTATCTGAGCTGAGCGGCTAAAATCTCCACCAGGGAGCAACTCAACTGAGGCCACTTGCCTGAAGAAACGATAGTTAACAGCTAAGGTACATATATTCAAAACTTCCAGCTGGCAGCTTCCATCAGTAACTAGCACTGCTGGAAAAAGATTATATACCACGTTTCCCCAAAAATAAGACCTAGCTGGCCAATCAGGTCTAATGTGTCTAATGTGTCTTTTGGAGCAAAAATTAATATATGACCCAATATTGTATAAGACCGGGTCATATATTATTGTAAAATAAGACCTGGTATTATATTATATTATATTGTTATGTTATATATATCATATTATACTTATGTTACGTTACGTTACGTTACGTTATGTTACATTACATTACATTATATAAGACCCGGTCTTATAGTAAAATAAGACCGGGTCTTATATTAACTTTTGCTCCAAAAGACGTATTAGAGCTGATTGTCTGGCTAGGTCTTATTTTTGGGAAAACACGGTACAATTTCAGTTTAAACATTCTTCCAGTTGACTAACCACTGACCCCAACCACTTCCCTCAGTGGCACTTTGTGGGTCCCCGTTCTGTGTACTCTTTCCCATTCTTCATATTTTCGTACTGTTAAAGATTTATCAATTTGATGGATGGAAAGTGGAATTTGGGTGTTTTTTATTATCAGTAGACTGACCATGGAGCACCGCTTTTTCCCAACCTCTGTTTCAAGTTTACGGCATAGTGTGGAATAGTCATGACAAAGTCAGCACTGATGTTATGAATGTTTTGGGTGCAGGGGCCAATTCACAAATAGCCTACTCCCTACTCAAGCTGCTGACAGCACAGCTCTGATTTTATTTCTTCAAAATTACTCCAACTCAAGATGTCACCATCCCGGCGTCATGCCACAGACTCTGAACTCACTGCCGGGCTGGGAGAGGAAGTGGCAGAGCTGCCTTGGGGCACTCCTGGTGAGCCAGGTGGGCTGTCCTTGTCTGCATGTGGTCCTGCTTGACTTGGCGAGTGGCAACAAGCCTTATCCTCCCCCACTCAGTGGAGAAACGTCAAGACCAAAATGTCTAGCAACGTGACTTGTGGAGCGTCACTGCACACGTTTCAGGTTAAAGGAAAGAGTGTTGGGGATCACGTTGCATATTCTGAAGTTCAGGCCCTGACAAGTAGCAAGGGGTCCCGTGACTAAACTGCTGCTTGCACAGGCCATGTGTTTGTGGCCGTTGTCCCCTGTTCCAGATGCTGTGGCACACGTCCTTGTAGGGGTGGGGGTCTCACCTGATAGGAGAGTCGGTGGGCCGGAGCGCAGGTAAGGGTGGTTGTTTGCAATCCCTGCATGTGGCAGCATATGTATAAAGAGCATTGGGGTGCAGTGATGACAGCCGGGTATTTTCTGGAAGATTGCTAGTGAGTGAGCCTTGGTGTTGACAGCTCTCCCGTCAAGTTTGCTTTGCAGCTCCGCCTATCAGGATGTGACATGTGGCACTCTGGGCAGAGTGCTGTTTGTCGTTACGTCTCTTCTGAAGGTGGTGTCTCTGATGTCCGTTTAGAAAGTTGATTCTGTTTTGCCTGAAATGAGTACTTGGGCCTTCTGAATCAGCAGGGGAGCAAATGTGGGCTTTGTGGGAAGAAGTAACTGTGTCCCGGTTTTTCAATAGGCGGCGCGTCGTTCTGCCTGGATAGGATTCTGTGGCTGGTCACGTGCACGTCGTCATCTTTCGCATCATTCTTAGTTCAACTTTTTCGAGTGGCTTTAACGAAGCTCAATTATGAATCAGGAAATTACAAATTGAAAAATTATGAATCTAAAGATCACAAATCAGAAAGCTATAAGTCAAAAAGCCGTGAATCACAAGGTATTTAAATAATTTTTTCTCCTTTTCCCACCGAATAACACTTTTAAGGTGGAGAAAACGCTCTTTTCCAATGTGGTGCTTCCTCACCTCTCCTGTCGCAGTCTTCATGCAGACTTTCTCTGGATCTTTCTAGAAGGGAGTTTCTGGAGGTTTTACTGCGCTCTGTGTGCGGTTCAGTCTCCTGAAAGTTGATCGGCATTTAAGCCTTTTTAGGTCACTTTTTAGTAAAAAGTTAGTATCCTCAACTCTGTTTCTTACTACCTTTTTAAAGCAGAAGCAGTTTATCTGAATGGCATGTCATATGCTGTTTTGTACAACTGTACACAGTCTGTCTTCTGCGTTGTATGCTGTGCACATTACCTCGCCGGGGGACTAGAGCGTCTCTTCCTAAGCAAAGGCTGTCACCTGTGCCCACCTGCGCGAGCGAGCCGCCAGCGGCCCTGCGACAGCGGCCGAGCTGTCCTCCTCGGGGTCTGCGGCGCGTGGGTGGGGCTCCGACAGGCGTCTGTCTCTAAGCCCCTTTTGCGTGTGTTGCAGCCCATCCCGATCACTGTGGCAGGAGGAGTGTAAAAGCGTTTCTCAGAGAGGACGGTCACCTCAGTGTGAATGGGGAGGCGCTGTGTAAGTATGGCTTCCTTTTCGGCCTCGGCATTGGCTTCCCGCAGGCTGGAATAGCAGGCCACTGACAGTGTAGCCGGATAATCCACACGAGTCCAGCAGCCCCACCATCAGACGGGGTGTAGAACCTGGTGGGAACCTTAGCACAGAAGCTAAGGACCACCAGCTTGTATTTGCCTTGATTCTTGTTTTGTAATATGAGTTTCTGATTTTTTCAAACTGCCGTGTTGTGTACAGTTCAAAGGAACAGGTCTGCATATTAATTGTCAACTGCTTGTCACCACGCCCGCAGGCGATGACTGTCAGGGGAAGGAACGCCTGGAGACATCCGCAGCCATCCACCCGCCTTCGTCCAGGCTGCAGTGGGCAGCAGGGACCGCCGGGCACGCCTGTTCTCACGCAGGTTGTCTCACACTTCTGCTTGTTTTCATCATGTTCTTCACAAATGCTTGTTCCTTGTTTGCATTTGGAATTCAAGTGCTTGGTAAAAACTGACAGCTTTCGTGTCAGCTGTGGTTAAAATATGGAGACCGCCTCCCTCGAAAAGCTGCTTTGTCAGTGTGGTAGTGTAAATTGAACATAGGAAAAAGAACTTAGCTGAGGCGGGACACAAGGCTGAGGAGAGGCTGGTTCCGCTCCTGGGCGGGAGCCTCATGTTGGCATGAAGCTGCCTGTCCGTCTGTCCTAACCTCCGCGGCAAGACTCCCATGAGAAGCAGGTGCTTTCCCATTGATACCTGTACATTTCCTGGCAAAGGGCACCTTTTCTAGGCAGCCTTTTTTTTAAAAGCTGAGCTTCAAAAATAATTGTATCCTAACTGTTAATTAATGAACATAAAACAATAGATTGTTTAGAAAATCCTCTTAGAACGTATTTCGTTGCACAAGAGCCATGTTGGAATTACCTAATAGTTTCAGAAGTCAACACCTATTGGTTACATGCTAATAGAAATATATTACTTTCAGCAGTTAACTGTTAAAAAGTGAAACAATTGATTTCATAAGCAGCTTTCTGTTTTGTATAATGTGTGCTGTTTGATAAAAAGTGTATTGTTTTCATTTTTTTTGTCCCGTGGTACTACCACTTTTTCCAAATAGCTTTTTTACTGGAAAATATTGGCCTATAGGTAGATTTTCATTTTGGCCCCTGAGTAATCCTTGTTTCACCAGGAGCATGTTAACTGCTGCTGTCTGGGATTTTATTTCCTTTAAGGGATCCCATTACTGCTGGCACCAAGCGCGCCTCAGCCAGCAGAGGGCATGCCCACCACCATGCCCTGGTCCCCATGGTCTGCATTTTACATTTTAAGTGTCTGCAGGCAGAAGGGAATGGAAACTTTTCAGACTTTACGTAAAAGCAGGGTTTTCACAAGTTAATGTCAGTGTCTTGCTTGGACTTAATATAATTTTGTTGTTTTCTTGAGAGGAGACTGACTCTTGCGTGCTGATACGAATTTTGGTAAAATGGTGCTGGTAGGAGTTTCTTGTATTGTAGCTTGGAGAGTTGATTTCCTGGGCTTGTGTCTGAGTGTGCCCCTCTGCACACGTCTTGTCTGTCACAGGTCACTTCCTGATGCAGACGCTGCGCAGGATTGGAGCTGCAGGATGGTTTGTGGCGGAGTCGCTGTTGTCGGTTCTTTGCTTGGCCATGGCGGCTCCAGGTGCTTACTTTGGCTTTTTGTGTTCACATCCTCCCCGAGGCTCTGGCCGTTGACACCTGCGAGAAATGATTTACCTAACCAAACAGAGACTTGGCCTTGGGTTTGCATGCTTTAATCCTGGATGTAACCCATTTCCTTCTTCATTCCTGAGAAATGCTAGTACTGCTTTGGGCTGCATGAGCAGAAGTTCTCTGTTTCTCTGGGGCCTGGGGTTCCATGTACGTCCTGCTGCTCCATTTGACCATGACCGAGAGGAGAGCATGGGTCTGCCATTTCCTGCGTCTTGTCTGGTATATTTGTCTGCATTACGTGTTGCTTTGTGGCTTGTGTGTCCGTGTTGGAGTGTGTGGGAATTCCTGCCGTGCTGGCTGGCGCCATTGTAACACGCTCCATCCCTAACTCCATCTCAGTTTATTTTCAGAATGTCTGTTAGTAAATTTCCTGGCGCTTTGAGCTCGGCCTTCACAAAAGCAGTTTCTTTGGGTCTGGTTTCCCCAAGCACGCTTCCTGAGAACATCTGCTTCTCTCCTAGGGAAGGCAGCCTCTGGGACCTTCTGGCGGCTCGGGAAAGGATGGTACCAGTTTGTGACTTTGATTTCTTGGCTGAACGTGTTTCTTCTTACAAGGTGAGGAAACACTCATGCCGGTTTGCTGTTTTCAAGAACTCATTTGGTGCTGAGGGCAGAGTATCATGTGATGTAGTGTTTTATGATGATTTAGCTTATATTTGCATACTTTTTGTAGTTTGGTATATTAATGTCTTGCATTTATATGTCATTTTATACTTTACAAAATGCTTTCATATTATTTAATTTTTCAAACCACTCCTGTGAGAAAGGAAAGGCAGGCTCCATTCTTAAGGAAAATAGCAGAGGGTCGGTGACCGGCCCGAGGTCCCACGTATAGGAGGGTGGGTTGGGCCCAGAGCCAGGCCTTTGGCTCCCGCGTGGCCCAGCCCTCATGCACCAGGTCACCTCACTGGGCGGTGGCCAAGGTGCATGGGCGCCCTTCCTGTAGCCCCCAGCATGGCGCCCAGCGTATCACTAGTTAGTGATGTGTTTGATTGTAAATGAGGGACCGGGAGACACCATTTCACAGGAGGGCTCTCCCACAGATGTATACGCAACTTGCAGGTGAGATTGTAACTGCTTTTCTAAATACTGTGGACTTTCCCATTTAAAGTGGGTGTATTTTGCAGGATGTTAACCAGAGAGGTGTAGTGGAATGGTGTACTTCTCCCAGCTTCATCGATTCTCTTTTTATTCCTAGGTGCCTTCGAAATATTTGCAAGTTTTTAATCTTGCTCATTCCACTATTACTTTTACTAGGTAAGTAAAATTTGCCTTCGTTGCTTTACGATGAATATATGCACGTACATGTGTCGATTGGTGCAGAGTTGAGCGTCTCAGTACATTTCTGAAAGGCAGTGCCTGTCATGTGCGGTCATACAGAGGATCTTCTCTCTTTCAAGGTGCAGGCCTTTCATTAGGGGGCTGGGGTGACCTCCTTTCTTTCCTGCCTGCGGTCAACTGGACACGCGTGGACACAGCGCAGACGGTCGATGACCCCCCAGACATACTCACCTCTGGGCCTCTGCAGGTAACCAACAGGGGCTCTCACCGGCCATGTGGTTCATGCTGCCCTCACCAGGGCCTTCCTTGCGGGGCCTGTTTGAGAGAATGTTTTTAAAAACCAAATAGTCTCCTTGAATGCTCTGCGATAGTTTAGCTAGTGCATCAAGTAATCGCGTTATTCAGTTACTGTTAAGTGACACAGTTACAGTATTCACTACTTTGGAAGATACAGAAAGTCTAAGGAAGAAAAGGCAGAGCGCCCCGTGTGAGCCACGTGAGCCCCCCCCCCCCCCCCCCCCGCCGGCAACGAGCACGCCTGTGTCCTCCCGGTGTCCCTGTGTGCGTCTCAGCGGACACCTGCTATCAGTGATGCTGGTCTGTGCACACTGACCCTGACCTTAAGGTTACTTGCGTTGCTGTTGGAACTTCCTCGTGTTTCAGGATGGTGACGAGGCTCTTCACTGGCGTGGGATGAGTGAAGTGCAAAGGCAGGTGGCGTCTCTGTCTGGGCAGTGTCGGAGCCACAACGAGAAGCTTAGAGAACTGGTGGCTTCACTTCAGAAACTGCAAGCACGGGTGGACCAGATGGATAGTGCCGGGGTGTCGTCCTGGGCCACAGACGTGGCAGGGCCGCACTTAAAGGACGGGAATGCGAACGGACTGTTGGGTTCTCAGGTAAGGCTGACAAGTGGCAGAGCGTCTTTTCCTTCTGGGGACACAGCAGGAGGGGCCCCGCACGGGGAAGTGGCCGTAGCCCTGCACTGCCAGCAGTGACACACTGCGGGCAGTGAGGTTTCCTGGCGCTTGCCGAGGGCCAGGGGCTGCGGTGCCCTGGACACCAAATGGCCAGAGCAGCTGTCACGTCTGGGGCTGGGTGCCCTTGGGGTGGGGGTGACACCCACAGTGAGGTGGGGTGCCGCGGGTGGGGTGGGGCCAGTGCTCTGATGTGGGGGTGGGTCAGCCCACAAGCCACAAACGTGACGGGCACTGTCCACAGTGACGGATGTGCATCTCCTGCCCCTGCCCCCGTGGAGCGAATGTCTCATTTGTTGGGTATTCGCAGGGAAGGCTTGTCCGCCCACGTTCCTCAAAACTGATGTTTATTTTTGTGAGTTGCACACTGATTCCCTTGGTATTCTGCACTGAGGTCGTTAGGGTCTGCACCGCCCCTCGCCTCGCCTGGCGTCTGCCCTCCCAGCTGAGTCCCCCCCCCCCCCCCCGCCGCCGCTGGACGCCGCAGGCCAGGGCTGACCGTCTGGTGTCTGCTCCCCGTGGCCCCAGCGCAGCCTGTCCCTCTGAGCTGAGCAGCCCCCGCTGGGCCAGGCTGCTCCGCGTCGTCGCGTGTTGCTCACCTGGGCTTGTCCCCATCCGGCTGTGCACTCTGCTGCCATGTGCCACCCTCCTGTCCTCCACCCGGGACAGTGTCAGCGGTTACATGGTGGCCACTGTCGCTTGTCTAATTTGCTGTCCTCTCCTACCCGGTAGGGGCTAAGACGAGTATTTGAAGGACGAGTGAGTCTTGATCCTGTTTGGCCCGAGGCAGGTCCCTCACTGTCCTGTGCTGCTGGCACGCAGGGGTCCTGAGGTTGCGGGGGGTGTTCGCACCCTCTGTGCCCCTGCCCGGAGGACGCCTGGCGTGCGTGCATTCATTGTCAGTGGTTTCTCGACCACAAAGCGCAGCTCGCTCCCGTAAGGCCCACTCACACAGCTGTGCTTGTCCCGCGCCTGCTGGCGTGTGGCAGCTTCGTAGCTGGACGGGCGAAAGGCTAAGTCTGAACTGTGCTGCTGCTTTGCACATGCAGGAGGGTGGGCACTGGCCTTCCTCCAAGGGGGACGCCCGTTCAAAGACCCCAAACAGGTGGCAGGTCACTGACCTCTGTGCCTGGAGGCAGGACATGTGCTGGTGAGCGCAGTCACACCAGGTGGCACGCTGATCCTATGGGCGGTCCCCAGCTGAGGCAGCAGCCTGAGATTCTCGCTCACCCAGAGTGGACACTGGGCCAGGAAGACCTACGAAAAGGTGGCGGCATGCTGGCGCCTCTGGGTTATTTGCGTAAAGAAAACATGTGACGGCTCAGCAAAACGGGCTCCACTTACCTGGTGTTCCTGAGCCCATTTCAAACCAGGCTCTGAGTTAGGCTAGCTTAGTACAGGTTTTCCCATTCCTACGTTGCCCTCAGGCAGGTGTGACTGGGTTGGCTGTGCCGCACGCCACATGTAAGACACGGATTGCCGGATAATCCAGTGTCTTGCCCTGAGCTCCAGGCTTAGTTTTCCTCACGTGGCCTCATTTTCCAGCGGGGTGGCCACTGGCCACGTGATGAGCCTGCTGACTCACTGAATGCACTGGCAGCCTAGAATATTAGTTGAGTGAGCAGTGATTGACTTGCTTTCCACAAAGACTGTTTTCTGGAGATTACGGACTTCTTAACTAATGTTCTCGTCAGCTGGAGAAGCTGTTCGTGCGTTTTAGCATGGGCTTCAGACCTTGAACGCTAGTGGGGAAGCTGAGGGCGGTGTTCGTGGGTGAGCCCTTCCAGGGTTCCAGGCCAGTTTGTCACCAGCTGTCTCTAGTGTGTGGATGTTCTGTGTAGAAACCACTGGGCCTCATTTGCCAGCTTTTGTTTGTTGCTTAACTTTCTCTACCATTTGTTCACTCATCGTCATTCAAGGCTAACTACATGACCTTCCCCCAACAGCATGAACTGCGCATATCAAACCTGGAAGACGTACTTGCACAGCTGACGGAAAAGTATGAGGTATTCTTCTTGACCTTTCATAGTGGCCCCAACAAACTGATTTCCTTAGGAAACGAAGTCCACTGTGGTTACCCTGTACGTGTTCCTTAGCCTTCAAAGCCTCATTTAGGGGTTTTTCTGCTATCCTTCATAAAACAGGAAAAAAGATTTCAGACTGTTCCCTTTTTCCCTTGGTGGTTCTATTTTATAGTTTTAATGTTTCGTAAGTGTGTCCCACTCACTGGTTCCCAGGTGTCTTTTTGAGGGGGAGGCTTGAGCCTGGGCTGCGAAAGCCAGCTCTCGTGGGCGTCACACAGCTTCCACCTGAGTGACGTCTCTAGAGAAGGAAGGACCCGAATCTTTTCACAGTAAAAATTAACTTTCTGATAGGAAAGTCTCCTCTCAGGTGTTGGTAAAGGCAGGGCTGGGAGACCAGATGTTGGCGCTGGTCTGAGCCCTAGAGGTTGTGGGGCGCTCACACAGCAGGGCATCAGCAAGGAAGTCTCTGTCAGTTACCTTGGCCTCAGACGTGGCACAACCCTTTGGGGCCTCAGACAGCTGCTGTGTTACTGACAGTCAGAATCAGGCGAGTTCAGTTCATCAATTGATGAGAGTCCCACGGCACTGAGGGGAGGGAGGCCAGAGAAAGAAGTAGGTGTGTGCAGGAAGAGCAGGCCTCTTTCCAGGTGTGTCCAGGTGTGAGGACAGGTGCGACCACCCACCTGGCGGGGTGCTGTCCACGCCTGTGCCTGCGGTCTTCGTGTGGACAGCAATCATTTCCTTCTCTTTAAGGAAACACTTTGTCATTTAAGTAACTGTCCAGAGGGGGTGGTCACGGTCCCTTGGTGGCCTGGGTGCTGGTTACAGGAGCTGCTTATTTTGGAAATCCACCAAGCTCTTCCCATGTGATCTGTGCCCTTCTCTCAATGTGTGTTGTGTGTCTTTTAAAAGTCTGCTTTGAAAAACAAAACAGCCCTCACCAGCCGGCCAGCAGATGGGTCTGGACTTTGGATTAGGGAAAAGCCCAGGCAAATGCACATAGTTTTATGTACCAGTCAGTGTGTGCAGTTAATGAAGTGTGTGCTCAGGAAGCGTCAACGCTGTGTGACGGACTCTGTCTCCTCCTAGGCCGTCCAGAGGGAGCTGCAGCAGACCATGCTCAGGACGGCGAGGTAAGAGGGCGGCAGGCTGCGGTTTCGCCTCTGGCTGTGGAGTCAGCATCTGCAGTCGGGCTCTGGAGGGCACGCTCCCAGCTGTGTGTCTGCTGGGAGCCACTGAGGACCCCAGGGGTCTGAGGGGCTTGTGCCCGTCACTGCTCTCCACACGGCACCCCCAGGCCGGGGGCACCCCTTGCTTTCACCTGGAGTGCTTGGGGGGCCACCCTCCCACAGGGCACAGATAAGCCCGGCACATGGGATGGTTGCAGGGACTCAGTGCCTGGAGCCCTGCTGGTCCGTGGGCATTGAGGCTTGGCCCTTGCCAACTGCCCCTTTGAGTGGGCAGTTGCCCCCATGGCTGTAGCCTTCTCCCACCCCCAGGCCGGGCTCTGGCCCTCTTCTGAGCTGTGTCCCTCGGCTCTTCTGGCGTGCGGCCAGCCTCTCTTCCGCCCCATCCAGTCCCTGACACATGGACTCCTGTCCTGATATCCTGAAGGCCCCCTCTCTTCCCACCTCATTTCTCACACGAGCCCCCGCATTTGCTGAACCTGACGCCCTCTCCCCCTTTGGTGCTCAGTGATTCCTGGAGCTCGCACCTCACAGGCCCCTCTCCGCTCCTGTGTGTTTAGACCACTGCCTTCAGTGGTCCTGTGCCCTCTGCAAGGATGGGCACGAGTGTCACACGTCACGCTTCCCTCCGAGCTTGTCTCCCTGGAGATGAGTTCGCGGTGCTGACGCGAGACCCAAAGAAGGTGCTCCTCCAGCGGTGCTTGTGTGACGTGACCAGTGGTGTGTCAGCACAGCACCTGCCCGTGAGCAACTGTGAGAGTGCGCTGTGTGTGTGACACACTGCTGTGCACAAGCGGGGTCATTGACATTAGGAGCATGTGTCTGTCATTCAGTTACCCGTCCTCGGGCCTGGAAGTGCATGTTCAGCTTCATAATGGTGACTGTTAAATACTGAGTCTTCGTCTTAATGTAAGGAGGTTGCTTTAAAATAGAAGCTCGTCTGGAGAAGCCTTGCCCTGCCTCCATCAGTCTGTGTGTGCAGGCTGTGCACGGAGTCTGACGTGGGACGGTCTTGGGTTCCAACTGGAAGTGGCAGTGAGGCCCCACGTTACTGGGGTGACATCACAGTGCTGGCATGTCTGGGGGCCTGTCCTGCGTGTTTACTGACTGTGTCTGTCCCCAGCGGAGCCGAGGAGGGGCAGCACCTCCTGTCTGTGGTGAAGCAGCTGGAGCTGGAGCTGGGCCACCTGCGGTTGCAACTGTCACAGCATCTGGAAGGCGGCTGTGACAAGATGGACGCCGTCATGCGCGACAGAGTGAGTGTCCGCAATGACTGCGTTTTGTCTTATACAGAAAGGGAAGGAGCACTTGAGTTGTCGTGTCATGTTTAGTAAGTTGTTAAACTTCTTCCTTTAGAAAACTTTTACTCCATTTGAAGATTTTAAAGATTTAAAATAAAATAAACGTTTGCCCCTCATCGGATCCCCACAGCCCAGGAACCTCACAGCTGCCACAGCGTGCGCCTTCCTGCAGTGCAGTCTGCTGACGTTGATGGGGGTGCCCCTGCAGTTGGGCCATGTGTCAGGACACATCAGACAGACTTCATTCCCGTCTGTCCTCATGCCTGAGAGGGAGTCTAGACAGTTACAGCTGCATGAAAATGAAAGGCACGTCTGAACGGCAGGAGCCGCCAGCAGTCAGAGCCAGGCAGCAGGCTGTTCACACAACCTGCGGTGCGGGTGACAAGGCGACGTGTGTACACCCAGCTCCTCGCAGCAGGAAGCAGAGTGCCTATGTGGCTCCGTCCCACTCATAAGTGACCGGCCAGCTGCTCCAAGCCTCGAGCCGGCTAGAAGGACGGGCCCCTGCAATGTGACGCGGGGCTGGGTGTGCCTGCAGCCTATTGGGGCGGGAAGCTGGGGACACGTACTCCTTGGCTCTCGCAGCCACCCTCTTGGGCTTCTCCAGAAATGAGAGCTGCGTGCAGAGGGACACGGAGCAGGGAGTGCTGGGAAATTGGCAGGAGGGGCCACAGGGGTTGTGACTGTGTGTGCACGCCGTGTGCGTGACGTAATGCGTGGGGACAGTTTGAGCAGACGTAAGGTCCCCCGAAGCTGTGTGCCTGGAAGACAAGGGGCGCGTTCATCTCTGCCCTTCACCCGCGGGCGACGGCGAAGCGCTCCCTGTGCGCGCTGCTTCTGTGCCGGGCTCTTTCGGTCCTGTTCTCTGTAGTGTATTCCAGCATGTCTGCAGGGTTTTCACATGTAACATGAAGGAACAAAACCGTGTTGCATTTAGTTACATTGCGGATTTTGAGAAGCTGTGTGACTTCCACCATCTCCAAGGTGACGGGAGTAAGGAGTGGAAATGATTTGTGCTGTGTTTACTGCTGCTTTTACCAGGTGGATGCCCACGTCAGAGAAACTGTCCAACTCCTGCTTTCCGACGACCCGCAAGCCGCTTCCTTTGAGAGGCTGCTTGAGAAGTTTTCTTCTCGCTTTGTTGGCAAGGACGACTTGCAGGTTTTACTGCGCGATCTAGAGATGCACATACTGAAGAACATAAGCCACCACGTGTCTGTGACGAAACAGATGCCAGCGTGTGAGGCGGTGGTGTCTGCTGTGAGCGAGGCGGGGGTTTCTGGAATCACAGAGGCGGTAGGTACCCAGGGAGGGATGTCTGAAGTCCTGAGGCCCCTGGGAGTAGTCATGAACTAGCCGCTTCCGGTGTGTGGTTCTGAGCAGGGCCTCAGGACGGGGCTGGGACCCTGCTCACTACACAGTGCGGGGCTCCAAGGAGCTATTGTGGCCTCTTCCTGGGAGTCCCTTGTATTTTATTAACCTGCATTGGGTGGCCGCAGCCTTCCGGAATTGCACGCAGATCTCGCAGTAACATAGGGCCACGTCACGGTGCCTAGCTAATCCTGGCCTTGTCCTCGTTTTCTGGCTCCCAGACTGTCGAGCCCTCCTGAGTCCCGGGGAGAGGGCTCTGGTACCCGCTGCCCCATCTGATGGCCCAGTTGAGGTCACTGGGCCATCGGTTTGCACTTGCTGACGCATTCCCCAGGCTTCTTACCCCGAATGTCATTAATGAGAGTGTTCTGAGCGGCGTGCCTGTCTCTCTCCTCTGGGCCCGCGTGTCCGTGCAGCAAGCACATGTCATCATCAACAACGCCCTGAAGCTGTATTCCCAGGACAAGACTGGCATGGTGGACTTCGCTCTGGAGTCTGGTGGTGAGTGAAGGCACCTGACTGCGAGAGCAGGGGTCACCTGTTAGCGGGCATAGCTGGGGACCTGTTGCGAATGACATGTTGGACCAGGGAAGTTGTTGCCACCATGTGTGTGACAGAAAACCTCGGTTTTCTGAATTTTTAGAATTGAGGAATTCCAGACGAGGGCTGGTGGGCCAACATGGTATCTTGGAGAGAAGGATGTGAAAGGGCTGGAGCGTCTGGCAGGGTGGCCGTGGTTTAAACACCACAGCAGAGCTGTGGCCGCTGACGGCCAGCCTGGACTCCGGTCACCTTTTACGGGGCCTTAACTTGTCACATGCAAACTGCCGTCACATGTGACTCTGGCAAATCCTGCTAATGTTAGGCATGTCGGGAAGGCCATGGACGGTTGTTCTCAGGTATGTTTTGTTCAGCATGACTTTCAGAATAGTAAGTGCTCTTAGTTGCAGGTTTTGAATTCAGGGGTTTCTGAGGAAATCCTTTTCAATTCAGAGATCAAATAGTATTATGACTGTTCATTTAGAACCAATAATTGTCACTTTTTCTTAGAAATTTAATTCTTACAGATTTGTGTCTGATCAATTCAGAACTCTGATAGTTCTAATGAGGCTGAACTGAAGGTTTTATTACGAAACAAAGCGCTTACCAAATTTTGTGAGCTAAAAAAGTGAGTCAGCATATTCCAGGAGACTTAGAATGACAGCAGGATATTTTAAAGAGAGAATTCAGTGGTTCAGAAATTCAGGTCTATGGTGAGCCAGATCAGAACCTCATTTTTGTTTAAAATTCGACTCCCCACTCGCCCAGCCCCTTCTCGGTGTCAGATGAGTCCTGCAGGCGCCTGCCCGGGGGTGCCCCGAGGGCTATGATGGCAGCCAGACTGAGGGACCTGGGCCTGGCAGAACACAGGTGTCTCGGGAAGCTTTATTCTTACTTGATTTTGTTGTGGCTTCCACACCGAGGCTGTCTTGGTGCCGACCCCATCTGCCCTGTTTCCTTGAGGGGTAGACTGCACTGTTTCCAATGCTTTTTATTGTCACTGAGGAGGAATTCACATAATACGAACGTGACCCTTTGCAGTGTGTATAGTCCGGTGGTTTGCAGTGTATTCACTGTGTTGTGCAAGCATAATCTCAGTCCAGAACATTCGTTTCCCCATCAGACGCGGGTGCCTGTTAGCAGGCATCTCACCCCCCAGCAGGTGGCCCCCGGGGCCTGGTGGGGTTGGACGGGAGGGGTCTTTCAGTGTGGCAGGCGCCCGTGGTGTCCCCGAGTGGGGAGAGGGACAGTTAGGAACAGGCGGATCTTAAAGTAGCAGTTTCTTGTACAAGTTGAGAACTTGAGAATTGTTGGAACACGTCAGTAAGTCCCGAAGGTGGCAAGGATGACTCCAGCAGTGCGCTCAGACCTGAAACGAGCTGACACCCCCATTTTCAGGTGGTAGCGTCCTGAGCACGCGCTGTTCGGAGACCTACGAGACCAAGACGGCGCTCGTCAGCCTGTTCGGGATCCCGCTGTGGTACCACTCCCAGTCGCCCCGCGTTGTGATCCAGGTAAGTGGCTGGGCGGGCCCCACAGTGCCTGGCACGCTGCATAACTGCCACGTCGCCAAGGAGGCGGACCCACGTGTGTGTCTTCAGCGTTTTCGTAGTAGTGAGCTCCGCCGTGCATCTAGAAGACAACAGATCGTGAGTGTGCAGCTTTTGGAGGAAAGTGTGCAGCTTTTGGAGGAAAGGTGGTTTTGAGTGTGAAACATGCTCACGATGTGCAATCGTGGTGACTTGCGAGTGTGTGCCAGTGACCTTAGATTCAGGGCCTCTGGCGCTGGCCTAGCAGTGACCTGTCCTCGTTGCCAGTGACATGTGTGATGTGCACAGCAGCGTGGCTGCCCTTCATCCCCAGCACTTGTCAGGCTTGCCAGGGAGCAGAACACGCGCTTGTCCTTGTGGGCCAATGTAGACTGTTCCAGAAAGTCAACACGGGCTCTGTGTGGCACACGACCTCGCCAGAAGGGACACAGGCCACCTTCAGGATGCCACCTCAGGCCGCAGCAGTCCCCCTCTTTGCCGTAACATAGTTCAGAGGTCTGGATATTCTTGGCGTCCCCCAAAAGTCAGCCTGGCCCACAGAATTGTCAGAGATGTGCGTACGGGGTCTGGTGGTCAGGATGTCACGTGTGCTTCATGTGTTAAGACGTCTGTGCACAAGAGAGTGGGGGGCAAGTTCTCCATCGAGAGGACCCCAGGACCCTGGCCGGGAGGAGAGAGGAAGGAACTGTAGCTGCAGTGGCCGCGGGGCACTAAGAAGCAGCGAAAGTTTTTACGGAATCTGCAGTAGAGACGTAGGTGAGCGCCTGCCCCAAGGTCATGGCCACGGCAGGGCACCTGCCCCAGGGCCCAGACCCAGGCCTTTCCATAGTGGCCACAGCCATAGCTCACTGGTGCCACACGGGCGGAAGCTGCCAGAAGGCACCCTGCAAAGCATCAGCACTCCCGCTATTCACAGAGCTCGATGTTTAGGTGGCAAGGGGGCTACTTAAGGGGCCCAGACCCTCTTTCACAGGGCAGGCGAAAGGGGGAGTTTAGAGCCGACAGGTGGCAGATCGATACCCGGCATGTCCTTCTGTCCTTGCCCAGTCCCCCCCACTGTACTGCACAGCAGCCGGCGTGCTGTGCTCTGCGCCTGCTCCGTCTGCCACCCACGGGGTTTCTGGTCACCCAGCGTGACGCCCAGCATGCAGGTACCTGTGGGCTCCCTGCCTCCTTACCCAAGTGCAGTGGTGGGTGCGGCTCCTCTGCTGTGACCGTCCTGTGCCAGTGTCATTTTGTGCGTGTGCCTGTAGGTCCTGGATTGGCACTGGCCAATGGTCAGAGGCTGAGCGGAAGCAGCCTTCTGTGTGTTGCCAGGGTTTAGGCTCTGGCCAGGTGCAGTTTGTCAGTGTGTCAGCCATATATGAGAGCGCGGTCCCTCACGTCACAACAGTTTTGTCACACTTGGGGGTGATTGCAATCTGTTAGGTGAGAAATGGTAGCATCCGTCATTCAGATCTGTTTCTCCTGTTAGTATGGAAGGTCGGATATCTTATCTTAGGTTTGAGGACCATTTAACTTTCTTGGAAATGTGTTCCTGTGTCTTCCCATTTTTTTTCAAGGTTCTGGCTATTCTAACTTTCATAATATAAAGCTCTTTTATGAGTTGGGCACAGTCACCCTTTGGGGTGTAAGATGCAAACCCTTTTCCTCAGTTTGGCTTACGATTTTTTACCATGTAAAAATTTTTTAATTTTTATTTCAACATTATCGGTCGTCTTTTGTACTGCTTCTGTTTTAACTGTGTGGTATTTTGCCTTTTCTCTAGCCTGACATCTATCCAGGGAACTGCTGGGCATTCAGAGGTTCCCAGGGGTACCTTGTGGTGAGGCTGTCAATGAAAATCCACCCAACCAGCTTCACCCTGGAACACATACCCAAGAGCCTGTCGCCCACGGGCAACATCACCAGCGCCCCCAAGGACTTCTCTGTCTACGTGAGTGTGCTGGGTCAGGGGAGGCGCCACCCTGGCCTGGCCTCCCCGTGCCTGCAGTGCTCTGAGGTGGGGCAGGGAGGGGAACGCGTGGCACTGTGTGACCTGGTGTGGGATTTGTGTGGTCGACGCACGCCTGCCGGACCTGGACAATTCCGCTTCGTCTCTCTTGTCTGTTGGGCTGTAAAGGCGTCTGACAGATAAGGAAGCTGGAGAAAAAACACCCAGGGTCCCAGCACCTAGCGACGTCACCACTCATCTTATGGTGGCGGTTTTTGGTCTCTTCCTTTTCCCTTTAAAAACATAGTTCAGACAATGTTCTTCATAAAATTACCAGCATAAAATGCCATTGTGGAGCTAAACCCTCATTTCCCTTACCAGTTCTCTTGTTGCTGAATAATTCAGTTTTCCATGTTTCCATGACGGTGTGTGTAGCCTAGTCACCTCTTCAGTCATGTCAGACTGGACACTCAGAGGTGGCATTTACTGGTGACGAGGGCGTGACGAGGCGTGAGCATTTTCAGGCCCTCGCATCACATGTGTTGTTAGCGTTCCCACCTCTGTTCTCTAGCTCTTAGTTCCCTTTCGAATTGGGTTCTTTCAGAAAAAAATCTCTAACTTCATAGGTAAAAAAACTTTATATTTCCATATATTCCACATTCTTTTCCTTTTTTGTAGATTCTAGTTTTGTTTTCATTCATTTATCTTTTGGGATCTTAGTCTCCTTATGAATATTAGAGCTTTTTAACCACGGGTAATTCTGTTATAGATACACTTCCTGCTCTCAATCCTAATTTTGTACTTAGTCACATCTGCACGTTACCTGTAATTTTTTCCATGGTGTTTCTATACCCAGGAAGTCATTTCCCATTATGAACAGACATTCATATAGTCACCAAGACTTCCTTCTGGGCGTAGGCAGACCTCAAAGATACTGCAGTTCGGGTCCAGGCCACCACAGTACAGCAGATGTCACAATAAAATGGCCCCAGGAACTGTCTGATTTCCCAGTGCATGAAAAGTTATGCTTACATGACACTTAGTCTGTTCAGTGTGCGATAGCATTATGTCTAGAAAAAACAATGCACACACCTTAATGAAAAAATACGTACTGCTACAAAACGCCGACCATCCTCTGAGCCTTCAGTGAGTTTTAATCCTTCTGCTGGTGGCGGGTCGGCCTCGATGCTGAAGGCTGTGAGGCCGAGGTGGCCATGGCCATTTCTTAATGTAAGACCATGAAATTGCCACATCAGTTGACTCTTCCATTCACGAACGATTTCTCTGTAGCATGCGAGGATGTTGGACAGCCTGCCACCCAAAGCAGAGCTTCTGTCAGCATTGGAATCAGTCCTCCCAGACGCTGCCGCTGCCGCACCAACTAAATTTATGCGTCATGCGAAGTCCTTTGTTGTCACCTTAGCAACCTTCACAGCATTCTCACCAGGGGTAGAGTCCATCTCAAGAAACCACTGTCTGCTCATCTGTGAGAAGAGCTCCTCTTCCGTCCAGGTTTCATCACATGTGTCCCTGTGACATCTAGCATGGTGCCTCCTCTCCAGAAGGTTCTCAGTGTCCTTTGCCCAGACCCATGAGCGGGGTCACTCTCTATGGCAGCTGTAGCCTTGCGGAATGTGTTTCTTAAATAGTGAGACTCGAAGTGACTCCTTGGTCCATGGGCTGCAGAAAGGATGTTGTGTTAGCAGGCATGCCAGCCTCAATAATGGGCTTACAATACTCAGTAAATCACGTTGTCCACAGATGTGCTGGCATCCACTCTTTTGTTCCATCTACAGAGCACAGGCAGAGTCGATTTAGCATCGTTCTCAGGGCCCTGGGATTTTCTCACTGGTAACAGCACTGGCTTCAGCCTAAGGTCCCAGCTGCATGGGCCCCTTGCAGGAGAGGCGGCCTGTCCTCTGGAGCCAGGCACTGACTCCTCTCCAGCCATGAACGTCCCTGATGGCTCCTTCTTCCAATATAGGGCTGTTTTGTCTGCATTACTAACCTGTTGTTGGGTGCAGCCACCTTCATGAATTCTCTTACTAGAGCTTCTGGATAACTTGCTGCTTCACCTCGCACGTTGAGGTTATGGAGACGGCTTCTCTCCTTAAACTTCATGAACCAACGTCTGCCGGTCACAAACTCCTTCTGCAGCTTCCTCCCCTCTCAGCCCTCATAGAATTGAAGAGAGTTCGGGCCTTGCTCTGGATGAGGCTTTGGCTAAAGGAATGTGGTGGTTGGTTTGAGCTTCCGTCCAGACCACTAAAGCCTTCTCCATGTCAGCAGTAAGGCTGTCTCACTCTCTTCTCATCTGTGTGTTCACTGGAGTAGCATTTAATTTCCTTCAAGATTTTTTTTTTTTGCATGCACAGCTTGGCTGACTGTTTGGCACAAGAGGCCTGGCTTTCGTCCTCTCTCGGCTTTCCGTGTTCCCCCTCCGCCCCTCAGCTTAGTCATTTCTAGGTGATTTAAAGTGACAGACTGAGACTCTCCCTTTCACTTGAGAACCTAGAGGCCACTGCAGGGTTGTTAACTGGCCTCATTTGAACGTGGTTGTGTCTCAGGGACCAGGGAGGGGCAGAGATGGCGCAGGGCCCGTCGGTGAAGCTGCCAGAACCCCATGACATGTACGCATTCAGATTGCCGTCCTCTGTGGGCACTGTTTGTTGTGCCCCAAAACTGTTATGATATAGTGACATCAGAGATCACTGGTCATAGGCCCCATGACAAATGTCACAGTAATGAAAAAGTTGGAAATATCGTGAGCATGCCCAGTGACACAGAGACTCGCTGGGAGCGAATGTTGCTGGAGAAGTGGCAGCAAAGGACATGCAAGATGCCGGGTTCCCACAGACCTAGCACAGGGGAGTGAAGTCGCCTCCTCCCTCCGTGGTTGTACGTGAGCGACACACAGCTCCTAACCTTCATAGTCTTCCTGTGCGAGCTCAGTGGTGGCAAGCTCGCTCACGCCGCCGGGCAGCCCCCCAGCTCCCCCTGGACCTCCTTCTCTCCCCCAAAGCATCACCCCACTGCTCAGCACTGCCCTCCTGGTCTGTAGGCCACTCACTTCTCGGCACTTGCGAGCTTTCCTGCATCTCAGCTCGGGAGGGACAGTGCCTGCCCCCTGGTGGCTGGGACTCGTGCGGAGCCTGGAGTGAAGTGCGCAGCCCCAGCAACCCTCAGGGAAGGCCTCTGCGTGCTACAGAGGTGTCACTTCTCCTGTCAGGTCCAAGGGAGGCGGTCCTTGTCCCCTCATGCCATCGCCCCCGCTGCTCAGTGACCGTGTGGTTTTGCTTTCAGGGCCTGGAAAGTGAGTATGAGGAGGAAGGGCAGCTGCTGGGACAGTTCACCTATGACCAGGAAGGGGAATCCCTCCAGATGTTCCACATGCTGGTGAGCCCCTGCGCGGTCACGCTGACCTCCGGCCCCGAGTCCCCTGCCTGCCTGGTGCCAGTGGGACCGGCTGACATTAACACACCTGCCCAAAGTACCTGAGGGTCAGCCTGTGAGAAAAGTGAACCTGAGCTCCTAGCTCTTGCCCTGGATAAGCCTTGGTAGTATGTCTTTTGCTCCCCATGAATATGTCACGTACTAAAACTGAAGGCTTGTCTGTGGCTTGTCATGAGCTTTGTGCCCTGACAGGTGACTCAGTGCATGTGGAAAAATTTAAATTCCAACTTGGCTATTTACTTGCAAGTATCATAGTTGAGGAAGGGATTGGGCTTGGAGGGTGTTCGTATATTTAAGTGATTTTTTTCTCCCCTTCGATTTCAGAAAAGACCTGAACAAGCATTTCAAATAGTGGAACTTCGCATCTTTTCTAACTGGGGCCATCCTGAATACACGTGTCTCTATCGGTTCAGAGTGCACGGAGAGCCCATCAAGTAAAGATGGGCCACACCATTCTTGTACATTTTGTATATACTGGGACAGCCCGAAACACTGGATCCTTCCCGAGGGGCTGAGGGAGTGTCGGCATCACGTTGTCTGTAAATAATTGTCACCAGGTGCCAGCAGCAGGACTGGGGCAGGAAGCGGGGAGCGCTGACCCTGGCGGGGAGTACTGCATGTACGGAGGTCCCTGAGCAGCGGCGGTCTTGGAAATGCACCTGAATGTATGGTTCAAAGACACCTACTTTGTTTGGGGGGTTTGTGTTTAAACATAAAGCTCTTTGTATTTTCTTGACATCAGGGACAAAGCAAATGAAGTTACAAGGTTTGAAGTGTTCTTGACGCTTTCAGTGGCCTCTTTAAAGGACTTTTGAGGGCAGATGTGTTTTTTCTTTTCAGTTCAGCACACATTTCTTTCAGGGAAAAACTGTGTCACCAAACTTTAGAGTACTGAACTCTTTCCTTTAGGGTGGGGCTTTTCCTTTACCCAGCACTGGCAGTTATTGGAAGTCACCAGGTGGGGACACACTAAAATGGGTTTTTCTGCTGCTAATTTGTTCTACTTCTTCGAAAGATTTTCAAAGTCCGGACTCAGCGTGATCATTTCCTTTCAGGAACATGGGCAAGTTTCATTGTGTTGTAAGTTGAAGTGGGTTGATTGGAAAGGGGACGGTCTGCATTGAAAGCGGCATATCGAGTTCTCAGGTCTCCACTAGGCTCATCCCGTTGGGAATCACCTTGGCGTTTTCATCTCTCACTACAAATAGGAACCAAGAAATCCAGTCTTTTGGGCGTTTTCAGGTTTTCCTTTGGATTTTGCTGAAACGCAAGCACTAACGTGCTCCAGGTCTCTCAGACACTATGTTGTCACCCCACTGATAGCCTCAGGAGACGGCAGCGAGGCCACATCCCCCAAACAGGACGTCCTGCGGGCTCTGGTTGGCACTCGCCTGCAGGGCCACTGCCGGCCACTGGCACTCAATTCCTGTGACACTCATTTCGGTTATAATTAATATTTAATATTGAGACTTTTACCGAGCAGCCTTTATACATGCGATATCCACAAGGCACTGAAAGTGTTATGGATGTTTTACCTTAAAATTATTTAAGTTTTATTGGGTTGAGACAGCTTCTTGGTGTACCGTGAAGGTTGTATTTTCAGACAAAGACAGACGATGGCGCTGACGGCTTTTCCGAAGAGTTTTATGTATGTTGCACAACAGTCCTCAAACACACCGGAACTACATGCCTGTTTTTCACTCTAGAATTGGAGCTAACGCCTATGCAGTTCAGTTGGATAAAATGCACACAGACGTTTCATACGTTACAGGATAAATGTATAAATCAAAGTTTCCTATAGAAAACAATCTGGGAGTTGGGGTGGAAATATTTTGAATATTAATTTATTTTTAAAGATGCAAGATAGGACTTTGTGCAATGTATTTTTGTAAATGCTTTTCAAGATATTTGTCTTTGGTAGTGCTTCTTTTGCTGCCACCAAATTGATAAGATGCTATTGAAATGTTTAAATAAAGAGTTTTACTTTTTAAACTGCACGTGCCATTTCAGACGAGTGGTAACCGGTGTGTTGCTTCCGTCCGCCTGCCGTTTCTGCCCGCGGGCTGGGGCGCAGGGCCCCGGGGCTGCGCGCTCCTCCTGCCCCGGGGCCCCCGGAGCCCCCGGCTTCGCCCCGACCCCTCGCCTTCCCGGCGCCCGCTCCGCAGGGAAGGCGGCCCGGCCCGCGGGCCGGACGAGGAGAAACGGCAACGCCCCCGCCCGGGGCAGACGCGCGCTCGCGCTCCGTGGCCACCGGGCACGCGGCTCCGCCACCGCGCTCCTCCCACCGGCCGGCGGCTCCGGGCCCGGCCTGCTCGGCACCTGCTGCTCATCACCCGGCGGCCCGCGCGCTCACGCCACAGAAATGGTTAAAACAGCGCATCTTCCCGCCGTGAAACGTGTCAACGGCAGCTCTTACCCTGCGGGCGAGCCTCCCGGACGCCCTCGCGGCGCGGCGCTCCGCCCTCACGTGCCGCCGCCATTGTGACGTCAGCGCGCTCGCCGCGGTCACGTGGCCTCCCGGTCCCAGGGTTCGCTCGAGGTCACGTGGTCGGCAGCCGGCCGAAACCTCCCGCAGTCACGTGGTCTCCCCGTGCAGCCCAGCCCCGCGGTCACGTGGCCGCCCGCCGACGCACCGCCCCAACTGCGCGCGACTCCTCGCGGGCCACCGTAGAGGACGTCGGGCGGCCGCCGGGACGGAAGCCGCGAGGCGCTGCCGACCGACCGCGCCTGCGACAGCGTCAGCCCTGCGCGGAGCGCCGGCCCGATGGCGGCGGCGGCGGCGGCGGCGATGGCCGAGCAGGAGAGCGCCCGGAACGGCGCCCGCAACCGCGGCGGCGTCCAGCGCGTGGAGGGCAAGCTGCGCGCCAGCGTGGAGAAGGGCGACTATTACGAGGCGCACCAGATGTACCGGACCCTCTTCTTCAGGTAGCCTGCGCCCGGCCGACGCCTGCCAGGGCTTTCCGCCCGGCCGCCCAGCGCGGCGCCCCGCCCCCGGCCGCTTCCCATTGGCCGCGCCGCGCCGCCCCGCGTCCCCGTTGGCCGGCGCCGCTGCCCGTCGCCGAGGCGGTCGGAGCGGCGGCCCGGAGGCGCTGGGCGGGGGCTGCGGACTTCGGCCGACCCCGGCCCGGCCCGGCCTGGGCTCCGCGCCCGCCCTGCCCCTGAGCGGCCCACGGCTGACCCCGTGGCCGGACCCCGGTGGCCGCGTCCCGTTGGCCGGGCCGGCGCCCCGTCCGCGTCCGGCCTGGAACCCCCACGCGCGTCTCCCGGTGCCTCCCACTCGGAGTCGGGCGCTGCGCGTGAGGGTGCCGACCTGGTGTCGTCCCGCGGCCCTTGCGCCCCCGCACGGCGCCCGGGGCTGACGCGCTGCTTCGTGGCCCGGTGTCTCGGCCACGTGTGGCTGCGGCGCCGCGGAAACGCGCCGGGTGCCCGCGGCCGGCTTCGCTCCCCGCGCGTGGGCCCCGCACGCGGCGCGCGGGCGGAACGCGTGCCCTCGCGGCCTGGGGCGTCGGCGGGCCACGCGCGGGCCGCCGCGCTTCTGCGCGGAGACTTTCCCGGCGCCGCACGGCGTCTGCGAGCCCGGGGCGCTCGGGGGACACGCCGTCCCCGGAGCCGGGCGCGCGTGCGGGTGAGCGGCGGACGCGCCTCGTCCTCCTCAGCCGGGGGCGCAGCCCGCGCGCGCCTCGCCGTGACGGTTTCCTCCGTGGCTCGTCCAGGCGCTCCTTCGTGGCTCGCTCGGAGTTTACCAGTTTGTGTCCGTAGTGGACGCCGTGCGTGTGGTGCCTGGGCCCGTCGTGGCCGCGAGGACCGGGCGGCCCTGCCCGATGGACCGCCGAGCAGCCAGCCGGAGCTGTGGGCGGGCGTGGAGCCCCGACACGCGCGTGCCGGCGGGCGCCGCGGTGGCCAGGCCTCGGCCGGCTGCTGCTGTTCCTGGGGACTTGAGCAGAAACGTCCGCCCCCGGGAGGAGTCCCGAAGCAGACACGGCGTCCTGCGTGTGCGAGCCGCGCGGCCGCTGCTTAGCTTCAGAGCGGCGCGTCTCGGCCCCGCGTGCGTTTCGTGCCGATGAACACGCGGGCTCTCGACCCGCCCAGCCTTGGCCTGGATTCCCATTCCACCTCGGCCCGTGGCCTGGGACCTACGCCCCAGCACTCCTTGTTGAACCTCTCTGAGCCGCTTCTCCCTCGGGGTCACTCGGGGTGCTCCTGCAAAGACCTGCCGGCGGCCTGCTCGGGGAACGCAGTGGACCGAGTCAGCGGTGGCTGTCGTGGCGGCCAGGAGGCCTCATGAAACAGCTGGGAGTTGTCGCGCTCCGCGGGGCAGTCCACGGTCAGAATCCTCCACGCTGTGTAGCTCCTGGAGAAGTCAAATTCACCAAATTGCACGAAGTTTTTAATGTCTTTCCACAAGTAACTGTATACGTATACTTAGGTTTAAGTACTTACGTGAAAGTACAGTTTGATGAGTTTTAACATGTCTGTGCACCCATGAAACCAGCACCAATCAAGATTGAAAAGACGCATCCCCTCCAGAAGTACTCTCATCTGCCTTTATGACCACTGGCACCCGTGCACCTCTAGAACTAATAACGGTGGACTCCCAGGGCATACCCTCTTTTTACCTGATATTTTGAATTCACTTGGAATAGTTCTTTCGAGACTCATCCATGTGTGAACCCATCCATTTTCATTGCTGCCTGGTAGTCCTATGGCTGGACCACAGCTTGTTTTCCCTTCACTCCCACAGCGGCTGGAGGAGGACGAGGCAGAAGAAATTGGGCACAGACTGGAGACGTGTGGGCTGTGCGTCCCACGGGGTGGGCGGTCGCTGCCTCCCCGGGAGGCTGAGCAGCAGTGTGGCTCTGTCCCTTCGGTGGTGCTGGAGGCAGTGGGCCATCACCTTGTCTCTTCGACCTTTCTTTCTCCGCCAGGACAAGGATGGAATCCATTTCCAGGCCTGTTGGGTTATTAGTAATCTATTCAGTCACACACACACCCCGCTTTTGTGACTGCTTTGCAGGGTGGCCCAGGGCCACCCTCTTCCCCTTGACTGGCCAGCCCTGACTTCACTGAAATCCAGTCTTCCTGCTCTCGGGGTCTTTCTGAGATCTGTGCTCATGGTGCATTGTGGCCCCAACCTTGTTAGCCTCTTAAGTCAAAGGAAGATGTTTTGAAAGAAAGACTTAAGACACGTATTCTCTGCAAGCCTGTGGGTCTGGTGACCTTCTCCTAAAGGAGCATGCCTTGTTCTGGGGTGACTGAGCCCAGCGTCGCCGAGCCTTCGTGAGGTGTTGGTTATCACTGAGACTTTTGACGTACCTCTGTCTTTCTTCATTTGTTACACACAATTTTTAAAAATCAAATTTATTGAGGTGACAGTGGTTAATTATGATGTATAAATTCCAGGTGTATATTATAATCTGACATCTGTGCACTCTATAGCGAGCTTACCACCCCAAATCCAGCCCCCTTCCGTCACCTCACATTTGGCCCCCTTTACGCACCCACTTCACCCCTGACCCACTTCTGCTGTGGTGACCACATTCTGTTCTCTGTATCTGTGAGTGTACTTTTGTTTTGTTCATTTTATTTGTATATTCCACAGATCAGTGAGATCATACGGTATTTGTTTTGCTCTGACCTGTTTCACTGAGCATAATACCCTCTAGCTCCATCCATGTTGTCACAAATGGCAAGATTTCATTCTTTTTGTGGCCGAGCAATACTCCATTGTGTAAATGTACCACCTCTTCTTTATCTAGTCGTCTATTGATGGACACCCCGGCTGCTTCCATGTCTTCGCTATTGTGAGGAATGCTGCAGTGAACATGGGGGTGCTGATATCTTTTTGAATTAGTGTTTTGGATTTTCTCGAATAACCCAGGAGTGGAATTGCTGGGTCATATGGTTCTATTTTCAATTTTTTGAGGAACCTCTGTACTGTTTTCCATTGAGGCTGCACCAATTTGCAATCCCACCAATAGTGCACGAGGGCTCCTTTTTTCCCATGTCCTTGCCAACACTTTTGTCTTTTTGATGATGGCCATTCTGACAAGTATGAGGTGACATCTCACTGTGGTTTTATTTGCATTTCCCAGTGATGCTGAGCATATATTCATGTGCTTGTTGTCCATCTCTGTGTCTTCTTTGGGGAAATGCCTATGCAGAACTTCTGCCCATTTTTTAACTCGGTGGGGTTTTTTTGTTGTTGAATTGTATGTGTTCTTTATACTTTTTCCATATCTACCCTTTTCAGAAGTATCACTTGCAAATATCTTCTCCCATTTGGTTGGTTGCCTTTTTGTTTGTTGACGGGTTCCTTTGCTCTGCAAAAACATTTCAGTTTGATGGAGTCCCACTTGTCTATTCTTGTTTCCTGTGCTGTTGGAGTCAAATTTACGAAAACACCACTGAGCCCAATGTCAAGGAGCTTCAAGCCTGTGTTTTCTTGTATGCTTTCTTTCCATGTTGAGTTAATTTTTGTGTGTGGTGTCAGTCTAGTTTCATTCTTTTGAAGGTGGCTGTCCAGTTTTATCAACAACATTTACTGAATAGACTGTCCTTTTTCCATTGTATGTTCTTGACTCCTTTGTTGAGAATTAGTTACCTATCTATAAGTGGGTTTCTTTCTAGGCTCTCTATTCTGTTCTATTGATTCATGTGTGTTTTTCTGCCAATACCATGCTGTTTTCATTGTTGTAGTTTTATAGTATAGTTCAAAGTCAGGAGTGTGATACCTCAGGCTTGGTTCTTTGTTTCCTCAAGATTGCTTTGGCTATTTGGGATCTTTTGTGGTTCCATACAAATTTTAGGGTGATTTGTTCCAGTTCTGTGAAAAATGTCATTGGTATTTTAATAGAGATTGTATTGAATCTATAGAGTGCTTTGGGTAGTGTGGATATTTTAACAATATTAATTCTTCAAATCCATGAACACTGGATATCCGTCCATTTCTTTGTGTCTTCTTCACTTTCTTTCAACAAGTCTTGTAGTTTTCAGTGTACAGGTTTTTCCCACCTCCTTGGTTCAATTTATTCCTAGGAATTTTACTCTTTTTTTGTTGTTGTTGTTGCGATTGTAAATGGGATGGTTTTCTTCATTGCTCTTTTTGACAGTTCATTTTAGTGCATAGAAACAACTGATTTTTGCACATTGATTTTGTACCCTGCAACTTTATTGTATGTTTATTATTTCCAGTAGTTCCTTGGTGGAGTCTTTAGGGTTTTCTATATACAGAATCATGCCATTTGCAAATAATGATAGTTTTATTTCTTCATTCCTAATTTGGATGCCTTTTATTTCCTTTTCTTGCCTGACTGCTCTGGCTAGAACTTCCAACTCTATGTTGAATAACAGTGGTGATGGGGGCATACCTATCTTGTTCCTGATCTTAGAGGAAAGGCTTTTAGCTTTCCACCATTGAGTATGATGTTAGCTGAGGGTTTGTCATATACATACAGCCTTTGTTATGCTGAGGTACGTTTCCCCAAACCCACTTGCTTGAGAGTTTTTATCATAAATGGATGTTGGATTTTGTGAAATGCTTTTTCTGTATCCATGGTGATGCTCGTATGATTTTCATCCTTCATACGTTAATGTGGCGAGTCACATTGATTGATTTGCATGTGGTGAACCATCTTTGCCTCCCCCTGGGATAAGTCCCACTTGATTGTGTTGTATGATCCTTTTAGTGTTATATTCGATTTGTTAGTATTAGGTTAAAGATTTTTGCATCAGAGATCTGGGCCTGAAATTTGGTGTGTGTGTTGTCTTGGCTTCTTTCTGGCATCAGGGTAATGCTGGCCTCATAAAATGAATTAGGAAGCATTCCCTTTTCAGTTTTTTGAAAGAGATTGAGAAGGATCAGTATTAAATCTTTGGTGGATGCACTCTTGAAGCCATCTGGTCCTGGACTTTTGTTTCTTGGGAGGTTTTTGATTACTTTTTCAGTATTCTTACTGGTGATTGGTGTATTCAGGTTTTCTATTTTTTTGTGATTCAGTCTAGGAAGGTTTTATGATTCTAAGAATTTGTCCATTTCTTCTGCGTTGTCCAGTTTGGTGTCATATAGCCTTTCATAGTAGTCTTTCATGATCCTTTGTATTTCTTGGTATTCATTATAACTTCTCTTTCATTTCTGATTTTTTTTTGAGTCCTCTCTTTTTTCCTTAGTGAGTCTAGCTAAAGATTTGTCAGTTTTGTTTGTCTTTGCAAAGAACCAGCTCTTCATTTCATTAATCCTTTCTATTGTCTTTTTAGTCTCTTTCATTTACTTCCACTCTGATTTTTATTATTTCCTTCCTTCTACTAACTTAGGGCTTTATTTGTTCTTTCTCTAGTTCCCTAAGATGTAACGTTAGATTGTATATTTGAGATTTTCTTATTCTCGAGGTAGGCTTGTATTGCTATAAACTTCCCTCTTGGTACCTTTTTGGTGTGTCTTATTTTCATTTGTCTCTGTGTATCTTTTGTTTTTTTCTTTTACTGACTCAATAGTTGTTCTGTAGTATGTTTAATCTCCACATATTTGTGATATTTCCAGCTTTCTTCTTTTAGTTGATTTCTAATTTCATATCGTTGTGGTTGGAAAAGATGCTTGATATTATTTCAGCCTTCTTAAATTTATTGAGACTTGTTTGTCTCCCAACACATGGTCTGTCTTTGAGAATGTTCCCTGTGCATGTGAGAAGAATGTGTATTTTGTCGCTTTTGGATGGAAAGTTCTGTAAGTATCTGTTAAGTCTATTTGGTGTAATGTGTCACTTAAGGCCGATGTTTTCTTACTGACTTTCTGGGTGATCTGTCCATTGGTGTAGGTGGGATCTTAAAGTCTCCTACTTCTGTCTCTATGTATGTTAATACTTGAATTAGGTATTTTGGTGCTCTTATGTTGGGTGCATATATATTACTGTATGTTACTTCTTGATGGATTGTCCCTTTCTCATACAGTGTCCCATCTGTCTTTTGTTACCTATTTTGTCTTGACATCTGTTCCGTCTGATACAAGTACGGCTGCACACACGTTCTTCTGGATGCCATTTGCTCGGAGTATCAGCTTCTACGCCTTGACTCCGAGCCTGTGTTTGTCTTCAGCTGAGCGGAGGCTCCTGAAGGCAGGGATGTAGGTGGGTCTTGTGTTTTAATGAACCCAGCACCCCGTGCCTTTTGATTGGTGAGTGCAGTCCGCTTTTAGGGTGATTATTGATAAAGGAGGACTTAGTACAGCCATTTTATCTTTTGTTTTCTGATTGCTCTGTATCTCTCTTTTCCCTCATGTTTCTGTCTGCTATTTTAGGTTGGTAGTTTTCTGTGATGTTTTTCCGTTTCCTCTTTTTTTAAATGTTTCATGTCTCAGCTCTGGATATTTGTTTTGTAGTTACTATGAGGTTTATATAACATGTTTCATAGATAAAAGAGTTCTTTTTCTTCTGATAGCATCTTATCTTCTTTTGGTTATACAAGTTCTGTTCATTTTCTCCTCCCTTTTTATGTTTTTTTTTTTTTTGTCACAAATTATTCCTTTTAGGTAGTGCATTTTTTAAAAAGTTAAAGCAGTCATAGTTATTTTTATTACTTTTTCCCCTTTAACCTTTCTGCAGTAATTGTTTAACAAACTATTCTAAATCAAAGTTGTAATTTTCTCCTGCTGCCTGTCTGTCACCTTACTTAAAGTTTTGTATAATTGTGTCTTTTTGTTTCAGGTGACGAACTCTTTTAAACGTTTCTTATAATGGAGGTGTTGTGGTGGTAAATTCCCCCAGCTTTTGTTTGTCTGGGAAAGCCTTTATTTCCCCTTCATATCTGAAGGATAGCTGTTGGATAGAGTATTTTTGGGTGGTTGTTTCTGCCTGTCAGTGTTTTGAATATGTCATTCCACTCCGTGCTGGCCTGTCAGGTTGCTGCGGAGAAATCTGATGACAGCCTCGTGGGGCTCCTGTGTAAATGGCTCTTTTTTCCATGGCAGCCTTCAGAACTCTGTCATTAAGTTTTGACAGTTTTAAAATAATGCGTGTTTGCGTCGAGATAATAAGTTGTTCTCTTAGCTTCTTGTACTCGAATTTCTAGCTTCTCCCCTAGGTTTGGGAAATTCTCATTGCTGATTTCTTTGACTAGGCCCTCTGTTCCTTTTTCTGTCTCTTCTCCTTCTGCGATGCCCAGTATCCTATGTCTCCCTTTCTGATGAAGTCAGACAGTTCTCATAGAATTGTTTCTTTTTTAAAAAACTTAGTTCTCCTCTTCCACTGGCATCATCTCTGCATTCTGCCTCGGAGCTCGCTGGCCTGTCTGTCTGTGACCTGCTCTATCGCCCGTACTGTCTAAGGCGTTCACCTCATGTACTGAGTTGTTCAGCTGCAGAATTTCTGTTTGGTTCTTTGGATGGTTGCAGTCTCTCTGAGGGAGGGTACTCCTTGTGCTCTCTAGTGCTATTGCGGAGCTCCCGAGCACCCTTCTGAGGTGTCTCGTGTCTCTGAGTGTCTTCCTGGCTGCTGTTTTGAATTCGCTGTCATCCAGGGCTCTGTCCTCCGTGACTGAGTCGGGTTCTGAAGAGTTGCCATTTCGCTCTGTGCCCCCGTGTTGCCTGGGTTGTTGATGCTGCGGCTGGGCTGGACACGCCGGCTCGTGGGACGCGGTGGCCCTTTGTAGCGTAGGTGCCGTGGGTGCCGTGGGTGCCGTGGGTGCCCGGGTCAGCGGCGGGCGGGTGGGCCGCATGCCTCTGTCCTCCAGTGGGGGCGCTCCGGTGTGTGTCCCCCGCGAGCTGCGCGTGGGCGTGGGCGTGGGGCGCCCGGGTGACGGGTGGTGGGTGTCCCCGCTGTGTGGGGGCGCCGGGCCCTCGGGGCCCACCCCTGTGGTGGGCTGTGACTGCACGGCCAGCGGGCCAGCTGGGTCCTGGGTGCCGGCCGCCGCCGCCTGGTGTCCCCCTGCAGCCTCGGAGCGGGGCCGGCCTGCTGGCGTACAGGTGACCCAGCAGCCTTCCTCCGCCTCGTGCCCGTGTGGCAGGACGCGCAGAGCGGCGAGGACGTGCGCAGACGGGCGCCCCGGGCGGGCGGCGGCGGCTCGGGGGTGCGGGGGCCCTGGCGCGGCAGCTCTGGCCCGTCACCCAGAAACCAAATCCCATCCGCTCCAGACTTCGCAGTGCAAAAAGGAGCACGTGGTTTTCTTCGCAGCTGCCTGTCACTGCTTTGTGTTTTTCCAGCTTTTCTTGATCTGTGTGGGCTCAGTGGGGCTGCCTCCCCGCCCGCCCGGGCGCCGTGCTCTGAGCGGCTCCTTTACCCCACGGCTGCTTTATGTCCCTGGGGACTTCTCTTCCCTTCGTCTGCTTTTCCAAGAGGTTGCCATTGCTCACTCGGCTGGAAGCGTCTAGTGTGCTGTCCGGCATGAGCCGAGACAGCTGCTGTGATGATCACTTAGGATAAGTGCCTGCAGGCCTGGGTGCGTCCCTGCAGGCGGCAGCGCAGGGCCTGTGACCTGCGAGCTTGTCAGGAACACCGGCGGCGCCAGGCTGTGTGCAGGCCGCTTGCACAGGATGGCTCGTAGGGTGGCCTGGTGGGTGTGGGGGCGCGTGAGTGAGCACGAGCAGCCTCTCTGTGCAGCCGTGGGCTGATGCGTGTCTTTGGTAGGGAACAGGTTCTTCTCCCCGTCCCACCCCACATGCGGCGTATAGGCCCTCCTGTTGGGGGGCTGTGTCCAGCCAGCCGGGTCCCCTGCTGCGGGCTGCAATGGGCCTGTGTTTGGGGGCGTGGCTGCAGAGCCTTTTTGAGGAAAAGACCTGGGTGTGGTGAGTGGAACAGCCAGCCTTTGGCATTCCTGCCTGACCAGTCAGTCTGGCCCCAGCAGGAGGCGTTCTGGCCCGAGGCACGTGTGCCATTCACAGTAGTGACCCTTTCTGACGGTCACTGAGGTCACTGTGTGGCCGTGAGTTAAGTGTGAGTTAAGTGTCCTGGGCAGCTCCCGAGCCTGCAGTAGCCCTGAGCAAGTCTTTGGGGAGCTGTCCCCACCTGCTGGCACTGTGTCTCAGGCCTAGCTCTGCTCCCCTAGATGGACACTGTCCTTCCTGTCCCGTGCTCTTACCTGCCAGGCTCTGGCTGCTCTGTGCCCCTGTCCCTGCTCCTGTGCTTTGTAAGAAAAGCATTCCGAGTGGGAGAGTGGTGCAGGACAGAGGGGTGACGGTGCTCCCCCAGGCCTCTGCCTCCCATGGGAAGTGAGGGGTGGAGGGGTGTAAGAGTCAGTGCAGTCACAGTGGATATTGTGCCCCAGTGAGACTCCATCCTGGAGCTCCTGCTGTCCCTTGTCCCCAGCGTGCAGTTCTGACCTTTGGTCACCCTGCCTCCATGCAGGGCCTGCACATAAAGGTGGGAGTCGCCCCCAGCCTCCACCAGGCCTTCTGCTGCTCCAGGGAGTCACTGCTTTTGGCCCCTGGCCGGTTAGGATGCTGCTGCAGTGGGCACGGGTCTGCTGGTCCCAAGGCCCGAGTCGCTGACAGCAGGGACTCCATGCAGGCCAGGGGAGCTGGGTCAGGGGATGTCCCAACGTGGCACCATTGTTGGCGAAGGCGCGCGCGCGTGTGTGTGTGTGTGTGTGTGTGTGTGTGTGTCACTGTGTGCTGTAGAGGTTTTTACAGTGTCTGCTGCGTGCGGCCTGCCACGCCGTAGCTGCCGGGCTCCATGGAGTCCCTGAGAGGGTCCATTAGCCCAGGGAGCACAGTGTCGTGTCATTTCGTGGGGAGCTGGGCCTGACCCCTGCCCCCTCTTGCAGGTACATGTCACAGAGCAAGCATGTGGAGGCTCGGGAGCTCATGTGCTCAGGAGCTTTGCTGTTCTTCAGCCATGCCCAGGTGAGCCGCGGGTGTGTCCCTGGGGTCTCCTGCTTGGGGCCTGGGGCTGGCAACCAGAGTGTCCAGGGAGAGGCCTGGTGAGTGACCTTGGGCTGGCCTGCACGCTGGCCACTCCAGCTGGGAGGGTGGCCTCGAGTCCTGGGGCCTCCGGCACTGTCTGTGGCTGGGGGCTCTGCAGGCCCGGGCCAGAAGTGTCACTTGGGCTGCACTGCTGGTGACCTTGGTGCTCAGAATAGTTTCCCTACGTTGGTCTGTGGTGAACGTCCGCCTGGAGCCAGAGCGGCCCGGCCGGTTTGCTGTGTGTCCTGAGTGCAGAGCGCTGTCGGTAACTGTGTCATCTTGTCTGTTTCCACATCTGCAGCAAAACAGTGCTGCGGACCTGTCCATGCTGGTGCTGGAGTCACTGGAGAAGGCGGACGTGGGTGTGGCCGATGAGCTGCTGGGTGAGGCTTTGTCCCACACTCGGGACAGTTTCAGGGCTGGTCTCTCACGGAGCGACCTCCCCCCCCCCCACGGGAGTCACCATGCTGTTGTGTCACACAGCTGTTTGCTGCCCACCCCTTTGGTGAGCGTGCATTTGGGGAAGCCCTTCTTGTGAGCCCCCAGCTGCCAAGTCCGAGGAGGGTCCTACTGTGGTCAGTGCCGTGGCTGCCTGCTCTGCAGCCGAGGTCAGCGGGGTGGCCCTGGACAGCACTGGCCTCACGGGGACACAGGGACATCAGCAGTTGCTTCTCAGCTTTCTTTTGAAGTGAAATAACTCTTTTTATTTAAGTGTTTTCAGATACACCATGAAGAACTGAAGTTGTAGCATGTCCCTTTGGGTCTGTTTGTATTGTTTTTAGAAAACCTGGCTAAACTGTTTGGCTTGATGGACCCAAACTCTCCAGAGCGAGTGGCTTTTGTGTCCAGAGCTCTGAAGTGGTCCAGTGGAGGCTCGGGGAAGCTGGGCCACCCCCGGCTGCACCAGCTGCTGGCCCTGACCCTGTGGAAAGGTAGGCCTGCCACGCTGCACTCCCGGGCCCGGGGTGAGTGTGGGGTTTGCTCTGTCGGCCTGAGTGTAAATGTCAGCTTCGTCATTTGGTCCCCTCTTGATTAAGTCACCTTGCACCCAGAAGAAGCACGTGTGGCAGTGGGGGCAGGACAGGGAGGGGAGGGGACGGGGGTGGCCCGGCCCCTCCCTTCTCTGTCCGTGCAGGTCAGGGGCCCCCACCAGCCATTTCTCGGGGCTCAGCTGACACAGAGGTTGAGGTGGGAACACCGGGCAGCCAGTCAGGCTGCGTAAGCAGCCCCGGGAGCTGTCTCACTGGACTTGGGACCTGAGGGGGCGAGATGCGACGGGGGTCACGGCCCGCGTCTTCACAGGCTCCTGTCCCCTCGCAGAGCAGAACTATTGTGAGTCCCGGTACCACTTCCTGCACTCCGCGGATGGAGAGGGCTGCGCCAACATGCTGGTGGAGTACTCCACCGCCAGGGGCTTTCGCAGCGAGGTGGACATGTTCGTGGCCCAGGCCGTCCTGCAGTAGGTGCCCCGCGTCGCCCTGTCGGTCCTGGCTCGGGCTCCCCGGGTCCCGGGGCCCCGGTCTGCTGGCCGAGACACGTGGGAGGATAGACCGAGGGGGTCGCTCAGGTCGCGCACACGGCCTGCACAGCCTGCCCTTGTGGCCCCTGCAGCCGAGGCCGAGGCCCCTGGGAGGTTCCAGTTGAGCAGCGTCACGTCAGCGTCCCTCTGTTGCCATTGGTATTTTGTCTTGTTTCCCCTCATTATCTGCCACTTCTGTGTGGGGGTTTGTAGTGCCAGGCATCTATTTTTTTGTAGGAGTCATGGATTTACTAGGTTTTTAGCAGTGTTGGAGCTGTGCTTGGCTTTCCACATGTTTTCTGCATCTGAACATTTCACTGACGTGGGCGCTGCCACTAGTGTTTCATTCCCACTGGGCCCTGGGTCTGTTCCCTGAGGCCTCCTGGTGCTGTGTTCTCTTTCCAACAGTTTATCTTGAAAATACCGAGACATACAGCAGGGGCTGTGCAGTGAGCCCAGGCTTCAGCCTGTGCCCCTCCCACAGGGGACCCCCCTTCTCAGCCAGGAGAAGTTTATTTCCTTCCACAGACACACTTTCATGTGGTGGCCGGGTGCTGGGACAGGTGCCAGGCGGTGGGTTGCAGACACCTGTTGTCTCCCAGCACCTCAGCTTTGAGCTCCGACACTAAAAAGGAACTCTGTGCCCCTGGCTGTGGCATGTGACACAGACATTGGCTCTGGGCTGGCTTGGCCGGCCTCTTTCTCATGGGTGTCTCTCTGTGCCTTAAAATGTCACGGCCACGGCCCACTCCTCGGCCAGGTCCAGCTGCGAGCAGGACAGCATTGTGGGGCCTCACACCGCTGGCCCCTGGGCTGGCTGCTTGCACAGGAGATGCCTGACGTGTGCGGCAAGTGTGCGGAGAACCCCACCATTTCACACCTGGTGGCCTTGGCCATGTCACCTTGCCAAGCTTAATTGTCCTCCCCTCTCAGGGGTGACACTGCAGGCCTGCCCTGCTCACTGGGCCTGCAGGGAATCCGTGTATCCCCCGCCTGCAGTACCGGCGGGCACGCAGCCTGCCAGCATGGCACAGGTTCACATGTGTGCCGGCTGCAGACCACTGGCTTTCTGTACCCGCTTACTAGGGTGTTCTTATCTGCAGGTTTCTCTGTTTGAAAAACAAAAGCAGTGCGTCAGTGGTCTTCACAACATACACACAGAAGCACCCGTCTATCGAGAACGGCCCTCCCTTCGTTCAGCCACTGCTCAACTTTATCTGGTTTCTACTGTTGGCTGTAGATGGGTGAGTTTGTGTGTGTGTGTGTATATAGGGGTGTGAGTAGGTGTGATGGGGGAGTGTAGGGTGTGGGGTTCCTGTCTGGCCTGCTTGGGGGCCGCTGAGAACTGAGGGCCCCGCGGTGTCGTTCCAGGGGCAAGCTGACAGTGTTCACGGTGCTGTGTGAGCAGTACCAGCCGTCCCTGCGGCGGGACCCCATGTACAACGAGGTGAGTCTGGCGGAACCAAGGGAAATGCTTGGTGGAGGGCGGTGGCGGGTGGCAGAGCAGGCCGGTGCCCAGGGCGCCCGCCTCAGCGTGGCTCACGCCCGTTCTCTTTCAGTACCTGGACAGGATAGGACAGCTGTTCTTCGGCGTGCCGCCCAAGCAGACTTCTTCCTACGGAGGCTTGCTCGGTAAGGCCGGGAGAGGGTGGCGCTGCCAGGCTGGGCCGCACAGGGCAGGGGCGGGGTATCCTGTATGTGCCAGGCCCCCACCTCTATCCGCCCGAGTCCCTCCCCCAAGCAATGCCCAGCAGCCCTGTCAATGCCCAGTGCGTCACCATCCTAGGCCCCCTCTCACTGGCCACAGAAAGGAGGCGAGGGCTTGCTTTCTTTTGCATTTTTTACTATGGTCAAACACACACAACGTAAAGTTTGCCGTTTGTACCATTTTAAGTATCCAGTTCAGGGGCATTAAGCAGATTCGTGTTGAGCAGCCGTCACTTTGTTGTGAAGCCGTCCGTCTTCACTTTTCCATCTTCCCAAACGGACACTCTCCCCTCCTCCAGCCCCTCCCCCACGCTCCTCTCTGTCTCTGTGAACGTGACCCCTAGGTCCTCATGTCAGTGGCATCACACAGTGTGTCCTTTGTGACTGGCTGGTTTCATCAGCACAGTGTCCTCAGGGGCCGTCCACGCTGTAGCAGGTGTCAGTGTCCTCCCTTGTAAGGCCGAGTAACGTCCACTGTGTGACTGGACCGCATTTGTCTGTCATTCACCCGTCAGTGGACACCGGGCTGCTCCCGCCTCCTGGCGCCTGTGCACAGCGCTGGTGTGGACGTGGGGTGCAGGTATCTGAGACCCCGCTTCCGGTTCTGTTGGGCGCAGACCCAGGAGTGGAATCGCTGGGTCACCTGGTGGTTCTGTGTTTAATTAGTTGAGGACCCTCCACACTGTCCCCCACGGCAGCTGCAGCGTTTCACGTCCCACCAGTGTGCACAGGGCTCCATTTTCCACGTCCTCGTCGGCACTTGTTTCTGGCGCTGGGGTTTCAGCCACCCAGTGGGAGTGCGGTGGCCTCTGGTCGTCATGCCCGTTTCCCTGATGCTCGGGGTGTTGCAGCCTTGTTCCGGCTCCTTGGCCATTCGTGAATCTATGCATCTGTTCAAGTCATTTGCCTAGTTTTGACTTGGGTGTGTTTCAGGAGTTCTCTACATATCCTGGATATTAGTCCGTCGTCAGATATACCATTTGCAAATATGTTCTCCCGTTCTGTATGGTGCCTTTTTTTTGTCTAAGAATTTATTTTTTTAAAGTAGTTTTAGGTTCAGAGAAACTGGAGAGGAAGGTGCAGCGATTTCCCATATGCTGCCTGCCCCACGCATACAGCCTCCGTTAGCACCCCCAAGTGGTGCACTGTTACCATGGAGCCCACAGGTGACGTTAGGGTCACTCTGGGTGTCGCAGTCTGTGGATTGGGACTGATGTGCAGTGACACGTCAACCACAACAACGTCACGGAGCAGCTCCCTGCCCTAAATACCCTCTGCTCCCCACGGACACCTTCTCCACCCGCAGTGTCTGTATTGCTGGGGTCTCTTGACACACAAATTTTAAAAGTTTTCATGAATTCCAGTTTGCCTATTTTTTTGATTCCTGTGCCTTTCACGTCATATCCAAGAATTCACTGCCAAATCCAGTGTCGTGAAATTTTTGCCCTTTATTTTCTTCTCTCAGTTTTATAGTTTTAAGTCTTACATTCAAACGTTTAAAACATTTTGAGTTATTATTTTTTTATATAGGTATATCATTTGACCGGATGAGTGAGAGTTTATTTCTGGGCTCTCTTCTCCGCTATATGTCCATTCTCTCTGTGTCTCCTTATGCCAATACACACCATTTTGATTACTGTAGCTTTATAATAAGGTTTGAAATCAGGAAGTATGAGTCCTTTAGCTCCGTTCTTCTTTTCCAAGATTGTTTTAGCTATTTGGTATCCTTTGAGATTCCACATGAATTTTAGGATGAGGTTTTTTTTTGCAGAAAACGTTGGGATTTGAGAGGGATTGCATTGAATCTGTAGGTCACTTTAGGCAATATTGACATTTTAACGGTTTTTAAGTCTCCCAATCCATGAACACAGGATGTTTCCATGTTCTTACGTTGTCTGAATGTCTTTCAACGATGTTTTGTAGTTTTCATTGCACAGTCTTTCACCTCCTTAGTTAACTCAAATACCGTGTTTTTGATGCTATTGTAACTGGAATTGTTTTTGTAAATCCCTTTTCAGGTTTGTTCATTGTGTATAGAAATGCAACTGATTTTTGCTTGTTGATTTTGTATCTTTCACCTTTGCTGACTTCATTTATTAGTCCTAACAGTTTTTAAATGGGATCTTTAGGATTTTCTATCTATGAGGTCTGTGCATAGAGATAGCTTTACTGCTCCCTTCCGGTTTGCATGCCTTTTATTTCTTGTTCTTGCCTGACTGCTCTGGCTAGGACTTCAGTACAGTGTTGGATAACAGTGCTGGGTGGGAGTTGGTGTCCTTGTGTTGTTTCTGATCTTAGAGGGAAAGCTTCAGCGTTTCACCACTGAGTATGATGTTAGCTGAGGGCTTGTCATGTGGCTTTTATCATGTGGTCGTTTCCTTCTATTCCTAGTTTGTTGAGTGGCTTTATGAAAAGTGTGGGATTTTGTTACGTGCTCTTTGTGCATCAGTCGAGATTATCATGGTGCCCCTTCCCCCCCATTCTGTTAATGTAGTGTGTTACATTGATTAATTTTCATATGTGGAAACATCCTTGCATTCCAGGAATAAGTCCTACTTGATTATGATGTGTAATCCTTTTATTATGCAGCTGAATTGTGTCGCTAGTATTTTGTTGAGGATTTTGCATTGATATTCATGAGGGATACTGGTCTGTAGTTTTCTTTTTCTTGTAGTGTCTTGTCCGACTTTAATCATCAGGGTTATGCTGGCCTCATAGGTGAGGTAGGGTTTCCCTCCTTTCAGTTTCACGCAGAAGTCTGAGAAGGATCGGTGTTAGTTCTTTAAGTGTTTAGTCCTGGGCCTTTCTTTGTTGGGAGATTTTTGATTGCTGAGTCAGCCTCTGTACTCACTACATCTGTTCAGATTGTGGTGTTTCTTTGTGATTTAGTCCTGGTGGGTGTTGGAGGCCAGGTCCTCTCCCCACATCCTGCCCCACCTCGTGGGCTGTCTGTAGGGTTCTGACAGGAAAGGGTACCCTCCACGGGGCAGGGCCCAGGCCAACCCTTCACTGAAAGGCGGTTTTTATAATCCTGACTGTTAGGTTTTGTTACGAATAGGTAAGTCATAGTTCTCAGGCAGTGCCCTGGCCCCCTCCTGCTGTCCCCCAGCCTCCTCCTCGCAGGGCCAGGCAGGGTGCAGGTCTCAGCTTCCTTCTGGAGTTAACTTTGCAGAGCCACAGCACCGTGCTGTGCACTGACTACCCCTCGTGCTTTCTGGCGCTGCCACTGGGCTGCTCCAGGTGACACCCCCGGTGGGGCTGGTCCCACAGAGCTTAGAACAGGTTGCTGCTGCAGTCAGTTCCGCCTGCACCAGAATCCCGATGGCACCCAGTGGAAAGGCCTTCTTGTCTGAGACCAAAGGCTGTGCGTCTTAAACACAGCCTGGGTGTTGGCTTGTCCACGTAGCTGTCAGCGCCCCACCAGCCGCCCTGCGCTTGTCCCCAGCTCCCCCGGCGGAGGGGGAGTCTCCCAGCATGGTGGGGTCTCCCAGCATCACTCCAAGTCTCGTGACTTTCCCTCAAGCTGAGTGCTGCCCTCCCCATGTGTGTGTGGGCAGAACAGGGTTTCTACCTGCACAACGGTCCCCGCGTGTTCCTGATCTCTGTGGCTTAAGGGGCTTTTAAACTTGGATTTTGTGTTGACATTATGGTTGCTCTTTGGATAAAAACTAGGATAGTCGAAAGGAAAGGTGTCAGTGGTGACAGCACCCAGAGGATGGCCCTTGAAACTGGTGCGTGTGAGTTCCTGTGACGTTGAGTTCACACGCGTGTGCTCCGTAGCCCCCCTCTGGTCTTTGGTGACATCGTCCCAGTGGTAGCTCTCTGACTTCTCTGGGTGGCTGTGCCGTGTTCCCTCTGAGGGGCACCTTGAGCCTTTCCCCACCGTCAGGACCCGCCGTGAACTCCCTGGCTGTGCCTTTGTACCCTCCTGGGGTTCCTTTGGGGAGACTGCCGCTGTGGGGCTCCTGGGACTCAAGCGTGTCCGTGGGGCGGGGAGCTGCTGGCTGCGGTGGCCCCTGACGCGTGTTTGCCTCCAGGGAACCTTCTCAGCAGCCTGATGGGCTCCTCGGAGCAGGAGGGTGAGGACAGCCAGGATGACAGCAGCCCCATTGAGCTCGACTGACGCCGCCCGCCTGGACCTGCATGAAGACGCCCTGGGGCGCGGCAGGCGGGCTGCTCACGGGCCTGGACCGGCTGCGGGTCCTGAGGCTGCCGTGCTCAGTTGGCGTGTTTGTGCGCACCGGCCGCGTGGCCCTGCCGTGCGCCTCAGCTCGACCCACAATAAAGCACAGGCTCGTGCCAGCACCCTTTCCCAGTCCTCTGTCTCTGGTTTGCTTTGGGGGGGGCCGTGGGCTTGCAGGCTAGTCCCAGATGGTGTGGGGAGTGGCTTCCCTCAGGCCAAACCCACATAGAGGTCCTGCGGTGGCCCCGCCCCCATGTCCTGGACAGTGCCTGGGCGCCACCCCGTGCCAAATCCCGGGAGCCACGCCTGTTGCCGCGCGCACGGCATGTGCAGTGGTGTCTTGCAAAGGGAGCTGCAGGGCTGCACACCTTCGTGATGCAATATTTATTTCACTGGGTGAGACCCTCTGACCTGACGTAGGTTTTCACCAAATAACCAGTCCAGGAACGAGCTCCTCTGCCCCATCTCACTGATGCTACGTCAGAAGTTCCCAGGATACTTACAAAAGGGGACACACTTTATTTTTTCACAATTAAAATAAGTTGTAGATTAATACAGTGATCATGCATGGGAAGGAGTGAAGTATGCAATTCTGTTTACTGTAAAAATGGAGTTTAAAGGAAGGTTTGTGTTAATTGTTAAGTTTAAATAAATCCTTTATACTGGGTTTTGCACAGTGGTCCTTTCTGCGTGAGCTCCTGGGGCCGGGGCCGTACGAAGGGCCTTGTGAGCCCCAGCCAGGGGACCGGGCATGATGACCGAGGTGTTGGAGGGCGGCGCTGGGAGTGGCCCCTCCACGCGGACGTGCGTGCTCAGCACAGTGATCAGCCTGTGGGGTGAGTGTCCCATCTGGTTTGGGAAATCTTTCCTGCCAATCATAACTCCGTTCTCCTTTCTTTTTAAAATGTCAGTTTCCTGGGTAGCACACGCGTGCGTGCACTCGACACAGGCAGGCATACGTGACACGAGACGCACACGCCAAGCAGGTGCCGGCGCCTCTAGGGTCGGGAAGGGTCTGGAAGATAGGGGTGGGGTGCGTGGGGGGCCGGCCGGCACACTGCTGGGGTTTTGCTGACCCAGGGTGAGTGTCCCAGTCTCGGGCTTGAGTCTCCTTATCTAGAAGACGGGTCAGTGGTAGGGACCTTGGCGTCCAGCACAGCTGGAGCAGTGACCCGGACTCTGCGGGAGGGGCCAACCGGCAGGGCCCCTGGGTGGGTGCCGCCCTGCGGCTGTCTGCACCCCCAGCCCAGCCGTCTTGGGGGCCCTGCCCTGGCAGCTTTAGCTCAGCTCAGAAGGGACACAGCTAACAAGGATGCCAGGGTCCCTCAATCCAGGGTACAACCAGTCTGAGCTGGTGGCACCATTCTCAGGTGAAGAGGGAGGTGGGCGCTTGGGGAAGGGCGGCCCATCCCCCACCTGCCCCTGGGTGTGTCCCCCACTTCCTGGCTTGTGTGTGAGGTCAGTGGGCAGGCCCTCTTGGGACCCAGAGCCCTCCCCCCCAGCCTCCAACACCAACAAAGCCACACCAGAGCCCCACTTTATTCCCAATGTCACACAGCTGTGCCGGTGGCAGGCCAGCCCTGGTTGTCCCTCGGGGACCCTCCTGGTCCTCTCAAGGGCTGGTCCAGGGCTCCCCTGGGGGCCATGTCTTGTCCAGGCAGCCCGGATGACCCAGCAGGTAACCCCCCCACACACGGTCACAGACATCCCCTGCTCCCCCAGAGCAGAAGCAGGACACCTGGGAGGAATCGTGGTGGCTGAAAGTGCTGGTAGGCCAGCAGCACACGGAGTGCAGTGCAAGTGAGCTGGGCGCAGGCCTCTATGCTCCACGGGACCAGAGACGGCAAGGTCAGGTCAGGTTGGGGGGGTCACCAGTCAGCACCGAGCCGTGAGTGGGCAGAGGCACACACTGACCCTCCAGTTACCCCACCCAAGCCAGGTGCCCCAGGCCTATGGTGCACTCCACACAGCTTCTTGAGGGACAGGGCTGGGTCCTCCACTCCAGCCCCCAGGACCCCACGACCACACACAGCCTTTGCTCAATAAATACTTGTTGAAGGGATGCGAGGGGTGTGAGGGGCCATGGAGGTGGGGCAGGATGGGAGGCATGCAGGCCGTCCACTGTCCCCATGGCCCAGCCCCTGGTTGGGGTGGTGGTCCACTCGGGTGGGTGGCAGGGCACAGGAGTGAGGGGCGTCAGGCTGCCCTGAGCCGCAGACCAGGCCCTCAGAGGGAGAGTGTGGTCCAGTGGACAGGGCGTGAGGTGGGGCCGAGGTGTCCTGGGGGCAGCAGCAGGACCGGGTCAGAGGCCAGGCCGGGCTGGCCCACAGTGAGGTGCCAGAGAAAAGGTCCCAGTGGCTAAGCTCAGGCGCCACCTGGCTGTGTCCAGGGCTACCATCAGGCCAGGGGCCAGGAGCCGCTCCCGCCGTCCACAGGCCCCCACGGTCCAGCCACCGCCGCCTTGCGCCTCCAGGACTGTCACCAGGTTAGGGTTTATGCTTGAAGTGGGCTTCCACTGGAAAAGGGACAGGCGTCCACCCTTGGCACGGCCACACGGGTGCTGGCTGTCCCCCAACCAGCCCCGCCGGCCCTTACCTGCGTACTCCTGGGGCAGCATGGGCCTGTCCACCACCTTCCGGAAAGCGTCCAGCCATGCCCGCTGCTCCGACTCCGTCTCACAGGCCAGCAGGAACCTGCGCTCCGGCGTGACGATGGTGATGCCGTGTGGCCAATGGTGGCCCTGGGTGGACGGCGGGAGCCTGTCCAGCACCGTGTAGCCGCTCTCCCTGCTCCCGATGAAGACCTCCCCTCGGGCAAAGGCGTCCTGCGGGCGGGGCAGGCTGAGCTGAGGGCCAGCCCCTCGAGTCTCCCACCTGGGCCTGGGGCCCTGAGGGTCTGGAGTCTGTTCCTTCCGGGCAGCTGGCTGTCCAGACCCAGCTGTGCTCAGAGGGCACAGGCCCAGGACCCCGGGAACCCCATCCACCCTGCATGGAGCCCCAGCTGATCGGGGCAGCAGCCCCCCCTTACCAGGGGGTCTTTGAAGTACATGAGCCGCCTGTCGTCCATGGTGAACCAGCGCTTCCGGAAGCCTTCCGTTTGCTGTGGGTCAGTGTGCCAGTGACCAGCTGGTTGGCCTGACGCAGGGCCCTGTCCCCTGACCACAGCTGACCAGCACGAGGGCAGGGCCACCCATTCGTCCAGCCACTCATCCCTTCCCTTCCATGCCTTCTGGGGCTCGTGATGCACCAGCGGTCACTGGCCTGGTCCCCCACCTCCGGGCCTCCACTGCCCTCGGCACCAGCTCCTCGCTGGACTGTCCCATCCCTCCCCATGGGCTCTAGGCGGGGTCCGCAGTGTGGGGCCACCTGGGTCCTGGGACAGGGAGCTGCCGACTGCGGCTGAGCAAGGTCACAGGTACGTGACCAGAGGGCGGGGCGGAGCCCAGACCCCCACGGTCCTTGTAAAACACCTGGGAGCCACAGCCGTCCATGCCAAGATGACCCGCTAGAGACACTCAGGCAAGCTAAGGCTTTGCCTGGCAGTGTCACCCGCACTTCCAGCCTCCACGGCCACCCTGGCCCCGCCTGGCCCTAGATGACCAAGGCCAGGGCAGCAGTCAGACGCACCTTGGGCCCCGTTTTCTCCATGTAGCCTTCCTTCAGGTAGTTCCTGGTCAGCTTCGGCACCAGCTGGGGTGGAAAATGGGCTCAGCTCCAGGCCTGACCCTGCCCTCGCCATGCCCCACGCACCCCAGCTCCGCTCCCCCTCCCCCTGCAGCTAAGCTAAAATGCCCCCGGATGAAGGATGGCTGTGGTCACCTCAGGGGGCCTCAGGCGTCAGTGGCAGGGGCCCCTGGGATCCCTGTGGGCCCTGGGCGAGCCCCCAGCCCACCCCAGGGGCACCACCGGCAGCAGTAGCCACTCACGTCAGTGTCGCTGGCTCCCGGGAAGGCCACTTGCAGGTAGTGGAAGCGGGCGGCGCGGAGCGCATTGAACCAGTGCACCATCTCCTGGGGGGCGGGGAAGGGTCGGGAGGGCGTGGGCAGGGGTGGGGCAGGGCCCCCACTCCTTCAAACCACCCCCGCCCCAGAGCTCAGACTGCCCAGCAGGGTCAAGGGTGGGCTGTACCGCCCACTCCGGCTGCCCCCACTGTGCACCCATGCTGGGGTGAGGGTTCTTGGGGTGTCAGGCACGAGGGCGGGCACAGGCCCCCTGAGGTGCCCTGGGCGGAGACCACGTAGTTAGGGCAGGGCAGGGGACAGCAGGCGGGGGTGACACACAAGCCTTCCCCCCCCAACCGCCCCTGACGCTGCTTGGAGCAGTAGGCGGGCTCGGTCAGGGCTCTTTTTCTGCCCTCACGTTTTCTTGCCGAGAAGAAGGCTCGTCCATTTAAAATGCAGCCCTGCTCCCCCTCCCGTGCCCCTCAGAGGGAAAGAGGGTAGAACAGCTCTGGGGGCACAACCCGGTGATGCCGCGCCCCAGCCTGTCCTGGGCTCTCCACTTCCACAGCCTCCCTTCGCCCTCGGCTCCTGCAAAGGCCCATCCACGCGCATGGCTCCTGTCCTCCTTCTGGCTGCTCTGTTCTACTACTCCTGGGACCCCTGCCCACCCTGGCCTCACGCCTCCCACAGAGGTTGCGGGTCTCTACCCTCCCAGGCCCTTCCATGCTGGGCTCCCTCAACCCTGGATGAACCCAACAATCTGCTTCCTCTGCTAATGCCTGGCCAGAGCCAGCAAGGGGTCACCTGCAGGCCAGCCAACCCTCCTATTCCTCCCTGATCACCAGGCTCCAGAGCACCCTCCTGTCACCCCCACACCCACCTTGGCCCCACCCACCAGGCTCACACCCACCTCCAACACTGCCTGGCCACACCCTTCAAGGAACCCGCCTACTACAGACCGGATCCAACAGGAACGGGACACTGCCACTCCAGGCCCTACCCACCCCAGGGCAGGCCAGCGTTGCTGCAATGTCACAGGACTGGAGTTAAGATGAACTCAAAGGGGCCCTGGCTGAGACACATCATAGTCAAACTTTCAAAAGCCAGTCTTGAAAGCAGCGAGATAAGGCACTCGTCACATAGGAGGGGCCTCAAATAGCTCATGAGCAGACGTCTCATCAGTAACTCTGGAGGCCAGCAGACAAAGGCCCATAGACTGAAAGTGCTCAAAGAAAAAACTGTCAACCAAGAATCTTATAGCACACAAAACTGCCCTCAAAAGTGAGGAAGATCCTGAACCTAATATAAAAAAACAAAATGACACATATTTTTCTATATTTAAAAAAAAGGGAGGAAGAAATCAAGACATTCCAGATAAACAAAAGCCGAGGGAGTCTGCCGGTTAGACCTGCCCTTCAAGAAATGCTCAAGGGAGTCCTGTTGGTGACCTGAGAGAAGCCTGACAGTTCCTTGAAGCCACACGGAGAAGTAAGGTCTCAGAAAGGGTAAACATGGCCGATTCTAAAAGCGAGTATAATTGTGATAATGGTTTGTAAAGTCACGTTTTGTTTTCGACATTATCTAAGAGACTAATACATAAAGAAAAAAACAATTATTAATGTAAAAGCTGGTATTACATCCATGTACCTTATGACAGATCATCAAAATACATGATGCAAAAGCTGAGAGAATCACAGGGAGAAACTGTTCTACCACAATACTTGGAGTCTTCAATACCCACACTCAATAATGGATAGAACAGTCAGACAGAAGATTAAGGAAACAGGACGTAACACAATAAAGCAGCTAGATCTAACAGACATGCAGAGCACCACCCAAAAGCAGTATGCAAGTTCTTCTCAAGTGAAGGTGGGACATTGCCCAGGATAGACCAGATGTGAGGCCACAGAGGAAGTCTCAATAGATTTAAAAAGACATGTCGGACACAGTGTCTTCTCCAGCCGTGACAGGATGAAGTTAGAAATCAATAACATAAAAAAAAAAACTTGGAAACACACAAAATTGTGGAAATTAACCAACAGATCAAAGAATAAATCAGAAGGGAATGTAGAAAATACTTAGAGATGCATGAAAATGAAATCAGAGGAAACCAAAACTATGGGACGCAGCAATAGTGGCACTAACAGGGAAACTGGCAGCTATAACTGCTGACACTGGAAAATCTTAAATCAACAGCGTAACTTGACAACTTAAAGAACTAAAACAAGAACAAATTAAACCCAAAACTAGCAGAAGAAAGGAAACCATAAAGATTAGAGCAGAGATAAATGAAATAGAGAATAGAAAAATAGATAAAATAAATGAAGCCTGAAGTTGGTTCTTTGTAAAGATCAACAAAATTGGCAAAGCTTTAGCTAGATGGACTAAGAGACGACTCAGATTACTAAAATCGGAAGTGAAAGTGGGACATTACTACCAATTCCACAGAAATAAAAAGGACTATAAGAGTGTACTGTGAACAATTGTACACCCCCAAAATGGATAACCTGTGTGAAATACAAATACCTAGAAACACAAGACCTACCGAGACTAAATCACAAAGAAATAGACAATCTGAATAGACCTACAACTGAAAAGGAGATTGAATCAGTAAGCAAGGGTCTCCCACAAAGAAAAGCCCTGGGCCTGTCGGCTTCACTGGTGAATTCTATGAAACACTTAAAGAACTAACACTGATCCTTCTTCGACTTCTGCGTAAAACCCTACCTCACCTATGAGGCCAGCATAACCCTGATGCCAAAGTCGGACAAGACACTACAAGAAAAAGAAAACTACAGACCGACATCCCTCATGAATATTGATGCAAAATCCTCAACAAAATACTAGCGAACAGAAATCAGCTGCATATTTAGGGTCCTACACCAGGACAAGTGAGATTGACTCCTAGAATACAAGGGCTGGCCAACATAGTAGTATCAACGTAGCACACCACATGAACACAACAGAAGAAAGAAACACTTGATCTTCTCAATTGACACATAAAAAGCATTTGATAAAATTGATACAAAATCTCAACAGAACCAGAAAAACCCCAATAATCCTAAAAAGGAAGAACAACAGTGGATGACTTACACGTTCTGATTTCAAAACTCCCTACAAAGCCCAGTAATCAGAAGTGTGGTGCCGGCACAAAGACAGACACACGGACCAGTGGCAGAACAGAGAGCCCAGAAATAAGCCCTCGCACATACGGTCAAATGACATTTGACATGAATGTCAAGACCACTTGATGGGGAAAGGACAGGCTTTTGACCAACGGTGCTGAGAACACTGGGCGTCCACGTGCAAAGGAATGAAGTCAGAGGCTTACTTCACATCACACACACATTCACTCGAGATGGTCGAGGACCGAAACATAAGAACTAAAACTATAAAACTCTTGGAAGAAAACACAGGGCAAAGCTTCACAACATCCAACCTGGCAATGGTTTCCTGATTATGACACCAGAGGCACAGGTAACAAACGAAACAACAGACAAATTAGATTTCATGAAAATTTAAAAATTTTGTGCATCAAAAGACAGTTTGCAGAGTCAAAGGCACCCTACAAAATGGGAGAAAATATTTGCAAGTCCTACATCCAATAAGGGATTCATATCCAGAATACATAGAGAATCCGATAACAACAAAAAGCAAACTACTCCATTCTATGTACACGACAGACTTGAACAGACATTTCTCCAAGGAAGATTCACGAATGGCCAAGGAGCCGGGACAAGGCTGCAACACCCCGAGCATCAGGGAAACGGGCATGACGACCAGAGGCCACCGCACACCCACTGGGTGGCTGAAACCCCAGCGCCAGAAACAAGTGCCGACGAGGACGTGGAAAATGGAGCCCTGTGCACACTGGTGGGACGTGAAACGCTGCAGCTGCCGTGGGGGACAGTGTGGAGGGTCCTCAACTAATTAAACACAGAACCACCAGGTGACCCAGCGATTCCACTCCTGGGTCTGCGCCCAACAGAACCGGAAGCGGGGTCTCAGATACCTGCACCCCACGTCCACACCAGCGCTGTGCACAGGCGCCAGGAGGCGGGAGCAGCCCGGTGTCCACTGACGGGTGAATGACAGACAAATGCGGTCCAGTCACACAGTGGACGTTACTCGGCCTTACAAGGGAGGACACTGACACCTGCTACAGCGTGGACGGCCCCTGAGGACACTGTGCTGATGAAACCAGCCAGTCACAAAGGACACACTGTGTGATGCCACTGACATGAGGACCTAGGGGACACATTCACAGAGACAGAGAGTAGGAGCGTGGGGGAGGGGCTGGAGGAGGGGAGAGTGTCCATTTGGGAAGATGGAAAAGTGAAGACGGACGGCTTCACAACAAAGTGACGGCTGCTCAACACGAATCTGCTTAATGCCCCTGAACTGGATACTTAAAATGGTACAAACGGCAAACTTTACGTTGTGTGTGTTTGACCACAGTAAGGAAAACAAAGACCTGAAGGACGGCTGCCTTGGGAGGAGGGCGTGGGGAAGGGGGGAGCCCACCTCTGTCTCAAGCCTCGTACAAGTATTGACTTTTCCAACACTGCACCACATTTGGGATAAAAGTAGTGTGGAAACCACATCGACAAAAGGAGGGCCCCGTGGGGCACCAGGACAGATGGGGGTTCTGCGTGGGGTCCCGCCCAGCCTGGCCCGCCGATGTGCTGGGTGGGAAGGCAGGCGGGTCGGCGCAGGGAGGACCCTGTGGATCACACGCCAACCAGCTGCCACCCGCTCTCCCATGTGGACCCGAGGTCCCTCGCAAGGGCCCTGGGGGAGTGGCCGATGGCCCCTGGCTCTCCCGAGACAGCATGGCAGCCTGGCCCTTGCACGCACCTTCCCGTCCTCGTGGTAAATGAAGATGTTCCGTGTGCTGTTGTCCCTCAGGTATGTGACCTGCAGGCCGTGTGGGTGGCCCACCTTGGCAGGCTGAAAGGTCGCGTTCAGGTGCTCGATTTTCAGGACGGCCTTGGGCTCCTTGGCCTGGGGAGCAGGCAGGCCTCAGTGCCAGGTGGCTGCACGCCTGCTGCGCCGTGTGGCTCTGGCACGTTTCTTACCCTCTCGGGTCTGGGCTCCCTGGTCTAAGCTCAGATCACAGCATCCCCGCCCAGGTGACACAGTTGGGAGCTCGACACCCAGGCAGAGCCCGCCTCGGCCCTGCAGCACGCGGCTGCTGTCTGGCCCACCCCACACGCCCCACACTGTCCTGCGCCTGACTTCCCTTCTCTCCTTGCCAGGGGGCAGCGGGGTGTGGCCATGAGCTCCCGTGGTGGTTTGTGTCGTGGCCGATGTTCTGACCTGGAACTGGTCTTGGGGGGCTCTGCCGGCTGCAGGGCCTTCAACACCCTTCTACCCCCATGGTCACCAAATGTGCTGACCGCAGCCAGTCCCCTCTCTTCCTGTCAGGCCTGGGGGTGCTTGCCAGGGAAGGGCTCGTCACCTCTGTCCCCCAGCACGCCCATCCCTGGCCTGGGCCCAGAGTGGGTGGCGGTGTCCCCGGGGAGCCGTGTCCCCAGGGACTGGGGAAGCGTGGCTCCCAGGAATTGCATGAGTGCAGCTGAGGACCAGGCAGTGCTGTCCAGGGGCCAATGCCCAGCCACTACAGGCCCTCGAACAGAAGAGCAGGACTGTCCCAGGATGGGCGCCCCCACCTCCCAGCCCCCAGACCGGCTCACGTCATTTCTGTTGAAATACTTCAGGACCCCCTCTCGTTCAGTCAGCACAAACTTCCGGCTTAAAAACTGCCCATTGTCCCGGCCACGCTTCCAGAGAAAGCCCTCTCGGTATCCTGAGGAGAGAGGGGACACGGGGTCAGGTGGGAGAAGACGCAGAGTCAGAGGGGACAGGGGTCAGACAGTCCACAGAACAGGGTAGGGGCCACCATTTGATCTGAGCCCAGGACCATGTCAGCTGAGCGGGGACACACGTGCCCGAGGCCTGCAGGGACGCTGTCCACCAACCCGACACACACCCTGTCTTCTAACTCCCAGGAGGACCTCTGAGGCACAGCCTGTTACTGTCCCCACTATGCAGAGAGGAAACTGAGGTTCAGCCACAGGTGAGTGGCTCCCCAGCCCAGGGGGAGCCCAGGCAGAAGCTGGCGATGGGAGACCTAGAGCCCTGGCCAGCCTGCACTGCCCACGGGGCCCAGCAGATGGCAGCAGGGCCTGAGGACACGCCAGGCAGACTGGGTGGGACAGCTGGGGGGCAGCGCCAAGCTCCCGACCACACACTGTTGCACTGGCTCTGTGACACGGCCCTAGGCCACATGGACGGACAAAGGGAACCGTGCCTGAGCCTGTCTGGCTCCCAACAGCCAGCACCCAGGACACCTACCCACAGGCACTGGGACAGCAGCCGAGGAATTCTCGGGGGGCGTGGCTAGGATCCCTGACGTTTGTGGTCCCAGCAGACGGACAGCTGTCTGGACCTTGGCCTGAAGGCAGTGTCCTCTCTCAGCCTGAGCATGGACGCCTGCCCAGCGTGCCCCAGGCTCTGCAGGCCATGGCCCCTGGCCTCACTCAGGGAAGCCCAGGCCCGAGACTTCGGGCCCCACAACTCCTGCCGACGGTACCCCACAACGGGGGCCTCTCCAGGCTACACACGGTGCGGCAGTGCCCAGCGGGGCTTCCTGGCACACATCTACACCCTGGCTTGTGAGAAGTCTCCCAAAGAACTGGCCCGCTCGGGGGTAGAGGCCAGACAGCTCACTCAGCATTTACTGAGCACCTACTGTGCGCTGTGTCCACAGTGTGCGAGGAGCCAGCCCACTGCCACGCCCACACAGCAAACCCTCATGCTGCACCTGGTACAGGCTCAGCAAGACATTCTGAACGTGAGAGACCACTGCACACGCACTGGAATGGCCCGACCAAACCCCCAAAACCGACCGTCCCAAGTGTGGGCAAACACGCAGCCCCGGAACCTCCTGTGCTGCAGGGGACTGCAGGGTGCTGCGGTCACCCTGGAAAACAGTGGCAGTTTCTTAGAAAGTGAAACATGATTCCACCCAGAGAGAAATGGAAGCCTGGGAGCAACACTGACAGTGGCTGTGCCCAGCCCGCTGTCTCTCGGCCGGGCGACTAGCCTGTTGGAATGGCGAGCACCACTCTGCACTGAGCAACGAGCTGCGTTGTGGGAACAGGCACCGTGAGGAGACCACGTCCAGGCTGCCCACGGTGCGTCCCATCTAACGGCGGCAGGAAAACTCCGTGCTGGACACGGAACACGCCGGGCTGCCCAGGCTGGCGGCCAGCGCGCACTGCAGTTTGGGGGGATGGCCCGGTCATGTGCCTTGCCCTTGTCACAGCTCAGAGGACTGCAGGCATGTGACTCATGTAAATTGTCCCGTGTGCATGTAAGTTACACGTTCGTTTTACAGCTGGAGCCGGGAACACACGGCCTTGCTCGGAGGGGGCAGTAAGCGTGGGACAGTCTGTGTGTCTGTCCTGTGCCCAGGTCCCGGGGTGACCCTCCCAGGAAGGGTCCCCACACCGTGTGCTTCCGCCTGGCGCGTGCTGGTGGAGGCGGTGTGACTGCATGCGGCTAAAAGCATACATGTGAATACATGCTTGGAAGTGCAGGTGGTGATAAATGGCATGTGAGCATGTGTGAATACACGTGTGAACACAAGGGCTGTGCCTGGGCAGCAGTGGGCAGAGGAGGCAGTGTCCGTGTCCCAGGGCTGTCTGGGCACCGCTGACCCGTCCCCATACTGATCAGCACCTCTGAGGAGGAGGGGTGGGGAGGGTCGCCCCCAAGGAGCGTGTCTGACCTTGAGCCCCAGCTCGAGCCCCCCAGGGCTTCCTCAGGGCCTGGCCCCCAGGGGCTGCAGCGCGTCCATGCCATGTGCTCAGGCACCTGACACCATCATTCCCGTCACAGGGGCCTGTGACAGGGGCATTCCTCACCTGTCTGCTCTCATTTCTTCGTTCATCCGTTCGTTCATTCATTCATTCAACACGAGCACCCACCCAGCAGCTGCCAGGAGGCTCTGCTGGACACGGGGCTGTAGTGGGGGGCCAGGGGGCAGGTCTCTGGCTGTGGGTCCCCGTCATTGGGCCGCTGACCTGTGACCCATTTTGTGCACAAAGAATCTAGGACCCAGAGACATCGCCTGACCTGTGCAAGGTCACACAGCAACCAGCAGAGCACTGGGGACCCAGGGGGCTGAGCTGGGGCTCCTGGGTCACCATTACCCCCTTGTTTGTGACCCCCACAGCACCCAGCATGAGCACACACAGGAAGAGACGCCCACACTCCCCAATCTACAGGGCACCAGTTTGCAGGAAGTCTTCCCGCCCACCCCAGACCCATGAGTGCCCCACCCGGGCGCTTAGCACCTGGCAGAGCTGGGCTGGGGGGCCAGCCCCTCCCTGTCCACATGCCCCAAACCCTGAAACCCACACACCGGTTCCAACACAAGAACAGCAGAGCCCGACCCCACATGGAAAACGCTGCTGGGAAGTGGGGCTCACGGTCTGAGTCCAGCAGGGAGCCTGCTTGGATCATGGGGGACGGGGGCAGAGATGGCCCCTTCCACTCCCAGGACCATCACTTGACTGGACCCCACCAGCCACCCCAGCTGTGCCGCATACCCTCTGTGCACCCCGCACCGACGCCACTTAACGCTTCTGGGAGTTGGGGGGGGTGCATAAGGAGCTGGGGTAAGATCCTAGGGGACGAGCAGGGTCCACAGCCTCAGCAGGAAATGCTGTGCCTGTCGGTGACTGGGCTGGCCTGGGCGCCTGGCCCTCTGGACAACTGGGGGCATTGTCCACTGCTGAAAGGCCGCCATTGAGGCTCTGGCTGGAGGCGGGTGGGTGTGGGGAGGGAGCCAGGAGCAGCTGTTACCCAGGGTCAGCCCCAGCTGGCAGCGACCACGGGGGACTGGCCCAGGCACCTCCCACTCACCTGTGACCTTGGCTGAGGCAGTGGGGTGTGCCAGGCTGGCACCTGCCCGTCAGGGTCCACCTGGAACCCGGTGCCCTCACCACAACCCTCACTCCCTGACACCAGGTTCTGTGTGGCCTGCCGGTGCTCAGACAGGGGTACTCGGTGACCGAGAGGGAGATCGCGGCAGACTCCAAGCCCCCAAACTGCCGTCCTGTTCACAGAGGCAGCACTATGGTCCCTGATCCCCAGGACGCTGCTACCCGGTGTCTCTATCTTTTTTTTCTTTTTTTTTTTAAGATTCTATTGGGGAAGGGGAACAGGACTTTATTGGGGAACAGTGTGTACTTTCCAGGCCTTTTTTCCAAGTCAAGTTGTTGTCCTTTCAGTCTTAGTTGTGGAGGGCGCAGCTCAGCTCCAGGTCCATTTGCCGTTTCTAGTTGCAGGGGACGCTGCCCACCATCCCTTGCAGGACTGGATTGAACCAGCAACCTTGTGGTTGAGAGCCCACTGGCCCATGTGGGAATGGAACCGGCAGCCTTCGGAGTTCGGAGCACGGAGCTCTAACCGCCTGAGCTACCGGGCCGGCCCCCGGTGTCTCTATCTTGATGCTCTTGAGGGCTGCTGGGCAGGTGCTCTGTGCAGAGTCCCTGGGATCGTTTGAATGATGTTTCTCATGACGGGTAGGTTATGCATTTTCAGTGAGTGTCGTCACGCCCGTGGTGGTGACAGGGACCCAGCACCTGGGAAGGGGGTCTGCTGGTCTCTCCAGTGGGAAGTTAGTACCTTGTCCTTCTGTCCTCAGCAGTGTCCTGGGGAAAGCCCCTGAGGCCACAAGTCCTGTCTCCTGACTTCTGCCCTGGGGTCGGGGCGCCCACTGTGGGTCCTGCTACGATGGTGTCACTGGGTCCCACGGACGCACTTCCCCTTTCTGTGTGTCTTCCATGAGTGTAGGCTGGATTTCCATGGTAAGAAAGCTGCCCCTCCCCCCTCCTTACTTACTGGTTCAGTTCTTCTTTCTGTCTTTGTGAACCCTGGAAATCGACTTCATCCTGTGGCTAGAATCCTGGGATGCCGCCTGGACTGCCCCTTCAGAGGCCTGGCTGTAGGACACCCTCCTGTGAAGCCCCGGGCTCAGCTGAAGCCCCAGCAGAAGCCGTGTTGGGCGGGACAAGCTTCTCGGGCAGGCGCACCCTGTACCCTGAACCCTGCACCCTGCAGCAGTCTGGCGTCTGGCCCCCCTGTCGGCCCGGCACTGTGGTGACCCACTGTCCCTACTTCCAACAGCCCCGGGGACCACCAGAGCTATGGGCAGGCTCCTCACAGCCCAGCAGCCTGAGATGGCTCAGGTCGGGGCCCAGGCCCTCCCCAAACACTGCATCACCCTCCCTCCTGGGGACTTCCGCATTCTGCAGGTGAGAAAGTGCTCTGTGGCAAATCCAGGGGCAGGGCAGGAAGTGCCCACGGGAAGCCCCACTCCTCCAGGGACACCCACAGGGCAGGGGCTGGCAGCACCCCCAGGAAGCACATGGGTGCCGTGTGTCCCCCTGGACACTGGTGCTAATGGTGGAGTGGGAGGGGGTTTGCAGGTGCTGGGCAGCCAGATGGTCCGAGGCTGGCGGGGGGGTAAAAGGGGGGCTCTCTGTGTGTGCCTAGTGCTGCCCTCCATCTTGGGAGGAGACGGGTGGGCATGACCGGCACGGAGGGGCCTCTGTCATGAGCAGGAGACGCTCGGAGCTGCCCAGGCAGGGACCTCACACGGGACCTCTGGGACCCCTGCAGCCCAGATGGGCCAGCGCACTGGGCACCTCCCCACGTAACGCTGGGGGTGGCTTTGCCCTGAGGGTGGCTTAGGGAAGGTCTCGGTGGAGGCAGAGGACCGGGGTTCCATTCCTATAAATCTCGGGCTTGGCTGGGAGGGGCATTGCAGGGAGGCACAGGGCCTGGGGGGGGAGGTGGCATTAACATACTGCAGGCGATGGCTTTAAAGAAATGGAGGGGACACAGTGCTTCGTTCAGGGTCCCTGTGTGGGGCCTGTAACTAGCCCCTCACGGCTCTGCCATCAACAGCAGCCGCCGCCCGCCGCCCCTCTGTGAGGACCAAGCGGGAGGCCCGGAGGCCGGCCGGGAGGGGACTGTGAGCCTGGGGGCTGCTGGGGGGGTTGTGGGGGACCAGGCCTCGGAGAGAGGGAGGCACGAATGGCAGGGGCAGGGAGCCCAGCCTCCAATGTGATGCTGACGGCTCACCTGGGGCGCCAGGCTGCCTTCTGTTCCCCAAAAATAAGACCCAGCCGGACCATCAGCTCCAATACGTCTTTTGGAGCAAAAATTAATATAAGACCCAGTCCTATAGTAAAATAAGACCGGGCCTATAATATAAATAATATAAATATAAATATAAGTATAAATATAAAAATAATATAATACCAGGTATAATAACATAATATAATATAATATAATATAATATAATATAATATAATATAATGTAATACTGGGTCTTACATTAATTTTTGCTCCATACGATGCATTAGAGCTGATTGTCTGGCTAGGCCTTGTTTCAGGGGACACAGCAGCTCTCACCATTGTCACCACCCCCCCAACTGCGGCAGGAGGCAGAGGAAGAGACGTGGCCCCGGCTGACCCAAGCCTGGAGCTGACACCAAACACCAGAAAAGCGCTCCCTTGTCCCCCAAAGGCCTGCGGCAGACAAGACCCGGGGGTGTGCCACCCTGCGTGCCACCCCACTGGGAACTCAGACCCCGTCTCTCGTGAGGAGCGCTCCTGGCTCCCAAGGCAGCATGTGTCATACCTCCCTGGTCATCGCGACAGGGTCACACGCCCAGCCCTGAGCAGCCAGAACCCGAGACGGGCCTTGTCCTCACACTGCTGTGAAAGTCACACACGCCCTTTGCTCAGGGAACCTGCACGAGGGGTTAAATGACCTGGATCTGCTGGAGGGAAACTGCCCTGGGAGGGAGGGTGATGACCCAGAGGCCCGAGCCGAGGCCTGGCGCTGCCAAGGGAACCCTAGATCCAGCTGTGCCTGAAGCCCGCGCAGCATGGCAGCTAATGCACGTCCTGTTCTCCTCGTATCTGAGCTGGACTTCTGTCGCTCACAACCAGAGCGTCCTGATGTGAAAACACAGAAAGTCAGTGGCATGGTGTGTCAGGCCGTGCTGCCCCCGCCTCTGAAATGAGGCTGCATGCCATGTTATCAGGTGCTGAGATGTTTATGCCCAGGAGACAAAGGAGCCCAGGCCGAGCCTTCCCGGGGGCCAGACCAGGACGGACCGTGGGGGGTGGTCCCGGGAGCTGAACAGACAGACTCCCGTGTTCCACGTAGGGACCGTCCCAGGAGGAGGTGGCTGTACGGAGTGGACAGAAACCGGATCGATACCAGGCGCCGGCCATGTGCTGGGAGGGGGCTCTGGAGAGGCAGACCCTCTGGCCGCACGCAGAGCCCCTCCCAGCCTTGCAACCACGGCCTGGACGCGGGCGCGTTACCCCACAAGCGGCCGTGTGGACGGCACAGAGGGCTTGCCCGGGGGACAGACGGAGCGTCTATCCATTCACAGCCTGTGCTCCCCTGCTCTGACCAGGAATCCATTCCTGGCAGCAGAAGCTGTGGTGCTGCCAGCCTCCGGGCAGCCAGGCCCGTCCCTGGCTCTGGGGCACCTGCACAGCGTCCCCTCTGCCCCACAGCTGGGCCAGAGGCCTGTCCACCGCCCTCCCTGCCAGGAACCGCACCCCCTGCAGGCCACCCCAGAGCAGAGGCCAGCATGGTTCCTGCACCAGCCAGGAGGGCCCAGCCGCAGCCCTGCGGGTCCCCACCCCCCGCCCGCTCTGTCAGGGGACTAAGCACCAGGTCACCCAGCTCAACATCAGCAGGCCAAGAGCTAGACACGTGTTCAGGCCAGTTCGCCAGGCACTACCCAGGTTTGTAATAATTCTGCAGCTCCGCAGGGGGAAACAGACAGACAGACACAGACAGACAGAGAGACACACACACACACACACACACCCCCCCCCAGGGAAAGGCAGAGGGGGCCTGCCTTACCTGCAGAGTAGGGCTCCTGCCTCTCGGGGTTGGTGAACTCCTGCCGCTCGTACTTGGCCCGGATCCACTGCTCCCGCAGAAGGCTGGGGAAGGGGAGAGCAGAGAGGAGAGCCTGGCCCCGTGGTCCGGCGGACGTCACGGGGACGCTCCCTGAGCCTGACCGTGGCGACGACACGTGGCTCCTGAGAGAAGCACTGCTCACAGTGGCCGTGGACACGACCCACGGCCTCGCCGAAGGCAGGGTTAGGGCGACCAGCTGTGATTTTTAAACGTGTTTGCTAATGAGACAGTTCCTCCCCTTTCTAAAAAACTGAGAATTCACATACCATCAAATCCACCTATTTAAAGTGCTCAGATCAGTGGTTCATACTATATTCACAAGCTGTGCAGTCCTCCCCCCACCACTATCTAGTTCCAGAACATTCCATCACTGTGAATAGAAACCTGTACCCACGGGCACTCGCTCCCTGGCCCCCAAGCACAAGTCCACTTCTTGTCTCTGTATTTGTGGGTTCTGGGCATTTCATGTGGACGAATTGTGCAGCGTGGCAGCTGCTGTGACCGGCTTGCCTCCCAGAGCATGAGTTCAGGCCAACTGTCCCCCTGCCTGCGAGGCAGGACTCAGCTCGGTGGGGGAAGGTGAGGCCGGGCCCAGCCCCCAGCCGCAGCGGGCGCCCGTCCATCCCTTGGGTCAGCTGGGTCCTAAGGCGCAGCTCAGGTCTCAGGGAGGGAAGCAGAGCTAGAGCAGCAGGAAGCCCGCCCTGCAGGGCGGCCTGACCCACACAGAGGGCAGCCCACACCTCCGACCGCTCTGGCCTTTCTGGAGAGCCACTGGCTCCTTCACCCACCCGCACGTCCGCGTGCCCTCCTGCCATGCCGCCGGCCACCCCACAGCCTGGAGTCCCCAAGCAGGACAGTCCCAGCTCCCTCGGTTCTCCCAGTGCCCACAGGACCCTCTGTGACCCCAGGGGGCTTGGCCTCACGTCAGCTCCCCCACCTCAGCTGCTGGCTGCACCCCTTGCTCCCACTCAGCCCTGTCACCCCTCCCCTGCTCTCAGGCTGTCAAGCAGGCGTTGCCCTGTCAGCTGATGTGCCAAGGCCGGCGTGGCGTCCACAGGGCTCCACGGCCTCTGTGTCCACTTCTCACTTTTACGGGTTTAAACGCCACCGCACAGATCTGTACTTCACCTTGGAAGACACCATCGGCCCAGGGTGTGGGCGCAGGGGGAGCGTGGGCTCAGCATCAGCACATTCCCCGGGCCCAGCTGCTTCCGTGTCCAGCCCATCACACCGAACAGAACAGAAGGAAGCCTCTGGCTTCACTGGCCCACGCTCAGCCACAAAGCTGGGCTTGGACGCGGGGTGCCGGGACCCAGTCCACCCCCACAGCAGCCCCCACAGCAACTCTGGGCTGTCGTCAGCGTCTTCACCCACGGGGTGTCTCAGAACAAGAGTTCACACCCCCCCAGTTCTGGGGCCACAGGCTGCCTGGGTGTGGCCGCACCGCCAGTCCCGCCCTCTTCACGGGGCCTCCCCATGAAGCCCCACCCGGTACACCTTGCTCGCAGATATCCAGCCTCCAGGATGGGGAGACAATGAGCTCTCATTTGAGCTTCTCCTCTGTGGTGCTTTGTCACCAAAGCCCCCGGAAGCAAACACAGCACACTTTTCAGCAGGGCCACTACCCGCTGGGACCCGGTGAGCGAGGGGCACCTACTGGCCCACAGCCGCTGGGAAGCGGGGTGCTCACTGCCCTGGTACAGAAGTACCAGGCCCCCTGCCACCCCAATCACACAGGAAGCAGGCGGGGGGCTGGTTTCCATGAATAAGACTGAGAGGAGGAGTAGGACTATCTGTCCCCCACATCAGGATCGAAACTCAAGGGCACGCGGGGCTGGGGGGAAGGGGACAGACAGGAAGACAGCCTGAGTCACTGCCGGCCACTGAAAACGACCCTCAGCCTTGCATGTTTCTCCCTGGATTCCAGCTCACAAGGGCTCCGAGCCTCAGACGGGAGGGAGGGAGGGACCACTGTGTCCAGAGAATTCACTCTGGCCCAGACTTGGTCACACGCTTCACGTCACCTTGTTCTGTCCCCATGACACCCTGGCACCAGGTGGCAACCTCCCGGCGTTACAGCTGGGAAAACTGAGGCCGCTGCCTCCTGGAGGCTGCTGCAGGCCAGTTGTGCAAGGAGACCTGTTCAAAGTGTGCAAGGTCGGGAGGCTGCACCCTGCAGTCTACAAAGGAATTCAAACCACACCTCCTACCACTGCACACCTCTCTACGGTATGCATAGGCTCCACATGCATCCGCCTGCCCTTCCACAGCCCTCTACAGTCTACACAGACATTCGCACGCCACCTCCACCTTGCAGGCACTCCACAGTGAGCTTGGTGCACCCCTCCCCCCGTCCCAGACTCCTGGCTGCCGGGGTAAGTCTGCCTGCTGATACCCCCGGTGAGGGGCTGTCTGAGACCCCACCTATCCCGGCACCCATGCCCCTCAGGGCCGGGCCTGGCAGACCTGAGTGCCTACTGTGTATGGGAACCGTGTCAGGCTCAGTTCCTGAACCTTCTCCATTGGAGGCTTCCGGAAGGCAGGGCCTGCCTGGGGGTTAGAGTACGCTCCCCCGGGACACCCAGTCTCCGGGGGAGGCCCCGATCACACTCCCCTGCAAGGAGCATGGCACAGGGCAGGGACCTGCCAAGAGTCCTGGCGAGGACATGGGCCTGTGGGCCAATCTAGTCCTGTCATAGGCTCTCACAGGCGAGAGACACGGGGCACACCGGCTAATGCCCCAACCACAGAGCAGCCGGTGGCTGGGCGATAACATCACGTCTCAGAAGTAGATACCCTGTCTCAGTGACTCATATCAGCGGGTTGGGGACCCCAGATTCCTGGGGGCCCAGTGGCTGGTGGTGGGGCACATCCACCCAGTGCATAATGGGCTGGCTTGTGGGAACTGTCATCCATGACAAATAAACACGCAAGGAAAGAAATGGGATCAGCCATGTCTGGCCGCCCCTCAGCCGTCTCCCTGCAGCTACCCGGAACGGGAGCTCGCAGCCCTGGAGCTCACTGCACACAGCAATGGGAACGCGGGGGCTTTAGTTACAAAGTGAGTCAGGAGCAAGCAGGGAACAGGGTGCTGCGGGAAGGCCGTCGCTGGCCCCAGAGGTGGGGGCTGGGTCCCCACCCCCTTTCCAAGAAATGGAATCTTCTGGGAGGATCAGCGACTTGCCCGCCAGGGGAGTGGGAATTCATGGTGTGCAGATGACGTCCCAGGCCCTGGGCCTGGCCCTCCACTGGGCTCTGTCACTAGGGGACCAACCCCTCTGGGCCCCAGGGCCCCCTCGTCAGGAGCCACTCATCTCCAAGTGCCATGGAGGCAGCAGAGGCCTGGCCAGGGGTTCTGAGTGACCCTGGGGGCCAATCCTGCTCTGGGAACACAGGCTGGGGCGTCCTGGGGGCTGATTTGGGGGTTAGAAGTGCTGGGGGAGGAGGGTACAGGAGGAAGGCCAGGCCTGAGCGGCAGCTCCCGTGATGGGGGCAGGTCTCCCAGGAGCCCCCCACAGAAGGATCAGGACAGCTGATTGCCCCAGCCCCCTAGCACCCTGAGAATGGGGGCCCTCTGCTCTTCGCACGCACCCGCGGGGAAGAAAACACATGAGGGCCACCCTCCCCTCGAGGAGCCCTAGCCCACAGGACCCAAGGAAAGCACTCAGGATCCCCAGCTCTGGGTGACCAGAGGGAGGGTCTTCAGCAGAAACACAAAAGGTAGCCAGACCAGAGGGGGCGGGAGTGTCACTGGAGGTGCGCCTGAGGACAGGTGGGGCAAACGTGGGCATGGGCGCGGGGATGCCATCGCCTGGATGGGAGAGGGGACAGTTATAGGCAGCCAGGCTGGGAACACAGGCTGAGCACAGTCGTGCGAGGCCCCATGGTGTGGGCAGAAGGGGACACTGAGGTTCAGAGAGGTTAGTGACTGATGTAAGGCCTCCAGGGGCCACACGAGAGGGAGTCCCAGACCTTTCCCCACGTCCCCGGCTACCCCAGTTGCCATGCCCAGAATCAAACCAAGCACGAGTGGGGTTGCGAACAGTGTGGCAGCCAGCCGGTTTCCCCGCCTTCCCCTGCCTGGTCCTCTGGGAGCAGAGCGGGGGCTGGAGGCCAGGACCCAGCACTGTTTACCAGTGACGCTGACAAAGCCCCTTTGTTACTTACTGACAGTCGGAAAACGTGGGCCGGTAGTGGAAGGATGGCACTTGGGACTCGTATGTGGCCCTCATAGCATTGTTCCCATGCGAGGCCATGAACTGCAAGAGAGAGGAAGGGGTCAGAGCGCCTGGGGGCCGGAGCAGGCAGACCCCAGGGCCCCGAGGGCACGGCCACTGCCTGACGGGAACTCCCATACCCCACACACCCCCATCCCTGTCCAAGGGAAACCGTTTGGAGAGAGGGGCCACAGACCTAGCTTCCCCAGCAGGTGCAGAGAGGAGCACCTCCTTGGGATAGCAGGGTCTGAGCCCCATGGCCACCCTGAGACAGGCACCCCGGCTGCAGAGCTGCTCCCTCTGCCAGAAATGCCCCATGTCTGCCTCACACAAGGCCTGGCTTATTCACTCAAGGGACCCATATTTAGGGAACAGCTAACGTGTGCCAGACACAGGGGGCGCCCTGGAGACAAGCTGACAGAAGGCCACCTGGCCCAGATGAGGCTGACGACCCTGGAAGGCAGAAAGTGATTACAAACTGCAACCGAAGCAGAAGGAAAGCAGCGGGCGGTGGAGGGCGACCACACAGGGGCTGGGGGACGGCTCTCCAGAAGGCTCTGGCAGGGGAAACAGCACCTGCACAGGCCCTGAGGCGGGGACCTTCCGGGCATGTGGGAGACACCTGCAGCCATGGAGGGTGGGGGGCCCTGCGGCGCCTCAAGGACAAGGGGACGAGAAACCCCTCCCTCTAAAGTCGCTGCGCCTTGAGGACCATGCCTTGAGGACTGTGAACATGGACGGCCCAAGAAGATCAACTGGAAAAAATCACAGATGAGACATTTCAGCAAAAGACTGCTACCAAATTAGAATTCTAAGATCAATTTCTTATCTGTATAAAACTCAATCTGCTAGAAGATATAACCAAAGGAAAGACCCACTTACGACAGCGACTAGGCAAAATACCTAAGAATTAACCTAATGAGAAACATTCAGTCTCTACAGAGAAAAAACGTGCTGCTGAGGAGGCAACAGAAACACGAACAAAGACGCCCCCCATTCGTTCTCAGACGGGGAGACGGGAAGCAGACTCTGTCCCTTGATAATCTGTGTAGTTTTTTGCAATACACACACACACACACACACACAAAACCAGGAACAGAATTTTCTAAAGCCAGCAATGATTGTAAAGTTCATGTCAACATTAAGAAGCAAAACTATCCTAGAAAGTTCTGAAAATGAGGGTGTTCCTACCAGATGCTAACACCTGCAGTCACGCCACCATAGACAAAGCAGGGGCCAAGCAGAAAGCATAACTCAATGGGACACAGCGAAAGAGGCAGCAAGGGGGCCTCCAGGACCCAATGTCCACTGCTGAGCAGCTCTACTGGCACAGTAACGCACAGCAGTGGTGACATTGCAGGCCAGTGGGGACTGTCCAGTAGGCGGTTATCCATAGGGTTAGGAAACTGGGAAAGCATCAGAGAAAAAGGAGGGTTGGGTACACCTTCCAGTAAAGGGAACTCCAACTGAACATTTACTTTCCAAAGTTAAATAATAAAAGTGGCAGATAAAAATAATGGGACAATTTTTAAAATAATTTTAGGAAAATATAGGAGGAAATCGTTGCGACTTTGGATTAGGAAATGGTTTCTTAGATATGACACCAAAAGCTTCAGAAGGCAGGCGGCCTGGACGCACACTACAACTTCTTCAAAATTAAAAACTTTTGTGCTTCAAAGGGAAAAGTGATGAACCTCAAAACTATGATGCCACACGAAAGAAGCCAGACACAGAAGGTCGCAGCGTGTGATTCCACCCCTGTGCGGTGTCTACAACAGGCACGTCCACGGGGACAGGAAGTGGGCGAGTGCTCCCCAGGGCTGGGGCGGGGTGGGGTCTCCTCTGGGGTGGGAAATGTTTTGGACCCGGACAGAGGGGTGGTTGCCCAACCCTGTGAATGTGCCCAATGCCACTGAACTGTTCACTGCAAAACGGGGAATTTTATGTTATGTCAATTTCATCTCCATAAAAACAAATTACATAGCTAGCTCCTTAAGAATATAAACTCTACTATTTACATTTAAAAATATTATTGAAAATAGAAAATTAAAAGACAATGCACAGAATGAGAAAAGTATTGACAAACACTGTATCTGATACGGGACTTTTGTCCAGAATATATAAGGAACTCTTAGTAACAAAATTAAGAGACAAACCAGTAATTTTTAAAATGGGTAAAGGGTGTGAATGCACATTCTGCAAAGAAGACATACGAATGGTTCAAACCTCATCAGAGATGCCCACCACCATCGGCCCTCAGGGAACTGCAAGTCAGAGAAGCACGAGATCAACCTCAGGGCCGCTGGCTGGCTGAGACCACAGACAGTGGGGCAGCCAGGGAGACTGGATTCCTACATGTCACTGGTGGGAGGGGCAGCGGCTTTGGGAAAATAGTCTGGCAGTTCCTCGACTGTTAAACACACTCATTACAAGACCAGCAATTCCGCTGCAATTCCGCTCCCAAGAGGCGTGAAAACGTGCTGCACAGACACGCAATGTCCAGAGCTGCATTCTGCATAACAGCAGGAACAATGAGAACCTGCAGAGTGGACAAACACACCGTGGAAACTATGCTGCTACGAGGCGAACAAGGCCTCAGTGCGAGGACACAGGCACAGGAGGCCACACTCGTGTGGCTCCATTGGGGTGACATGCCCAGACAGGCAGGTCCAGAGACAAGACGCAGGCCTCCTGCTGTCAGCGGGCCGGGCGCTGGGCACTGGGGAGTGGTTGCCGTCGGGTGCCGGCCGGGCTTGTTTCGGGATATGACAATTTTCTGAAATTAGACGGCGGCGCTGTGTGCATGGCCCTGGGAACTGTATGCCTGCAAGGGTGAGTCGCAGGGCGTGTGAATTATGCCTCAATAAAGCTGCTTTGAGTAAAAATAACCCTGGGGTGGAACAGGCCAACCTACGCTTGCTGCAAACCCTGAAACCACAAGAGAAAGGTTGGTAAATTTGACTACATCAAAGTAAAAAGTTCCCACAGCAAAAGCACATGAGCAAAGGCAAAAGGCAACTGAGAAAACCGTCTTCAGCCTGTACCTTAAAGGGTTAAGGGCCCGAGAAAATGAGTCACTAGTAATAAAGTGGGAGGAAACACCAAGGACCCTCGTGTCACCCAACACAACTTCATTCAAGAAAATGCCAGCTGCAGACCAGCCCCCCACTCCTGGCAAAGGAAGAGCTGTGGGCGGGGCCGTGGGCGGAGTTGTGTGCGGTGGGCGGGGCCGTGGGCCTGCGGGGCGTGGGCCTGCGGGGTGCGCTCAGGCTGGAAGCAGCGCCAGAGGAGTTCCAGGCACGCAGCCTCTGGCCATGCACCTCCATGTCCAGGAGCTTCCACTGACTTCCATGCGTCCCAGGTGACGCAGAGGCTGGTCACTGACCGAGGGTCACAGTGGGAGGGGACGAGACCCACCGTGTCCACCCAGAGAGGCCTGGTTAGTGAGTGGAAACTCTCCACACAGGCTGGCTGCAGCCACAGGGGGATGGGGTGCTCTTCACGCTCGAGCACAGAGGGTGCTTGTCCGACCTGGCGTGTCAGAAAGAGGCTCAGCCTGCGCCCAGGGCAGGGAGGAGGGGAGACCCGAGTGCCGGGACGGAGGAGTGTGCAGGCCGGGGCCTGGCCACACCACACACTGTGTCGGCCTTTGTCAGCACGCGGGCGGCCGGACGCTCGCCACCACACACCAGACGGTGACCACAGGATGTTCAGTGACAGAAGCCACCGTGGGAGCCCCACAGGCATGGTGCCATTCGTGTGCAAGGCCCAGAAAAGGCAGCTCTGCAGACAGGAAGCAGAGGTGTGCCCGCTTAGGCCTGGGGAGAGGTGACAGCGACAGGGTTTCTTTCGAGGTGACAAAAGTGTTCCAGAGCTGACTGGTGACAGCTGCACTCCGTGAACACACTGAAAACCACAGGCTTGTGCACTTCCATGGGTGACGTGAGGGCATGTGAGTCGCATCTCAGTAAGCAGTGTTTTGAGGGATGTCATAGGACATCAAGTTTAGGGGAAGGGCAGGAAAACCTGCTCCCGGCTGCAGCCGGCACAGAGGAGTCCTGGGCGGTGAGCACGCTCATGCCCCAGGCTGGCCTGGCTCAGCTGGACTCACGGACTCCCCAGCTGACCAGCAGCCCAGGACAAAGGGCCGCATGGAGCCCCCCCTTCCAGACTCCCGAGCGAGAAGCCAGGGCGAGACCCAGCCTTGGAGCGGGAGTTCAGGCGCTGTGTTTTAAGGGCAGAGCACAGGTGCAGACAGCACAGAGGACTCGAGTCTCTGCCCCTGTCCCCTGTGCAGCCACCATCAGCACCAGCCGGTTTCTGTGCACCTTCCCATGAGCCTCTGCAGGTAGAAAGCAGAGATTTCCTAGTAGCACACGAGTCTGGGTCCCTCTTCCCTCCTTCCCACCATGGCATCACACCACAAGTGTCATTCCCGCCTGGGCCCCAGGACCCACTGCAGGGAGGCACCCAGGGGGGCCTCCTGTGTCCTGTCCCACGTGCTGACTGCAGGGTGTCTCGGTGAGTGTCCCGTGTGCATAGGTTCTGACTCCCAAGTTCCTGGGGAGGCCGATGTCACCAGGATCACACTGAGAGCAGTGAACTAGCCCCTCTCAGGTTGGGGGTGCACACAGGGCCGCCAAGCCTGGACTCCCCACCCCCACGGTGGCCCCTAACCAAGCTGCCACCTTCTGTCACTGGAGGGCCACCAGGCTTCCCGAGGCCCTCGTCCCTGCAGTGGGATCACAAGCAGCCAGTAGGCGTTGGTCCTCAGTTCCCCACCTGTGTCCCCATGGCCTCTGCGGGGGGCTCAGAGGTCAGGCCCCACCCTCCTGCGCCCCACCTGGGCGGTGTCCACACCATATCCCTCTGGCCACCCCAGCCCCAGTCACCACCCTTCTCACCGCCTGTGTGTTACCTGCCTGACCCTCAGGGCAGGTCCCGGGGGCCCCTCCTCCCCGCCCAGGCCGTACCTCCACTTGGGCCTCCTCCCAGGGGTCCAGGCGGACGGACTTGACCTTGCTGACCTGGGGGATGTTGCGATGGATCCCGGAGCAGCTCAGGCAGATGAATACGCCGAGGGTGTAAGAGGCCCAATCAGGGTCTGGAAAGCAAAGAGCACAGTGTCAGGGGGACCCGGCCCATGGCTGGAAGCCCCCGCCCCACAGGACTGGGGCTGGCGTGGGGATCTGAGTTCACCGAGTCTGGGACCCTTGGCAGAGACCCCTGCACGCCCCCCCCAGAGGAGCAGCTCCACCGGCCATCCCAGCTGCCTGGGGACAGAGTGCTACCGGACGGCGAGTGGACACTGTAGCCAGGGGAGACGCTGGGCGACGGCAAGTCGAATGGTCGACATGCCAGACGACAGCCTGTGACGGGTGCCAATGCTGCTCAGTGTGACAAGGACCCTGGCTGGACCGTGCACGCCGACACACTCACGAGTAACACGCCCTGGTGTGTAGTTTACTTGAAAAACTTCAACAGAAACACGTGTGCAGATGAAGTAAACGTGGCAGAGCAGAGTGGACGGTCGGGAATCTAAATGGGGGTGAGGGGGGCAATAGTTCGGGGTGCCAGCCAATCAAATGAGGGAGGGATGGCCAGGGGCACTGGGACGCCTTCCTCCCCTCTGCACATCCCTCGTGCAAACTGGGCGAGGGCTGGGCTGCCACCAGGAGTCCCACAAAACCTTTTCCTGGCCCCGGCTGAGGCCACCAGTTTGAGCGGGGCTCCTGGAAGCCCCGGGAGGCCAGGCTATGCCACCCTGTGGTCACTACGGCCTGAGGGGCTGGGAGTCCACAGACCTGGGGATTGTGGGGGTCAACCACATGGATACCCCTGGCCTGGGCCTCGGGGGACACTTTCCTCCAGATAAGACAGGGCTGGGAGGTGGCTGTCTTCAATTGTGGGCCACCACAGGCCACCCCCTGTCCTGAGGACGTGGCCCTGCACCTCCCTTCAGGGGCCTCCAAAGCATCCACCCTGGTGCCAAGTGGTCTGAGCTCCTCCTCAGATACCAAATGCCTGAGCCACAGGCCCAACAGCCCTATGCTGTGTGAGAGTACGGAGCGCAGTATGAGTGTGAGGCGTGCACGTGTGAGTGTGCGGTGTGCACTGTGAGTGTGCCATGTGCACTGTGAGTGAGCCGTGTGCACATGTGAGTGTGCGGTATGCACTGTGAGTGAGCGGTGTGCACGTGTGAGTGTGCCGTGTGCACTGTGAGCGTGCAGGGTGTACCAGTGAGCATGCAGGCTGAGAGGGTGCTGGCACCTTTAGTTCCTGGGCCGAAGACCCACCAGCCCCGGCCTGCCCCAGCCTCACAGCCTCTGGGCGCCCACCATGTCTTGGGCTCCAGCCACTTCCCTACAAGTGGGGAGACCAAGGGGCACAGGCGGGTGAGCTCAGCAGCGGCCAGAGAGCTTGGTCCCGGCAGTCCAGGCAAGCCGCTCTCCACCCAGCCCAGCTTACAGCATCGCTGTCCCGGTCCCCAAGGGTGTGACAGTCTAGGGGCAAGTGGAGGAAGTGGAGGCCGGCAGGCAGGTCACTGGCCCAAGACACACGGCTTCTAAGTGGCACTCGGAATAGAGAAGTTTCAGGAGAAAAACAGCCGCGTCATCCTGCAGACCTGCGCCCAGCCCCGTGGCTGACTCTCCCAAGGGGCTGTGGGTACGCAGAGCCCGGCCTCCTACACTGGCAGATAGGCGGGGAGCACACACACATCAGTGTCTCTGGGGTGGGACTGGCTGGTGTGGGGAGGGCTCGGGTGGGTCTGAGGCAGTGGGAGGGGAAGTGCCCCTCCACAGGGACACAGTGGTGGGCGCTCTGAGGCCACCAGGAGTACCCACACACAACCCCAGTCAGACACCCCTCTGCTTCCGTCCCAGCACCTGCCAATCCGGGCATTTTCATTTATTTGCCCATTTACTGCACATGGTCTGACTGGGCCCCTACAATGTAAGGGAGTCAGGGGTCAGGTGTGCTGTTGTTCCCCCCCAGCAGCCCCAGCCCGGCCAGACAGATGCCCACACATAGGGACCCAGACGTCTGCTCTGCCCTACAAGTCATGTCCCTTGGCTCCCTTCCACAACTCCAGGGTGACCTTCTGAGGACGTCAAGGGACAGGCCACCATCCCCTGTGGTGGCAAGGACTGGGCATTGGCCAGAAGCCAGGGTTCTATGGAGAGGGTGGGGCCAGAGCTCGTGGGAGATCCTGGAAGGTGGTCAGTAGGAGTCTCGGGTGGGGAGAAGGCCACGTCCCCCAGCTCTGAGCCTCAAGGGACAGGGGCAAAAGGAAACATTGACAGTCATAGAGCCGCAAACCACCTTCCGCCAAAGGGCTCTCGAAGCCCTAGACAGGAGCCCACCCGTGACCAGGCTTCCATGTGGGGACCAAGAGAAGGTTTCATAGCCAGCATGACTCGATTTCTGCTAAAGGCTTTTTTCTCAGGATCTGCTCTCCCTTTTGGTGTCACTCGAATTGTGTGACTGCTGCAGAGGACACTCCATGTCCCCAGTCCCCAGCCCTGTGCTAAGTGGGCACAGCCTGCCCCACAGTGGTCCCTGCAGCCACTCTAGGGCACCTGAGGATGCCGAGGCATGCAGCCATCCTCCTTGGGTCTCAGGAGCCAACTCTCTCTTTGCAAAAATGCTGCCCCAACAGGAAATGAGGAAATCTTCTGGACCGAAAGCCAGCAGGTCTGAGAAAAAGGGAACAAACAGGGAAGATGGGCTCACAAGCCACAGACACAGCAACCAGCCAGGGGATGTCTCAGGCCACATAGCTCACCAGGTGAGACACGTGGCCCTGCCTACCACCCAGCCCTCTTGCAGTGGTGTTGCCTGGGGAGGAGGGACCCTTCCTAGTGGCATGGGGCAGAGGAGCTGGTGACCCCGGTGGCAGGTTTTCCACTAGAAAATTACACCAGGGCAGGGCAATGGTTGTCCTCCCAAAGCCAGAAAGGGGGCTGTGGCTCCCTCACACCACTCGTGCTCAGAGCAACAGAAGCGCCCTGGCTCCCACTCTCCCTCAGCCTGCTGCCCATGCCCTGGCGATCAGTGGCCGATTCCACAGTACACAGCAGAGCTGAGTGGTTGTGACAGAGAACACACGCCCACAGTGCCGAAAACATTTGTGTCTGAGCCTTTAAGAAAGGGTTTGCCAAGCCCTGCTTTAGAGGGACAAGAGGGAGTGACACAGAGTGAGCCCAGGAAGGCACGTGGTGAGGACTGCTAACATCCTCTCTCTGACAACAGGTACCGCGGTTCCACAAGAGGCTACTCACCTGCCTGACGTGTGGCAACTGTGCGAGGACCCACAGGGGTGCAATTTGGGGTTGTGTGACTGGAACCTGCCGCTGCCTGCTGTGTGTGAGGGGATGTTCTCCTGTGTGTGCGGGCCGCCTATTACGTAAGAATAAAGACAGGCCAGTTCTATCAAGCGTGTTGAGGGCCGGAGCAGCACAGAGTTGTCACGTGACGAGCAGGAAACCTGTGCCCTCTGTCAGAGCTTTGGGAATGGCTCACATGTGAAGGGCTGATACTGCCAGGTGTCCCCAAGGACGCAGAGAAAGTGGAACTCGCACAGCTGGTGGGGTGCAGACCGCTTGGCCACTCGGGAAGACAGTTTGGCAGTCGCTTACATATTAAACCTATATCTCTGCTACAACCCCACAAATCTCCTCCTGGTATTTACCCAGGAGAAATGAAAATGTCTCCACAAAGGATCTGGATATCCCACAGTTTGTAAAAAGCACAGGACAACCACAACTGCCCAGGCTATAGACCAGGAATGCAAGGCTGCCTCAACTCCTGCACGTCAGTGTGACGCGTCACATTCACAGATTCAAAAAGAAAACCTGTATGATCGTCTCAATAGACGCAGGAAAGTGTTTAAGAAAGCATAACATCCCAATAAAACTTTTCAGAAAACTAGGACTAGGCGGGAATGTGCAAACTTGACAGCATCTGAAGTGTCTGTAGCTGACGTCCTTCTTGGGGCAGAAAGACTCGCTTTCCCCAAGATCCGGAATGAGATACGAACGTCTCCTCTAGTCACTTCTATTCAATGCTGAGCTGGGGGTTCTAGTCAGTGCCACGAGGCAGCAAAAAGAAAGAAAAAGCACCTAGATTGGAAAGGAAGAAATAAAACCGCTTTTATTCATGCACAGCATGATGAAGTAGGAAATCAACAGGCTCTCCTAAACACTACCAGAACTAACAAACAGGGTCACAGGATAGAAGACACACAGACAGAAACTGGCTGTGTTTCTATACACCTGCTGCAACAGGCAATTTAAAAGCCACGTGTACACCAGGAGAGGCCTGCACCAAATGTCAGGATTTGTGATACCACTGAACTTGACCCTTAAAAGTGGGCAAGAGGGAAAACGCTGTGCTACATATATTTTACCACAATTAAACATTTTAAAGTATCATTTAAAATAGCACAAAAATATGAAAACTCAGAGCTAAATATGATGAGATAATGCAAAGCAGTACAATGAAAACTACAAAATATAACTGAGAAAAATGAAGGACAACTAAATACGTGGTGAAAAATAGCATTTTCATGGATTGGAAGACTCAATATTGTTAAGAGGTAAATTCTCTCCATAATTAACCTATAGATTCAATGCCATCCCAGTAAGAATTCCAGCAGGACTCAACAAACAGAAGTTAACGTGCTGGCTCTAAAACCCGTACATCAGTACAGCACCTGCAATAGCCAAAGCCACTTTGAAAAAGGACAAGGATGAAGGAGTAACACTACTTGGCTTCAGAATCTATCGTAAATCTGGTTGTCAAGACGGGGGTGCTATTGGTGTAGACACAGACGAGGGTCAACGGAGCGAGACTGAGTCCAGAAATAGACCCACAAGTCTGGGGACAACTGACTGCTGACGAAAGGATAAAGGTAGTTCCGTGAGAACAGAGTAACCTTCCACCACACGTGCTGGAACAGGGACATGTCACCTGCAAACACTACACGGGGTCCACACTGCTCACTATTTACAGAGAGTAACTCACTACACATTGCAGTACTCAACGTAAAATCTAAACCACAAAAGTTCCAAAAGAAAACAGGGGAAAGACCTTTGTGACCTTGGGTAAGGCAAAGACCTTTTAGCTACAACACCAAAAGGAGAACTTATGTTAAAAGAAAGAAAAAAAAAGATAAATTGACTTCATCAGAATTTTAAAAAAAAGACCTCTCTTTGAAAAGCACTGGTTGAGGGAATGAAAGGCAAGTCACACGGGAGAAAATCCTGCAAACCCAAGATTGATGAGAGCCTGTGTCCAAAGTATGTAAAGAACTGCTCAGACTCTAGGAGCCAACAACCCAACTACAGAAACAGGCAAAGGACTTGAACAGAACTTAACCAAGATGCCCCACATCACCTGTCAACTGTTGTGGGGTGCTGACTGCATAGACCAAGGGCGCTTTTGGGGTGACGGGAATGAGCAGCAGTTACTTCTCCCACCGCACGCCAGAAAAGGGTGTGCTTTATTTTCTAGAAATCATACCTCAGAAAAGGGGCATTGTTAAAAGAAGCTGGTGTGGCTATGGCACCAGCCCTAGTCCAAAGATGGGAGAAAGAGGAAAACCGGGTCTTCGGTTCTAGGGCTTTTGGGCTCAGCAGGGAGATGTCCCTCTCATGGGACGCGCCCCCCTTCTTGCAGACCTGGCGATCATGCTCTCCCAGAAGGTGGGGAGAGCCACGTGGGCCACTCCAGAAGCCTGACCTTGGGTGAGGAAGCAGCAGGAGACGCCTGGCACTCTCCAGACCCTCGCCTTCCCCGGGCCATGCCAACTGACCACATTACCTCACTTGATCCTCACAATTCCCTTGGAGGTGCAATCGTGTCCACGATTGATCCACTTCTACAGAGTAAGGCAGATAAGCCCAGAGAGGGTCAGACACTTGCCTGAGGTCACACAGGGGCAGAACTGGGATCAGCCAGCTGGGATCTGTCTCCCACAGCCCAGCCCCAGCCCTGGTCCACAGTCCTGGCAGGGCCCATGGAAGCCCCCGCCCAGGGCCCGGGTGGATGAGGAAGCTCATCTGTCATTCCTTGAGGTGACAACCTGTCCATCCTCCCTCTGCCCCCCTCCTAGGACAAGGCAGGAAGGCCGTTGGAAAGAGCAGGTGTTCTCACCCAAAGCCTGTCCTCTGCCCTGCACTTGCCCCTTGTGACACCCACAAGGAAGGAACAGGCTCCTGCCTGAGGAGCCCGCACCGCAATCACACAGAAGAGCTTTACATCACACCAAGATAAAGGCCTCCAGGAGAGGGGAGGTGCCAGGGCTGCTGGGAAGCCTGCCGGGAGGAGGAAGCAGAGAGCGAGGCACCAAACCACAGGCAGGAAGTGACTGAGGCACGATGGGGGCCATCCAGGCCAAGCCAGCAGTGGGCGGAGTGTGGCTGACCAAAGCCAGAGGGAGGCGCTGACCTGAGTGGGAGAGTGTGGGCCCTCCTGCTTCTGCCCGACCTCGGCTAAAGGTCCCAAGGCTTTCTGTCCCTGTGCCACCTTGACCACCTGGCCAAGGATGTCCAGGGAGGGCTCCTATGTGTGCATGTGTGGTGGGGAGACCAGGAGCTGAACAAAACAAAAGTTGGGAGGAGGTCCCCAGGAGAGACGGGTGGGCTGACGCTTTAGCTCTCCAAGTGGCCATGCTAGACCTGAGGGCTTCCTTCTTGAGGCACGGCTAGGCCTGCCCACCTGTGCACAAGCCCCCTCCCCACCAGGTCTGCCCAGCTGTGCACAAGCCCCCTCCCCACCAGGTCTGCCCAGCTGTGCACAAGCCCCCACCAGGTCTGCTCACCTTTGAACAAGCCCCCTTCCCCATCACGTCTGCCCACCTGTGCACAAGCCCCCTCCCCACCAGGTCTGCCCAGCTGTGCACAAGCCCCCTCCCCACCAGGTCTGCCCAGCTGTGCACAAGCCCCCTCCCCACCAGGTCTGCCCAGCTGTGCACAAGCCCCCCACCAGGTCTGCCCAGCTGTGCACAAGCCCCCACCAGGTCTGCTCACCTTTGAACAAGCCCCCTTCCCCATCACGTCTGCCCACCTGTGCACAAGCCCCCCCATCAGAACCAAGAGAAAGGGAGGAGAAGTGCTCACCTTTAACACATGTATACAAACACAAACACATATACACCTTTAACACATGTACACATGTATACACATGTATACAAACCCCATGTTCTGAACTCACAGCCCCCCCTTGGAGGAGAGCAGAAAGCTGTCGGGGTCCACATCTGAGCACCCAGAACTCAGGAGTGCCCCACCCAGTGAGTTGAGGTCAGTGTCCAGAGCCTCAGTTCTCCCCAGGACAGACCATGAGGCCCGTGTGTATACTGATAGCCCAAGGGGGGGCCAAGGGCATGGCTGGTGTGTGTGGAGCAGGCAGACACCCTGCAGGAGCAGGAGGATGTGGGAGAGGCCAGGCCTGAGTCTCCGTGCACACTGCTGCCCCAGCCCCACAGGACGGGCCTGCCCATGTGTCCCCAGACCTCTCCTAGCCCTGGGTCGGGGTGACATCACCTGCCGCTCAGGGCAGACTCTGCCCCAGGCCATCATCTTCCTCCCGGCTCCCCTTCCCACTCCCCCGGCTGCCACAGTCTTCTATGTGCCCCACTCTGCCATGCCTTCTCCCAGGGCCCTCCAAGGTGACTCAGCCCCAGACTATTTCTGGGAGGTGGACTGAGGCACCTGGGCCGGCGAGGCTGGGTCGGGGGCACTGAGCCAGGTGGAACAGGTGTACCCTCCCGGCCAAGGCCCAGCACAGGGAGGAGGGCGTGTGGTGGAACCTGTCTCTGGAGCTAGGGGTTGGCCAGCCCTGTAGCCGGGCTCCAAAGACCTTTGCCCCTCCCACGGCGAGGCCCAGCAGTGAAGAGGGCTGAAATTCCGGTGGTGAGAGCCGGTCGGTCGTGTGCTGTGCCAGAGGCAGAAGGACAGGCCCTGGTACAGCAAGTCAGTGGCTCAGGTCCAGAAGCCACGCCCTCCCTATACACAGCACCCGCCCCCGCTCACCCGTACTCCTGTTCTCACTGTGGCTGCCTCCATGCGCTGCACAGTTTGGTGTTTATTTCCTTATCCAGTTTCCCGCTGCGATCTAAGCTCCAGGAGGGCGGCACTCGTGAGACCATCACCAAAGGGGTGCCCAGCACCCAGTAGGCCCCCAATATGAGTGAGGCTGGCACCTTCTCTCTTCCCACTCACCGCCCTCTCAGCGAGGGACCTGGTCTCCCATCCCACCCACAGCACAGAACCCCGCCAGTGTCCTGCCTCTCATCCGCTCCCGCCGGGCCCAGGGGGCGCCTTCCAACACATTCCCTGCTCTCTCTTGCACCTTCAGTTCAGTTTCTCGCTCTCCTACTCACTCCCCTCAGCGCCCACACACGGCCATATTCCAAAGTCCATCTGTTGACCCCAAGTTGCCTTCCAGCCGCCTCCCCAGGTACCTCCGTACCACCAACACCCATGGCAGACACTGGCCTCCCTCCACAATGCAAAAGCAGGTCCTTCCTGCTGGAAGTCTTCCTGCTGGAGGTCCTCCCGCCCACCCCACTCTTCCAGGTCCCTGAGCCCTCTCCCTCGTATCTCATCTCGTCCCCTGGCTGTAAAAACCGGCCACCTCCACGTGGTGGTCGCACATCGGGAATGTTATGCCTCTCGATTGTTGACTTTTAATAGCCAACTGTATGTAACGTGCATTTCACATATATTAAAAGGAAAACACCAAACATTTATGCACATTTGATATCTTCTACTTGGTTCCCACCTCAGGCCCTCGCAGGCTCTGGCTCCTACAGGCACACAGCACAGCCATCCTGCCAGCAGCCACCCCTGCAAAGTGGCAGCATGTCCGCAGGTCAGAGTTGGGGGGCCAGGCCTGCACCCAGCCGCAGACTCTGACTCACTGCTCTCCATCCCAGCCTCCACACTGTCCTTGATAGCCGGGACTGAGAGCCCATCCCAGAGAGGATTCTGGGAAGATGGCAGAGCAGGAAGCACCAGGAAACTCTCCAGTACTGGACAACCTGCTCAGGCAGAGCCTGCCTGACACCAGTCACCATTTGGAACTCGGCAGTCTGCTGAACACTCGCAGCTTCCAGGGGAAGGCTTAGGCAGTAAATTGGGGTACATTGTGCTAATTTCAGCTCTTAGCACAGGAGCAGCTCCCCACCCACCCCCGCCCCCAGCAGGCAGCTGTGCATACAATGTGTGGGACCTAGGGTGGGCAAGGACCCTGTCCTCTAAATAGCAGGTCTGTTCCTGATAACCGCTTGCTGCTTCTGCTCACAGAGGTGCAGAGGTGGAAGCCATTGGTGTGGCACCCCCCCACATTGTCACAGCCCCACGCCCTCCAGCTGAAGTGGCTTCCAAGGGATTTAAAGGGCTGGTTCCTTTCCCCCCATTTCATGTTTCATTTTTCCCCTTTTGGGAGCCTGATATTAAAGACCAGGACAAAAAAAAAAAAAAAAGACCAGGACCTTCAAAAACAACCGCATATACAGGGAAAATTAGAACCTGACCATGAAAAAGGCTCCAAAAAGACCCAAGAAGTCATTACATGTACACCTCAGGCTGATCCTCAGCACAGAACAGCCTACAACTACAGCAAAACAAATAATAACAACAAAAAAGCAAACCCCAGGGAAGGGGGAGAATCTGATTTCCAGAGGTACCACAGTACCAGATTCAAATGTCCAGTGTTCAACAAAAAAATAACTAGGTATGCAAAGAAACAGGAAAGTATGGCCCCATCAAAGGAAAAATAATTAAAAGAACCTGTCCCTGAGAGTTAATGGCAGATATCTACACAAAGTATTTAAAACAACTGTCTTAAAGACACTCAAAGAACCAAAGGCACATGTGGAGACAGTTAAGAAAACAATATAGGAACAAAACAGAACTACCAATAAAGAGGCAGAAAACCTAGGAAAAAACAAACAAAAATTCTGGAGCTAAAAGTACAGTAACTAAGATAGAAAACTCACTAGAGGGATTCAAAGGCAGATTTGAGCACAGAAGAAGGAATCAGTGAACTTGAAGATAGGACAATGGAAGTTATTGAAGCTGAGGAACAGACATAAACAAGATTGAAGAAAAGTGAACAGAGCCTAAGGGACCCATGGGACACCATCAAGAGGACCAACAGACGCATTGTGGGAGTCCCAGGAGAAACAAGAGAACATTTCAAGAACTAATGGCAGCAGACTAGCCAGGTTTGATGAAAGACATGAATAAAACATCCAAGAAGCTCACAGGACTGGAGTTAAGATGAACTCAAAGGGGCCCCGGCTGAGACACATCATAGTCAAACTTTCAAAAGCCAGTCTTGAAAGCAGCGAGATAAGACACTCGTCACATAGGAGGGGCCTCAAATAGCTCATGAGCAGACGTCTCATCAGTAACTCTGGAGGCCAGCAGACAAAGGCCCATAGACTGAAAGTGCTCAAAGAAAAAACTGTCAACCAAGAATCTTATAGCACACAAAACTGCCCTCAAAAGTGAGGAAGATCCTGAATCTAATATAAAAAAAAAAAACAAAATGACACATATTTTTCCATATTTAAAAAAAGGGAGGAAGAAATCAAGACATTCCAGATAAACAAAAGCCGAGGGAGTCTGCCGGTTAGACCTGCCCTTCAAGAAATGCTCAAGGGAGTCCTGTTGGTGACCTGAGAGAAGCCTGACAGTTCCTTGAAGCCACATGGAGAAGTAAAGTCTCAGAAAGGGTAAACATGGCCAATTCTAAAAGCGAGTATAATTGTGATAATGGTTTGTAAAGTTACGTTTTGTTTTCGACATTATCTAAGAGACTAATACATAAAGAAAAAAACAATTATTAATGTAAATAAAAGCTAATGTTACTATAACTTTGATTTGTAACTCTAAATCTTGTTTTCTACCTAATTTAAGAAACCAATGCATTTAAAAATTATTAACTTATGTTTGGGGAACACAAAATATAAAGATGTAATTTTCTGATATCAAAAAGGGGTGGGGACAGACCTGTAAAGGAGCAGAGTTTTTATATGTTATTGAAGTTAAACTGCTCTGAATTCAAATTAGTGTTACAACTTTAGGATGTTAAACGTAATCCCCATGGTCACCACAAAGAAAATAGCTATAGAATAAACACAAAAGGAAATTAAGAACAAATTTAAACATTTTACTACAAAACCAACTAAACACAAAAGAAGACAGAAATATAGTAAATGAGACACAAAAAGGCTGCAGGGCATAAGTTGTACAATGACAGAAGGAAGTTCTTCCTTATCAGTAATTACTTTCAATGTTTATAGATTAACCTCTCTAGTCAAAAGACAGGTTGGCAGAATGGATAAAAACACATGCTCCACTGCATCCTGTCTGTAAGAGACTCAAAGTTGAGATCCAAAGACATAAATAGGATGAAAGTGAAAGGATGGAAAAGGATATTCAGGCAAAAAGTAGGCAAAAGAGAGCGGGAGTGGGTATACTAATATCAGACATAATAGGCTTTAAGTCAAAAAAGATCACAAGAGAAAAACAAGGATATTATGTATTAATAAAAGCCTGAATACATCAAAAGATATAACAATTACAAACATTTACACTTATAATGACAGACCATCAAGATATGAACCAAAAACTGACATAATTAAAGGGAGAAAAAGACACTTCTACAATAATAGTTCGGGACTTCAGTAGCCCACCCACAACAATGAATAGAAGCGCCAGACAGAAGATGAGTGAGGAAACAGAGGGTGCAACACAATGAACCCACAAGGTCTCACACCACATTCCGCACTCTCCACACCAATAGCGGCATGTGGGACACTGCCCGGGATAGACCAGATGTGAGGCCACAGAGGAAGTCTCAATAGATTTTAAAAATTGGTATCATACACAGTATCTTCTATAACCACAATGGATGAAGGTAACAATCAATAACACAAAGGAAACTGAAAAATTCACAATTGGGAAAACTTAACATACTTTTAAACAACCAATGGATCAAAGAAGAAACCACAAGGGAAATTAGAAAAATAATTTAGAAATGAATGAAAACGAAAACACAGCGTACCAAAATTTACGGAATGCAAAAATAGGGGGAAGTTTTATATTTAAAAAAATGCTTATGTTAAAAAAAAGAAAGACCTCAAATCATCAAACTAACTTACAACTTAAGGAACTAGAAAAAGAAGAACAAACTAAACCCAAAGCTAGCAAAAGGAAGGAAATAATAAAGATTAGAGTACAGATAAATGAAATAGAAAAATAGAGAAAAAGCAGTGAAATCTAAAGTTAGTTCTTTGAAAAGACCAACAAATTGACAAACTTTTAGCTAGATAGACTAAGAAATAAAAAAGAGAGAAGGCTCAAATTACTAAAATCAGAAATAAAAGTGGGACATTACTACTAATTCCACAGAAATAAAAAAGGATTGTAAGAGAGTATTACAGACAATTGTGTGCCAATAAGTTGGATATCAGAGATTAAATGAACAAATTCCTAGAAACACAAAACCTACCAAGATTAATTCTGGAAAAATAGACAATCTGAATGGATCTATAACTGGTAAGTGGATTAAATAAAAAATCTCAACAAAAAAGCCTTGGGCCTCATGGCTTCACTGGAGAATTCTACCAAACATTTAAAGAAAACTGATACCAATCTTTCTCAACTCTTTCAAAAATTTGAAGAAGAGGTAACACTTCCTAACTCAACTATGAGGCCAGCATAACCCCAATGCTAAAGCAAGACAAAGACACTACAAGAAAAGAAAACTACAGACTAATATAATATCCCTTATAAGAATTGATGCAAAAATCCTCAATAAAATACTAGCAAACAATTCAACAGCATATTAAAGGATTATACATCACAACCCAGTAAGATTTATTCCTGGAATGAAAGGACAACTCAACATGAAAATTGATCCATGTAATGCGCTACACTAACAGAATGAAGGGGAAACAACCCAGGATCATCTCGACTGATAAAGGAAAAGCATTTGACAAAGTTCAACACTCTTTCATAACAACACTCAAACTAGGAACAGAAGGAAACTACCTCATAAGCCATATATGAAAAACCACAGCAAACATCATATTCAATGGTAAACGAATGAAAGGTTTTCCTCTAAGGATGTTCACTGTTGCCGCTTTTATTCAATACAGTCCTGGAAGTCTCAGCATTTAGGGGAAAAGCGAAGAGGGGAGGAGAGGGGAGGGGAGCCGAGGGGAGGGGAGCCGAGGGGAGGGGAGCCGAGGGGAGGGGAGGGGAGGGGAGGGGAGGGGAGGAGAGATAAAAGAAATAAAAGACATCCAAATTGGAAAGGAAGAAGTAAAAATTATACCTGTTTCCAGATCCCATGATCTTGGTATGTAGAAAATCCTGAAGACTACACACACACACACACACACACACACTCACACACACACACACACAAGTTATAACTAATAAATAAATTCAGCAAAGTAGCAGGATACAAAGGCAACGTGTAAAATTCAATTGCATTTCTATACACTAACAATGAATAATCTGAAAAAGAATGCCTCCCCCAAATTAGATTTACAATAGCATCAAAAACAATACAAAACTTAGGAATTAACTTAACCAAGGAGATTAAAGACTTGCACAATGAAAACTATAAAACATCACTGAAAGAAGTTAAAGATGATATAAATAAATGGAAACACATCCTACGTTCCTGAATTAGTAGACCTGATATTGTTGAAATGTCAGTATCACCCAAAGTGACCTACAGATTCAATGCAATCCCTATCAAAATCCCAATGGCATTTTCTGCAGAAATAGGAAAACCTATTTAAAATTCATATAGAATCTCAAGGGACCCTGACTAGCCAAAACAATCTTGAAAAATAGGAACAAAACTGGAGGACTCACACTTCTTGATTGCAAACTTATTACGAAGGTGCAGTAATTAAAACAGTGTAATACAGGCATAAAAACAAACATACAGACCAATGGAATAGAAGAGAGCCCCAACCAGAAATAAACACTCATAATCAAGTGATTTTCAACAAGGGAGCCAAAACCATTCACTGGAGAAAGGGCAATCTTTTCAACAAATATTGCTGGGACAACTGGATATGCACAGGCAGAAAAGGAAACTGAACCTTTACATAACAACACATACAAAATTAACTCAAACCTAAAGACCTAAAAAAATAAAACTCCTAGAAGAAAACATGGGACAAAAGCTTCACAACACTGGATTTGTCAATAATTTCTTCGACATGACACCAAAGGCACAGGCAATAGAAAAAAAAAATGCACAGATTAGACATCATGAAAAAATTTTAAATTTTGTGCAAAAGACACTATCCACAGAGTGAAAAAGACAACCCACAAAATGGAAGAAAATATTTTCAAGTCATACATCTGATAACAAATTAATATCTAGAATACATAGAGATACATAGAGAACTCCTAAAACTCAACCACAATAAAACAAACATGATTGAAAAAAGAACAAAGGACTTGAATAGACATTTTCCTAAAGAAATACAAACAGCCAACAAACACATGAACATCTCACTCAATAAACACAATAAACACACTCAACATCATTAATCATTTGGGAAATGTAAATCAAAACTACCAGGAGATACCATCTCACACCCATTAGGATGGCTACTAGAAAAGAAGAAGTGTTGGCAGGATATACAGAAACTGGAACCCTGTGCACTGTTGGTGGAAATGTAAAGTGGTGCAGCCGCTGTGAAAAACAGCATGGGGGGGGTCTTCAAAGAATTAAAAATTGAATAACCATGTGACCCAAAAATTGCACGTCTGGCCAAATACTCAAAAGAATTGAAAGTAGGGCTGTGACAAGATATTTGTATATAGCAGCCTTATTCACAATAGCTAAACCACGGAAGCTACTCAAGTGTCCACCGATTGATGAATGGATAAGTAAAATGTGATCCTTCCATACAGCGGAATATTATTATTCAGCCTTAAAAAGGAAGGCAATGGAAACCAAAAGAAAACTGGAGTAGCTATATGTACATCAGACAAAACAAACTTTAAGACAAAGACTGTGGTAAGAGACAAGAGGGTCATTACATAATGATGAAGGAGTCAATCAAACAAGAGAATATAACATTTATAAATATTTATGCACTCAATAGGAGCACATAAATACACAATCCAAATATTAACATACCTAAAGGGAGAAATAGACAGCAACACAATAACAGGAAGTGACTTTAATACCTCACTACATCAATAGATACATCATCCAGACAGAAAATTAATAAGAAAACATTATCCTTCAAGGGTATGTGAGACTGGATGAGAGTAACAGACATATACAGAACATTCCATCCAAAAGCAGCAAAATACACATTTTTCTCTAGTGCACATGGAACATTCTCCAGGATAGACCATAAGTTAGACCACAAAGCAATTCTTAATTTAAGGAAACTGAAACCATATCAAGCATCACTTCTGACCACAATAGTATGAAACTAGAAATCAATGATAAGATTAAACCTGGAAATTTCACACATATTTGTATATTAAACCACATGCTACTGAACAACCAATGGGTCAGAGGGAAAAAAATTTTAAATACCTTGAGACAAATGAAAATGGAAGTACATACACCAAAGCTTAAGGAGTGCAGCAAAGCAGTTCTAAGAGAGAAGCTCATGATGATAAATGCCCTTGTGAAGAAACAAGAAAGACACCAAATAAACCACCGGACTCTACACCTCAAGGAACTAGAAACGAACAAATAAAGCCCTAAGTCAGTAAACGGAAGGAAACAGCAAAGATCTGAGCGGAAATAAATGAAATAGAGACTAGCAATAGAAAACTCAGTGAAACTAAGAGCTGGTTTTATTAAAAAGATAAACAAAATTGATAAACCTTTAACTAGACTCACCAAGAAAAAAAGAGAGAGGCCTCAATAAAACCAGAAACGAAAGCGATGTTACAACTGAGACCACAGAAGTACAAAGACTCAGAAGAGGCCACTCTGAGCAGTCATACGCCAAGTCACACGCCACATCGTGCAACCTAAAAGGAGTGGATGCATTCCTAGAGACATGCAACCCATTAAGGCTGAATCACGAGGAAACAGAAAACCTGAACAGCCTGGTTGCTGGTAAGGAGATTGAATCAGTAATCAAAACCTCCCAGCACACAGAAGTCCAGGACCAGATGTCTTCACTGGTGAATTCTCCCATTTAAAGAATGAATACCAATCCTTCTCAAACTTCCAAAAAGCAGAAGAGGGGGGAACACTTCTAAATTCATATTATGAGGCCAGCATTATCCTGATACTAAAACCAAGCCAAGACAACACACACACCAAATTTCAGGCCCAGATCTCTGATGCAAAAATCTTTAACCTAATACTAACAAATCGAATATAACACTAAAAGGATCATACAACACAATCAAGTGGGACTTATCCCAGGGGGAGGCAAAGATGGTTCACCACATGCAAATCAATCAATGTGATTCGCCACATTAACATATGAAGGATGAAAATCATACGAGCATCTCCATGGATACAGAAAAAGCATTTCACAAAATCCAACATCCATTTATGATAAAAACTCTCAAGCAAGTGGGTTTGGGGAAACGTACCTCAGCATAACAAAGGCTGTATGTATATGACAAACCCTCAGCTAACATCATACTCAATGGTGGAAAGCTAAAAGCCTTTCCTCTAAGATCAGGAACAAGATAGGTATGCCCCCATCACCACTGTTATTCAACATAGTGTTGGAAGTTCTAGCCAGAGCAGTCAGGCAAGAAAAGGAAATAAAAGGCATCCAAATCATAAGAAGTTAAAAGTTTCACTATTTGCAGATGAGGTAGTACTGTATATAGAAAACCCTAAAGACGCCACCAAAAACTGTTAGAACTAAGAAATAAATTCAGTACATTTGCAGGATGCAAAAATCAATGTACAAAAATCAGTTGTGTGTTTATACACTAATAACAAACAGAGCAATTAAGAAAACAACCCGATTTATAACTGCAATAAAAATAATAAAACATGTAGGAATAAACTTAACCTAGGAAGTGAAAGACCCGTACTCAGAAAAGTGTAAGACACTGAAGAAAGAAATCGAAGATACAAACAAATGGAAACATATACTGTGCTCATAGATAGGAAGAATTAAAATTGTTAAAATGTCCTTACTCCCAAAGCAATCTATAGATTTAATATAATCCCTGTTAAAATACCAATGACATTTTTCACAGAACTAGAACAAATAATCCTAAAATTTATATGGACCGACAAAAGACCTCGAATTGCCACAGTAATCTTCAGAAAGAAGAACAAAGCTGGAGACATCACACTCCCTGATTTCAAATTGTATTACAAATGTGCAGTAACCAAAACAGCATGGTAGTGGCATAAAAACAGGCACTTGTATCAATGGAACAGAAAAGACAGCCCAGAAATAAACCCACCCAAATCTGGTAAATTAATTTATGACAAAGGAGCCAAGAACATACAATGGGGAAAGGATGGTCTCGTTAGTTAAAGGTGTTAGGAAAACTGGACAGACACATACAAAAGAATAAAACTAGACACGTCTTACACAACACACAAAAGCAAACTCAAAATGGGTTCAAGACTTGAATGTAAGGCCTGGAACCATAAAACTCCGAGAAGAAAACATAGTGGTAACTCCTTGACATCAGTCTTCACAATGATCTTTTGGATTTGACACCAAAAGTAAAGGCGACAAAAGCAAAAATAAACAAGTGGAACAACATCAAAAAGCACCTGCACGGCAAAGGAACCCATCAACAAAATGAAAAGGCAACCAACCAATGGGAGAAAACATTTACAAACCATTTATCTGGTAAGGGGTTACCATCCAAAATATATAAAAACTCATGCAACTCAACAGCAAAACAAAAAACAATCATTAAAAAAATGGGCAGAAGTTCTGAATAGACATTTTCCGAAACACATCCAAATGGCCAACAGGTACATAATCATCAGGGAAATGCAAATCAAAACCACAGTGAGATACCACCTCACAGCTGTTGGAATGACATCATCAAAAAGACAAGAAATAACAAGTGCTGGCGAGGACGTGGGGACAAGGGAGCCCTTGTGCACTGTTGGTGGGATTGCTAATTGGTGCAGCCACTGTGGAAATCAGCAGAAAACGAGAACTACCTTATGACCCAGCAAGTCCACTCCTGGGTGTTTATCCGGAGAAAATGAGAACACTAACGAAAAGATACCTGCAGCCCGTGTTCCCCGCTGCATTCTTCACGGCAGCCAAGACACGGCAGCCTGAGTGTCCATGGATGGATAAGAGGATAGGAAAATGTGGTATACACCTACGCATTGGAATATTATTCAGCCATAAAAAGAAGGAAAGCCTGCCATTTACAACAACATGGGTGAACCTTGAGAACATTACGCTCCGTAGGTCAGAAAAAGACAAATACCACGTGTGGAATCTAAGAAAAACAAACAGAAACCTCGAACTCATAGATACAGAGAACAGATGGGTGGTTGCCAGAGGGGGGTGGGCAAACGGGTGAGGAGTCAAAAGGTACAAATTCCAGCAATAAGATGAATGAGTCCTGGGGATGCGATGTCCCCCGTGGTGACCATGTAACAATGCCGTATCAAACATTTGGAAGTTGCTAAGAGAGTCGATATTACAAGTTCCCGTCACAAGAAGAAACTTCGTAACTGTGAGGTGTGGGGTGTTCACTAGGCTTGTTGTGGTGACCATTTCACAGTTTACACAATATTGAACCACTGCGCTGTACACCTCGGACGAACACAATGTTATATGCCAATTATAGCTCTTTTTTCTAAAAAAAAGAAAAAAACAGGAAGGAAAGTCTGACACCTGCTCTGACATGCATGGAGCCTGAGGACACTGAGCTGAGTGAATGAGCCGGGCACTGAAGGATGCACTGTGTGGCTGCCGTCACACGCGGTCCCTGGAGGAGAGTCACAGAGATAGGAGGGTGGGGGAGGGGTTAGTGTTTCACAGGGACAGACAGGAAGAGTTATGAGGACAGACGGTACTGACAGCCGCACAACAGTGTGGATGCGTCTGACACCACTGAACTGGACACTTGAACTGGTACATTTTGTTATGTGTGTTTTACCACAAGAAGAAGAAAGTGCCTGTCCCGGCCACCGCACTGGGCCTGATAGGGTGACACACAGAGCCAGAGGCGAGAGCAGATGAGAAAGCGCCACACCAGCTGCACCAGACCCTCCGCTGTCACCCTTGGACCCCAGCAGAGTCCCTTCCAGTCCCTTCCTTAGTGAAGTGGGATCCTGCAGCCGGCTCACAGGTGTGGGGACAGTAAACGGGGCATGCGCTGCTGGCAGCCGCCTGTGCTGGGCGGGGCTTGTGAGCCCGGCTAAGCCAGCAGCCAACTGGGAGCGTGGGCCTGTGGACAGGGCGACCTTATCCCCTCCCAATGCACCCAGAGCACAGGCAGGGCTCACACACGCCCCAGTCATCCCAGCAGCTCAGGGAGTCCACTCTGGGATAACCTCAGCCGAGTGAGTCTCCCCCAGTACTGCACAGGGGTGGCCAGACCTCCCATGCTGGGTCGGGGCGACCGGTCAGGGAGATGTCACCGAGCACATGGCCAGAGGGAAAGGCTGCAGCTCTTCCCTGGCCCTGAGCAGCCCTCCTTGCCAGCAGCAGGCCTCCGTATCCAGCTGCAGGATGGGCAGGCACGAGGGTCCTGTTGGCCTGTGACCTGAACACGAACCCAGGTAGGGAAAGCAGGCTGGTGGCTCCCCAATCAGTCACACATATAATCACCATGTAACCCAGCGATTCCACTCCTGGGTCTGCGCCCAACAGAACCGGAAGTGGGGTCTCAAATACCTGTACCCCACGTCCACAGCAGTGCTGTTCACAGGCGCCAGGAGGTGGGAGCAGCCCGTTGTCCACTGACGGGTGAATGACAGACAAATGCAGTCCCTCCACACATGGACGTTACTCAGCCTTACAAGGGAGGACACTGACACCTGCTACAGCGTGGACGGCCCCTGAGGACACTGTGCTGATGAAACCAGCCAGTGACAAAGGACACGCTGTGTGATGCCACTGACATGAGGACCTAGGGGTCACGTTCACAGACAGAGTAGGAGGGTGGGGGCGGGGCTGGGCGTGCTGACTAACAGGTGTGCACTTCCAGGGTTACAGGATGAGGAAGTCCTGCAGATGGGCTGCACAGCAGTGTGGACGCACGAGTCCCTGGCCTGCACACGTGCAATGGTTAAAAAGGGACTGTCACGCTGCACAGTGAGTCCTTAGTTAGCATCGAGAGGTTCCTGGAAACTGAGCTGAAGTGAAGCGACGTATAGGGAAAACCAACTGTACCTGAGGCTCAGTGACATGAACCAAGTTAGGTTTCCTACGGCACACTGCTGACACACTGCTGATCACCAACTTCTAAATAAAGACCCAAACACTGCTATTACACCTTGAAATAAATGTGAGCTCTACATACATTTAAGAAAGATGAATAGGAATAAGTAAGGTCATTATTTTCCAACCCACTTATTCAAGTTCTGGGTCACGGCAGCCGGAGCCTCTGCTGGCAGCTGAGGGCGCAGGCGGGTCGCACCCTGCACAAAATGCCCTTCCATCGCAGGGCCACCCACACACACCCACACTCATGCACTTTGACGGGCAGTCTGACACGCCCCTCACACGCTCATCTCTGGGGTGTGGGGAGAACCTGAGTCCCCACAAAGACCCCACAGACGTGGGGAGAACGTGCCAACTCCACACAGATGGACCTGCCATGGGTCGATTTTTTTCCTCATCAACGTGATAATGAAATGACATTATTCAAGGACCTACTGTATGTTTTACCACTATGGGAAACCCATAGACCCAACAAGCTGGTCTGTGTGATGGGATTCTCACAACAGCGTCACTCACCGTCCCTCCTCCTGCCCCCTCAGTGGGGTCCCTGGTTGTCCATCTGGGCACAGCAGGTACAGGAGGGTCCCAGCGGCACCCTGTAGCATCACCAAACAAGGACAGACCAGCAGGGCTCAGCAGAGAAGCACAGACCGTGTGTGGGGATAGAGCCCCAGAGAGCAGTTTCCAGGCTCTCAGCCTCACGTGGAAAGGTGCTGGCTCAGGTAGTAAATGGCCATCAACTGTGATTGGCTGGCCATCAGCTGTGACTAGTTGGCCGTCAGCTGTAACCAGTTAGCCACTGGCCACTAATATAACTGACGTGGCTGAGCTAGCAAGCACGGATTGCAGTTAGCAAGAGGTTGGTTGGTTGGCAGGCAGAGAAGTAGATGGCGGATTGCGGATCGTATGGCTCCTATTTCCTATGTCTCGCCCGGCCGCCAGCGACACTGGGGTGCAGGAAGACCCCTTGTTGGGGTACTGGCAGATGTTTGCTCCCTGTGTCTCCAACCCAGCCGCCAGCGTGAATATAGTGGTATGACTCCCCTATCTATGGCTCCGTGGGTGTTCCTTTTTGGCCTCACCATGTCGTGCATTCTGGTGTGGGGAGCGTTCTGGTGGGTCCTTCATGACACCATGGACAGGCATTCTACGGAGCCTGGGGCTAGGCTGGGCAGAGGCCTCCGACATGACACTGCTGGAGCAGGGGAGAAGCCATGAGGGGGCATGGCAGAGTGGGCAGGGGGCTGCGGCCGGGCATCAGGGGCCCTGGTCTGCTCAGTTCTCAAGGCCTCAGTTTCCCCAGCTGTAAAATGGGGGCAACTACACACACCTTGCCTGTTCCACAGGCTGCCTGCCAGATGGGACAAGATGCGGGTAACATGGACCAACTCTGAAAACCAGAGGCTTGGCCCCAGTGCCAGGGAGAGCTGGGCTTGTGAGAGCCTGCTGCCGACCACAGCCCCTGGGCGACTGGGTGGGCTGGGCACGGCACCTTCAGGACCCACCACGCTGAGGAAGACCCCTCCCTCCTGCCAGGCTGGGGGAGCCAGAGGTGGCTGGAGGGAGGCTCTAGGTCCAAAGAAAGCACTCCGGGGCAATGTGGCCAGGAAGGAAAGGGACAGGGCCAGCCCTCCCTCCTTCCTTACCCCCTTCCTCAGGCCAAGCCTGAGAGAGCAACGTGCTGTCTGCCCTTTCTCCCCGATCTCTCCCTGGCATGGCCTGCTCTCCAGAACAAGTGGAAATACAGGTTGGGGAGAGGGCGGTGAGGCGAGTCTGGGGTGAGCTGGCTCGGCTGGCAGGAGCAGTGCCGGTATCAGTGGAGGCCAGGCAAAGGCACCTCAGCCCACGCGCTTCTCGGAAAGCCTGCGGGACACTGCAGCTCATCAGTGGATCCCAGGACCTGCTGTCAGAGACCCCTCCCAGACCAGTGGGTGGCCCACAACGGAGAGCTGGGGTCTGGACCCTGTTTGGGGAACGTCCAGGGGCTGCCAGGCATCTGGGAGAAATGCAGCATCTTCCCACCTTCCCTCTCTGGGGACCTTGGCCACTCCACGCGTGTGTTAGGTTTGTTCTGAGGGGTTCAGGCGAGGAGGCCCCAGTGCAGTGTCCAGTGCCCTCCTGGGGGACAGCCCGAGGGGGCCCCCCTGACACTGGGGACGTGAGCAGGTGTCCTGTCTAGAGGCTGTGAGGATTCGCCAGGGGCTGCCGGCCCAGAAGCAGATCCTGTGGGTCTCTGTTCCTGCCAATCGCAGGAAAGGTAGCCGGGGAAGGGAGTGGAAGCTCCCAGGACCCTGGCACCTTGGAAATCACCCAGAACCGGCACCACCCGGGGCAAAGTCTAGGCGACACCTGCTGGGAGGATGGGGTGCAGGTGGGCCATGCGCCTGTTCCCAGCCGCAGCTGCCCCTGCCCCTGCCCCGCCTGACAGGCCACCTGCCCCCGAGTAGCAAGGCACCCGCTAAGAGGAGGGGCGCCCCTTTCCCACCCGGTCCACGTGGAGGCGGCTGGGGCTTCCCCTGCTCTGGCGGTGCGACAGGGTGGCTCTGGAAGGGAGCCCATGACGTCACCTCCAGGTGGCGGGGAGCCGGGTGGCCCCCCACAACCACGCGCAGAAGCCCGCGGCCCGCTCGCCCAGCGTCTCCCTGCGCCCGTCACCGGCCGCGATTTCCTCTTTCTTTAGGAAGCCGGAGGCCTCTCCAGGCGGCGGGCGGCGGGCGGCGGGGTGACAGCGACGCACGCAGCCCGCAGGGGTGGGGGAGGGGAGGAGGGGACCCAGCCATTGTCCGGGCCCGCAGGTGCACGCCGGGCCGCGCCCCACCCGGGCCGGAGCCAGCGCGCAGGGGCCGCCGCACGCACGGACCCTGCCCCGGGGCGGCGCCCACGCGCGGACTCCGCAGCCCCGCCGCCCGCACTCACCGGGGGCGCCGCAGTCGGCGCACTGCGCGTTTCCCGGCCGCTGCAGCAGCTCCAGCAGCGCCCTCCGCGGCGCCCCGGCCATGGCTGCGGCGCGGGCCGGCCGGCCGGGCGGGAGCGTCCTCCCCGCGCGAGGGCCGCGCAGGCCGCCCGCCGCCCCTGCGCCCTCCGGCCGCCTCAGCCCGCGCGCCGGTTCCGCATTCCTGCCGCCCGCCCGGAGCTGCCGCCGCTCGTGTCGCCGCCGCGCTGCCGAGCGTGTGCGGGCGCAGGGCCCCGGGCGCACCGCGCGCTCCGGCCGGAACGGCCCGCGGGCGGCCCCCAGCGGCGGGGCTCCCGGCGCCCGCCCGCCGCCCTCGCCCCTGCGCCCGGGGCCCGTCCGGGGAGGTCCTCCCGCGGCCCGGCCCCACCCGAGCCCGCATCCACTCGTCAGCACGACGCCGCCAGCCGCACTGGCCGGGCTGAGCGCGCCAGGGACCTGCGGCCTGGGTGTGGCCGCCCTGCCGTCCCTCGGGCCGGACCGCCGGTGCGCCCTCCAGGCAGCGCGCTGCCGGCCCCGGGCCTCTGCTCGTGCTGCGGGACGGGGTGCTCCCTGCGAGGAGAGGGCCAGCGGGGCACAGGGGCCCCCACCCCATGCACAGCAGGGACAGGCCCGGCGGGGGCCACAGTGCCCGGGAGAAAGCTTCCTGTGCAAGGGGCCGGGGACCCACGCAGAAGGGTGACATGGAGACAGATTCAGGTGACAGGAAGCAAGAAGGCTGTTCCCTGCGCGGTGGAGGGCGCAGCAGTCAGAGCACAGCTCTGAACAGCAGGGTCGCGGGTTGGATTCCCACGTGGGCCAGGGAGCCGCACCCTCCACGGCTAGATTGAAGACAACGACCTGGAGCTGATGGGCCCTGGAGAAACACACTGTCCCCCAAAATTCCCCAATAAAAAATTTAAACACAAAACAAAAAGGGTGTTCCCTTTTCTTCATGCCCCTACAGTTCTTCACATTATTTCCATTTTCCTCTTAAATGATGAATGCAATGATGCGTCGAGTTAAGAACAAACTGAAACAGTACTAGACTGAAAAATCAGCCTCACCCCACCCCAGCCCTGGACCCCAGGTGATCAGGCCCAGAGCCCCCGCAGTCCCAGCACCCCCCTGAGAACACAGAAGAAACCAACTCTCAGCAGTTTCCATATACCAGGCGGACATTCTACTAGCCGATCTCTAAGATCACCAAAGGAAGAATTGGTGTGACCCCCAAGAAACCTTTCGGGTCCATGCAGCTCCTCCACCATGTCCTCTGCCCCATGACAATGACCTTCACTTCTCTTCAGAGACACAGGGTTAGGTGGCCATGGCTGGGGAGATGGCAGGACGCTCCGGGCCTGAAACTCAGGCCTTGTCATCAAGTCCCTGGATGGAGAGCAGGCTCTGGGCTTCCTGGAGGGAGTGTGGGGGTCACAGGACACAAATGCTGGCGAGCACTGGACAGGGTCCCTCTGGCCCAGCCAGGGAGAGTGGACTACACTCTAAAGCTAAAGGCAGGCTTGGCTGCAGGCTCGGCTCTGGGTAGGGAGAAGAAACAGGCTGATGGAGGAGGGATTGGGTTGGGCCTGGGACGCGGGCAGAGATGCCCCGAGAGCAGAGGTCTGGCCCTGGGCACTGGCCGGCCGAAAGTGAGGTTTGCTCCAGGGCAGAGGAGCCACACCGGGGGCCTAGCAGTGGTGCCTGGAAGAGGCGACCTCAGATTGGACAGCCCAGGACGCAGTGTCCCCCCATCCCCAGTGCTGCTGGGGTGTTTCCACAGTGTGCTTTACTGTTTGCTGGCTTGTGACACGGGTTGAACTGCCTCCCCCAATAAGACATGCTGGAGTCCTACCCACATGTGTGAACGTGGCCTGATCAGAGACAAGGTCTTTGCCAATGAGCAAGAGACAGTGAGGTCACTGGGGTGGGCCTCCCTGAACACCGACACACAGGGGGTAGGCCGCCTCACCTACATGCCCAGGAAGGCCCAGGATTGCCAGCCACCTCCAAAGTGAGAGGAGGGGCCTGCAGCAGACCCTCCCCCACGGCCTCGGAGGAACTAGCACCCGCCACCGTGCTCTCCCGGGTCCTGGCCCAGTCCTGGGAGGGTGGCCCCTGTCCTGAGGGGCTTGGGGAGTAAGGAGAATGATGAGTCAGGTCTGCCCTTGCCTGGTGAGTGGTGGGAGGTGGACTGGGAAGGGTGGGCCTGAAGGCGGGGTCCTGGAGGAGTGGGCATGGGAGACACACGCTGGGAAGGAGAAACACCCAGGACCAGGGCTTCGTGGCCCATGGGAGGCCCTGGGGATGGTGGCCTCCAAAGCCCACAGAAGGTCCAGGGAGGGGTCCACTGGGAGCTCATGAGCACAGACACAAAGGGCTGGAGACAGAGCCCAGGTCAGTCGGACAATCAGGAGGCTGCACAAGGCAGGGGAGAGGGGCCGACGCGACCTGGGCGCCAACGGCGGGCGCAGAGGGTCCGCAGGACGGCTGAGAGACTGTCACAAACCAGGAAGGGAAGGGGTGAGTGAGGGCCGGAAGAAGGACTGGAGGAAGGAGAGGGGAAGCTGCAGGGAGGATGTGGGGTGCCTGGGGGAGGGCGTGAAGGGGACAAGCTCTGACAGAAGGAAGTGGCGTAAGGGCTTGGGTGCCCCCATTCCTGCAGAGGCAGCCCCTGGAGCCTGGTGGGGCACCGGCCATCAACCACTGGCCACTGTCAGCTCTTCTTCCCCAGGACCTGCTGTCTCTAGGTTGCTAAGGAAATCCTGTGAAGCAGGTGGGGAGGCACTCCTGTCTGGGGCAGGTGGGGGGATGCACTGAGCCCAGAGGAGGTGGCCAGCAGGCCAATCCCTCCCAGCCAGGCGCCACACAGCCTGGGCACACGCCAGTGCTCATGAACTCACAGCTCCGTGGTTGACGTGGCGCCAGCGGCCGAGCGAGGGGGAGGGCCAGTGCAGGGCCTTCCTCCCTTGGACCCTTCACTTGACAGCATTCATTGAGCAGCTTGGGTGAGAGGAGACAGGGATCCTAGGGGCGCCCAGCAGAGAGCACCCACAGGTTTAGGCTGAATTAGCCCCACCCAGCCCAGCATAGGTGGGAGGAAGAGCGTGGGCTGCCTTCCGGAACCAGACTCCACCCTGGGCAATCCCCAAGGTCCCAGTGGCCTTGGGCAAGATGGGAGCAGAGCAGAACCAGGGCAGGCGGCCAGCAGGCACCCTCCAGGCCTCTCCCTCCTCTGGCCCGGGCCAGGCTGGGTGGGGGGTGGGGTGGGGGGGGCCGTGGCCACATTCTCCCCCTCTGCCCTCCCGCCTCCCTGGGCCTGCTCCATGCCAGATGTGGGACAGACCCCGGGGGGTCTCCCCAGGAGTGGGGAGCTGGGGATTTGGTGGGTGTCAGCACCCTGGAGGCAGCCCTCCATGGGGCGCCCGAGTGTCGGCTACAACAGAGTGGGAGGCTGAGGGAAGGAGCCAGCCGCCCAAAAGGGCGAAGACAGTAGCATGCCAGGGCTGAAGTGAGCGGCCCTGAGGACAGCTTCCTGGATGGGCTGGGACGGTTCCTGTTTCCCAGCCAGCCCTCTCCCCACACCGTCCAGCAGCCACTGCTGTCAGCCCCGGCCCCACCGCAACAAGGAAAATCATCTTGGTTTTCAGCAAGAGAAACAGAAAAAGCACAAGGAAAGACAACCCGTGGTACAGCTGCATCACTCAGGAGCTTTGCACATGAGGCCGATGTGGCAACAGGGAGCCACTCCTCCCTGGGCCCCAAAGCAGAGGTGTCAGTGACTCGCCGCCCCCAAGACAGGCCGAGGAGCGGAAGGATCACTGTGACCAGAGAGGGCTCACCCCTTCGTCTGGGAGTGGCGCTAGCCCCAGACACCGCCTCGTAAGGTGGGGGTCTCCAGGGATGTCCCCAAAGATGACACTGGGATGGGGTTGGGCCTTTCCGTGGGGGCAGAGGTGCTAAGGTTGGCTTAGTAGGTTTGGGGACATTTCAAGATACTTTTTGCTTGGTTTCCCAAAGAGAAATGGTATGTGGACCAGGAAGGAGAGTGGGTGTAGAAGGCCGTGTAGGACCCCAGGGCCACGTGCTCGGGCTCGAGCTGCTCCCAGGCCCCCGAGGACGGCAGGGCAGGCGGCTGGCTCAGCGTCTGGGCAGGGCGGGTACCCCAGGCAGCCACCCTTCTGGGGGCAGGGTGGGGGCCAGGGGCAAACAGTTGTGCATACTCCATCTTCAGCAGGTCCTATACATGGTTTAGGGAGAAGGATGAGGCCTGAGCTAGGGTGCTGGGGATTGCTCTCTTTCCCTGGCCAGGCCCCCTTTCAGCAACGACCAAGGAGCTGTGGGTTTTAAGTTCACTTATAAAGGACTCTTACAAATCAATAATGGAAGGTCAGGTGACCCAGTTAAACAATGGGAAGGGATCCTAATAACAAATGGCCTCAAGCAGCAGGTGACAAGCAGCTCAGCACCAGGCAATGCAGCTTGAGAGACACCGGGAGCCGCCCCCTCACAGACACTGGCATGGCCAGGACTCAAACACAGACAGTAAGTGGGACTCAGTGGGGCACAGAACCGCACACGAGCTGGGGGGACACCTGTCCGGCAACCCCTGCAGCGGTCAAGCCGCAGCTCCAGTCCTGTGGACAGAGCCGGAGAGTTGGAAGCAGGTGTGGGTCACGTACCTGTGCCCCCAGCCTCACAGCAGCACCAGTCACGTCAGCCAGAAGTTGGAAACGCGCGTCCCCATCAGCGAGTGATGGTCAGACACTGCGAGGTACATCCGTCCACACCTCGGGTGGGCAGGACTCGGCCATGCAGCCCCACGAGGAGCCCATCCCAGAGGACACGGCTCGTGGGCCGGCCTCTGGGCGTCCTGTTTCGTTTTCAGACCTGAGAAGTGCTTTCCATTGTCTGCACAAGAGCCGAGCAGCTTCTTGCTTCCTCACGCCTGTGCTGGGGCCTGCCATGACGTCACAGGCCCTCCGGCAGGAAGGGGATCCGATCCCACCCGGCAGCAGCCCCCCAATGCTGCGTGGATGGGAGATACAGGCTGGGAAGCACTGACCAGGTCACACATCTCATGAGGTCGTGTCCAGGGTCAGACAGGCCTGAAGCCAGAGACCAACACAAGGGGCCCCACACACCACAGACGGAGGGGACTGTCAGACATACAGCGGGGGCTGTGCCCACGGCCACATGCCCACCCAGCAGATGGGGCTCAGACAGGTGCCGTGGACACGCAGGAGACAGAGTCTGCATTTCCCAGCGGGGGGTCCCTTTGGGCACCCTAGCCCATCCGTCCACCTGTCAGCTAGTCCCTCCTACCTGAGCTTCAACGGGCTGACATCCTTCTCACCTCCCACCGACACGACACGTGGGGTCCATGTTCTCACCTTGAGTCTGGTGGGGCTTTTGATGGCTCCAACCACTGGAGGGTGGCTGCAAGGTGCCACAGGACTTCTGGGTCTGGGTCATGACAGCAAGCAGTCTCTGTCTCTGTCTCTCCCCCAGGCCCCCTCGCAGTCTCTGTCTCCGTCTCTCGGTAGCCACCCCACTGCAGAGCCCCGGTGGAGGGAGCCCCAAGCCCAGGCCTGCTGTCAGCCCCCGCTGCTGGTGTCCTCCCAGCGCGGCCCACCAGCCTCGGCCATCTCCTGGTGAGAACCGGCCTGAGCGGTTCTCACAGCCCGAGAACGGTCACCACAAAACCCCGTTGTTTAAGCTTAGTTTGGGATGGCTTGCAACCCAGTGAGGCTGACTGGCCCTGCCCCAGCGCCCCCAGTCCCTCTCGTCTCCAGCCAGTTCCGAGGGACCCCAGTTCCATTTCAATCCCTTGTAGCCTCTGCCCCAGCACTCAGTCTGCAGCTGTGGTCAGTGAGCCCTGACCACCAGGCCACAGCGCCACCGGCTCCGTGCTGCCCTGCCGTGAACAGGGGTGTTGGCACACAGGTAAGGATGGGGTGCTGATGAGCCTCAGCTGGGGCTCCCCTGCCGACAGAGCCCCCAAACCCCCAGCTGGTCGCTCATCAGGAACACCTGGGGTCTCAGGCACACTCAGTTCCGGTCCTACTTTCAACTCCCTCCTCTCCAGTGACCCCCCTCTGGCGCCGCAGTGCCCCCACCATCCGGCAGAGGCCGCCACACCACCACATTCTGTCTCTGAGGTGCCACTGACCCCTTCGGTCAAGGGACAGGAAGCGTGTTCCCAAAGTGGTTGGCCCGCCCCTCCCCCATTGCTAGGCTTCTGTAATTCAGTGACACGGTCCCCAGACCACAGAACAACCCCATCCCCCAGTGGTCCCCAGCCCAGCATCCTCAGAAGGATCTCTCTGCACCTGGGACAAGGGCTGCTCCTCCCACCCTGGGAGAGCCTGAGGTCGGGTGGGACTCGGGAACACGGCTCTCCTGCCCCCTCCCTGCAGCCCCTCTCTCCCGGGCGTCCATCAGGAGGGGAGGGGAGCAAATGCAGGCACGACAGGGCACACGCACACTTGGGCCCGGTGAACTGTCCGGGTGGGTAGCTGCAGGGGGGGGCAGGGACCCTGAGAAGCAGCCACCTGCCTGGCACACCCTCTGCCACGGGACGGCTCCCCACGGCCAACTCCCAGCCCGTGCCAGGGACTGCAAGTCCCTGGGAACAATCTTGGAGGGGCTGTTGCAGGCTGACCGGCCACTGTGGGACGAGGCCGGGTCATTGAGGTCAGACCACATACCAGCGTGCTCCAGTCCCTCCCCTGGGAGCAGAAAAGCCCGCTCTGGCCTGTCCAGACATCCATCTCAGGACTGCTGTCCTGTGGAAGGGCCACCACTGCGCCCAGAGCCCTGCCTGACTGCTGACCTGGGGGGCAGCGCTCCTGACCCAGGACCCCTGCTGTTAGCTCAGAGCCACCTTCTCCCTGGGGGAGCCCAGAAGGGAGGGCGGGGTGGGGGGACTAGGCCTGACGTGGGCAGCCCAGAAGGCAGTGGCATGACCGGCACGATGCAGGCCTGAGGGGAGCACATGGAGGCGGGGGCCAGGCCTCTGGTGTCGCCTGCTTCCTGGGCTCCTGCAGAGCAAGGTGGCACAGGGGCTGTGGGGGGGGCCCTCTGGGCATCACCGGGGAGGAACTCTGGGCCTGGACAGGTGTGTTGGCCTCTCACGCCTCCTCGCCTGTTCCACTAGGCAGAAACCAAGTGCCCCCCAGCCTGTTGCCACAGGGCACCGTGGAAAACAGAAAACAGGGAGGCTCGGACCATGCTGCTCTGTCCCTCTCCCGCCCGAGCTCACTTCCGCCTGGTGGCTCCAGGCGGGGTCTGCTGCTGTGGGCTGTGGGCCAGGCCTCCCCAGGTGCTGACCTGTCCAGTCCCAGCCCAGTGGCGCTTGCTGCTCTGGGTGAGAAGCTCTCAGGACTTGGTGGCCGCAGACGTGGGCAAGAGCCACTGCACATCTGCTCCTAAGCACTTTGGCCACACAAGTCCAGTGTCAGGAGGGACGTAGAGCATTTGTGGTCAAGCTAACGCGTGGTCCCGCTCCAGAGTAACCTAAAGAAGCCCCGTATCTGCAGGGGCAGATGGTGCCACGCCTCCACCTTCCCGAGCACCCCTAAACCCTACATGATGGTGCCACCCCACCAAGCGTGCCACCTAATCAGTAAGCTGGTGGGGAGCGTGAGGCCTCCTGCATGAGCCCAGACCAACTGGCACCTGGGAAGGCTGGTGGACCCTTCTCCTGGGGAGGTGCCCCTAGCTTTGCCACACGCAGCGGCACGCAGCTGTGGAGTTGGGTTCCCTTCCTCCAGAGACTGGAGACTCATGGTGTTGCTTATAGTGTAAGGACCAAGTCATGTGCCCGCTGGCCAAACAAGAAGCTCTTGGACGGCTCCTGCAAGAACCAAATCCCTGCTTTGTCATCTACACATGTCTAATGTCACTGAAAGATTGACTCCAGGCAGCAGATGGGTGGAATGACAGACACCACAGACAGCTCTTTCCCAGCAAGACCAGTATTAGAGGTCACCGAGGGCTGGCTCCGCGACCAGGCGCATGCGGTCAGCATCCTTTGGGAACAAGAGCTGACCGCACAGCCCCGCCTTCCAGGAGCCCCGGGGCCAGCCCTGCGCTCTGCAGAAACCAGCAAGGGCCACACTGCATTCCAACACGTAAACAGCGTGGTTTTACCAGGGAAAATAGACTGGGTCGTATGCATGGACAACATAAAATTGTAACCACAGGCACATACTTTATAGATGATGTAAAATTACACAGAAACAGTTTAAATAAGCTTCTTTAAACTAATGATTTTATTGTTTCTATAAAAACAAGACACGCTTGTTACAAATTAGGTGATGTGAGCTCCATGTCAGCCACGCTGCCCGGGCAACAGGTGCCAGGGACAGACTGCAGACGCGTCTCCTGTCGATAGCAATGCAGACCCGGCCGGGCAGGCAGACACTCCACAACGGGGCCGTTCACGCGCAGTGGCTGGTTCTGACCTGAGCCTGGTTACTGGAAGAGCAGACCCACCCTCTGTCATTTGCCAAAGGTTTCAGGGGAACATGGATTTACACTCAGCCCTAAGGGGGCACGTCCATGACCGGGTTGCTGCGAGAATCAGGACAAACCTCACAGCTGCCCCAGAGGCACAGATGCGCGATGAGCGGCTCAGAAACGCTTCCTGGCCTGGCCAGCGGCCTTCAGTCTGGGGCCGTGTGCTGGGCACAGGAACGAATGGTTTTGTCCACGCAGCCTGAGTCTGCCTGGTGGCAAAGGGCATCATGGTGTCCTTACAGGAGACCAGAGTCAGAGAGGAGCACAGGGCAGAGCCCAGGGAGGAGGGCTGAGGACACAGGGAAGGAATGCGGGCGCCTCTTGAAGCTGAAAACAGCAGGAAGCTTCTCCCAGAGCCTCTGGCGCATTTCAGCCTCCACACTCCAGACTAAGTGATGAACTTGTGCGAAGCCACCCAGTTCACAATGACTGGTCAGAGCAGCGGCAGGAAGCTCGTACAGAACGCCTCGGGAGGGGAGACCTGGCTTGCTTCTGAAGGCTGGAGGCTGGGACATCGCGGGCAGTGGCGGACGCAGCCCTGCAGCCCAGCTCCCCAAAGAGGCTTGTGTGTAGGAGGCCGGGGCTGGAGCGGGCCAGGCCACCGAGGACCCGGGTCTGCACAGGGCTGCCTGCCCTCCAGCCGCCCTGCCTCGGGACAGCACTTGGAAAAGGTCCTGGAAACTGTCTTCGGCACCTTTTAATACCGCTGTTGGCGTATCCCAATGAGTGTTCACGAGAAAGAAAACATGTTCTTTACAAGGGATGGACCACCAAAAGCATCTGGTGGCTGCTCTGGCAGCGGCCGGCAGGACGTCCAGCTCCTGGGCGGCAGAGGCAGCTCGGGAAGCCGCTGCTCCTTTGTGAGGAGGTCAGTACCCGCCCCCTCGCCCTCAGCCCCCTGCTATTCTGACTTCTCTTCCTCTGTCGTCCCAGACCATTTACGCCTACATTGCTCTACCTGAAATTCACTGAATGTATGCAAAAATGAGAACTTACTCCATCGTGTATAGAAAGTTCAACTACAAAGGGTTTGATACAAAATGTGTTAACTTTTCAATCATTTCAGAATTCCAAAAAGTTGTAAAAGTAGGACAGAGCTTGTGTGGCACTTCTCCAAATAACGTCTCATGTGATCACAGAACAAGCATCCAAGAGCCCAGGACCAGCCTGCAGAGCTGGGGTCCTGCCCAGTGTCCCGGGCTCCTTCCTTCCCACAGCCTCCCGTCTGGGACAGCCCCTCCCTGTTCTCTCAGGCCATGACCATCTGGGCAGCGCTGGTCCTCACCTGTAGGTCCCTCAGCAGACTGAGGTCATGCATTCTTGGCAAGAAAACCACAGAAGTGAGGTGGTGCCTCCTTGGGGCTCCAGGTGGGGGCACGAGCCGTGGGGAGGCCACCCTCCCGTGTGACCAGCTGGTTCCGGTGACCATACTGCGTCTCTTGTCCCCTTGTAATCACTGAGCGCCGGTCCTCAGGGTCAGATGGAACCCCATCCACATCACACACTGCCCACTAACCCCACCTCTTTCCCTCAGATCGATCATCCAGCCATTTGCATCAGAGCAGCCGCCTGGGTAGTAATTTCCTAGAGCGATAACCTTTTACCTTCTTCTGTCTCTCCCGTCCCGGCCCAGTGTCCCAGGCTGGGCCACTGGGACCATGCCCCGACATGGTTGTCTGGTTTTCAACAAGCCCCACCAGTTCTTCAGCAATTCCTTGCTTCAGACACGAGATGGGCCCAGGCGCCCCTTGGACTATCCCTTGGACCTGGAGTTGGACGGTTCACAGAGCCCTGTCCTTTTGCTGGAGACGGAGTGGGAACGCAAGATCTGGGCACTGGCTGTGCACCTTGCCACTGGGTCTCGCTGCTTCCAGGCCCCTGTGCTGAGCTGGAAACAGCTGTATGGAGACGCACGTCTATTCCTGTGTCAGCAAACCAGGTCAGCACACCCAGCTCTTACCCACAGCATAGTTCTAGCTTTGTCAGTCTGAGCATACAGCTCCAGACTGTCATCCACGTGAAAAACAAACTTACTAACTAGGGCACAAAATCTTGTCTTTTTGTTTCTAGCTTTGGACAAAATCCTGCTTCCAAAGTCACTCAGCTATTGTCTCCTTTGCCTCCCCCCCCAATGTGGTCAAAGTTCGCATTTGTAACACGGTGCTGGTGTTCCATTTTGGGTCCCCGCTCCCTGGCTGATTTTTTGAGCACATTGGACAGGAATGTGGAACTAAACTACATGTCAGTGATTCTTCTCACCAGTTTCTGGTTTGTCCTTGAGTTTATATTTTGTACAAACACACAGATTATTTCTAGAGTTCCTTATCTCTTTCTTTTTAACATACTACAGATACGCTTTGGATTCTGCTTTTTTCATTTAGCAACATGTTCGTGGTTTGAGGTCACTCCATGTCAGCCCCCACGTTCCCCATTCCTTTCTGCACTGCACGCGCCCTGCTGTGTGGACGAATCAGTTTACTCAAGCACTCGGATGGATGGGCACTTGGGTCTCTTCATGGTTTCTAACTACAAACAATGCTGCGATAAATAACTGTGTGTATGTAATTTTGTGCTGTTGGAAAATACAAAACAGTTGACGGTTCAGCTTGGTTTGCTGATAAAAACCAAGGTTTTTCGTAAACTAGACAATATGCAAAAAACCTGCAGCACACCATCAAAGGCCTCTGACAGAGACCAAACAATGAAGTGAGCTGCAGACAGGAGCAGTGGGTGCCACAACATCCACGAGGCGATTGGTGCCGAGAGGGCACCGTGGGAATACTCAGCGTGGGAGGGACTTGATTCAGGGAGGGTCTCACCAAGAGACATCGATCACTGCAGGACTGAAAACGGCGTTAACGCAGAGAACTGGACACAGGGGAGAGACGCCATACCACCCATGGCCAAGGAGTGGAGGGCAGTGATTTCCTGGAGTCCGGGCCAGCCTAGGTCAAAGTCGGCTGTTCCCACCTGCGAGAGCCTGGAGAATACACAACCACAGCCAGGGGCTGCTGTCCGAGAGGGACACGCCCCAGATTCTCCCATCACCATCTTCCATTGGCCACACCGGGACAAAAGCCAGCTGACCAGAAGGCAGGGAAGGAAGGTCGTGCCAAGGAGGGGTGACAGGTCCGAGGGCAGGCAGGCCCACTCCTACACGCACTCAGTGTTCTGTTCTGCTCGTGGTTCTAAACCCTGGTCACACACCAAAATCTCCCAGAAATCCTGGCTCAGGATTCAGACACCTCTTTGTTTTAAATGCCCCACAGGCAATTCTGGTACCAGCTGGGCTGCTGTGGTACCGCGACTCTAACACGTGCCAAGTGGACCCAGGAGCGAGTGTTGGTGGTGCCTAAGTGTGGGGGAAAAAACTGCAAAGCACTGTGCAAGTCCAACTACAAATGAACTGGCATTCTGTTCTTCAGAGTTACAGCAAATGAGTTATTGAAATTAAACATCTAGTTTTATAAATGCAGTCTTATACAAATCAGAAAATGACCCTGGGATTATAAAGATATGTGGTGTTCAGGCATTACCACAAAAAGACTGAGAAGTCAAACATGTCAAAAGTCAGACCATTTCTCACTTCCTAATTTGTCTTCTATTTTGTTAAAAAAAAAAAAAAAAAAAAAAGGAAAGGAAATCCTTTTGCTAGGGAATAGTTTTCTCACATGTCTATGTAACAGGCTGAAATTTATATAAACATTCAGCACGCTACTACTGAAAATCTGTGCACAATATGATAATATAAAGCCACCACTTCACAGGAGACCCAAGCTGTCCACTCACTAATGAGCCCGTCCTCAGCAACCTCCCCTCCTGTCCCTCATGCGCCTCCCAGGGACCGAATCACACACAAGGATTTAAAGATAAAACTTAACACTCTGGGGGGGGAAATGAGACTCTAAAAGGAAGGAAAATTTTTCACACTAATGTGGAGGTTCCCGAGCATGAGCCACGCCCCCAGCCATGAGCCCTGCTCACCAAGGAGGTGTGTCTCTTCTGATTTCACAGACACTTGCAGGGAACTCTGGGCGCCCCTCTGTCAGTCACTGCACCTCGTAAGGAAACCGTCAGGGTGACAAGGTCAGCGCCACCGCTCTGTCCCAGATGATCCGACACAGCCCAGCAGTCTTCTTCCCATCAAAATTTAGTTTTTGTCTGTGATTTTCCATCTATCAAATCTCCAAATCCCAGTTTTTCCAGTGGTTCTTGTGCCATCAGCTGCCTAAAAGAAAAATGGACAGTTGTCAAGGTGGATGGGGAACAGAATGGGGAGACTGTCCACCCAGGGCCACGCCAGACTGTTCCCGCGCTACCAGTCCCCTCGGGTGATACCGAGCAGGGCGTCAGACCGAGGCCCCTTTGCCAGCCTCCCCTGCGTCCACTCAGGTCCGAGCCACAAAGTCCAAGAGGCCCGCACGGCAAGGTGCTGAACTCCCAGAGCCTCCCCTCCTGCCCCCATCGCGCACTCTGCTGGAGCAGAGCTTGGGTTGCGGTTCTGTTTGATGTGTGGGGGTGGATGACACCAGCTTTCTGAAGCCTTCCCGCTCACCTCCCGGACGTGCTGGGAGGAGAAGACAGGAACTGCCAGCCCCGTGCCAGGCACGTGGGTGCCCTGCCACACACTGGCCACCATCATGACACCCCAGCTCCCACCACTGAGCGCATGCGCCCGATGGATGCAGCATGCGAGGACACTCACACCCAGTGGCCCGCCCACCCCTGCACACTGGAAACCTAGGAATGCAGTGAGACACCAACCAGCACACTTCTGAGGCGCGGGGGGCCCTGGGCCAGCCGGCCACGCTTCCGCAGACACACAGAACAGCTCCGGAAAACGGCCTGCTGTCCCGAGTTCCCACAGGCCATCCCCTTCCAGAAAACTAAACAGCCAGATGTCTGGGCAGTGCTTTCAAACACTTCACCGGTGGAGACAACGGGGGGAGATGAAAGAAAGGAGAACTGTTGGCCATTACTGATGCTGGGGATGCGAGCTGCACTGTTCCCTCTACTTCTGTGTGTGCTTGACAACTTCCACTACAAAAAGCCACTTGAAAAGAAAGTGTGCCTATGGGCCAGACGTCACTTGCCTGTGTCCCCAGGGCGATGGGCAAGCTGCACGGCCCCCTGACAGGTCACTGCGCTCCTGGTCTGGGACGCCCACCCGTCTCTGCCTCAGGCCGGGGCTCAGCCCAGGAGCGCAGGCTTCTCCCGCCTGCTCACGTGTCCCAGGCGCAGTCAGGGGGCCAGAAGCGCACACTCGAGAAAACACACAGCCCGGCCAACACAAAGTCCTGGACACACTAACCACGACGTCAGCTCAGAGGACAGGGCGTCCCTCTCCTGTCTGGAAAACCAGGAAGTGTGGGGAAGGTCCTCAAGAAGATGTGGCTGCCAGTTCGATCCACGAGTCGGACCTGGGAGCTGAGAGGCTCAGCGCCCACCCCACCCCACCTCTCCGTGCTTGGAATACACACAGCCTTTACCTTCCCCACACAGCAGCTGCCCGAGGGCACCGCCAAGACAGGAATGGGGTGATGACCGTCTGGACAGGGTGCATGACTGACCCTCACTGGGGCCTCTATGTACTTTGATTCCGGTGGGCAGGCACGGAAAACTGCTTCTTCCTGCAGCACCCACGCCGAGCCGGCGGGCAAATACCCTGCTTCTTAAACCTGCCACGCTGGAGCGGCCTGCCTCTTTCTGCGCTTGGTTCCAGGTTACCCCTGGGAAGCTCCCGAGAAAGGTGGCCTTTACCAGCCAACAGGAAATTCCATGGGGAAGGAGGAGATCTGGCCTGAAGCTGGGACGCAGATGGTGGTGCTCGGGACTCAGAGACGCCTGAGGAACCGGAGGCGATAAAGCACAGGGCTGCAAGGCCCGCTGTCGCCAAGACTCAGCTGCCTCAACAGCAAGTGTCCCTGAGCCACCGGGCGGGCAGCTGAGAAGCCGAGGTGGGCTGAGGCTTAGACAGTGGGCGCCACGCCACCCTCCCAGCAACACCCTGCCCCCACGTGGCCTCTGAGCTCCGCGTGCTGGCTGGTGATAAGCCAACGGAAGACCGCAAAGGCCAGAGCACCCGGCTGGTGGAGGGGCTGAGTGCGGGACAGCACATCGCGGGCTCTGCGGGGCCGGCCAACGAAACCTCAAGGTCTGTCACTTAACCCTCAGGAAAACGTCCCCAGAATGGCAAATCCCAGTCAGGCAGCAATTCCACAGCAGTGGGACTCACAAGACACTCCTTCAACCCACGCTAGGCAGGCAATGACAGGTTTTCACATCTCGGCAGAGAGCACACCTACCAACAGTTCTCCTACTGACCTGAGCCTTGGCTGTGGTCAGCAGAACAATGATCCCTGCTGACAGCCTCACCCCTGGAGCCTGTCACCTCACCAGGCAGAGGGGAGGCAAGGCTGCAGATGGAAACAAGCTGGTTCTGAGAAGATTCAGGCGCACCCTCAAAACCGGAGACCCTCTGCTAGCTTTGGTCAGACAGGACCATCAGGAGATCAGCTCTGAAAATGAAGGCCGAGGTCGGGAGCCGGGGATGTGGGGCCTCGGAAAAGGCTGGAAAAGGCCCGAAACGGGGAGTGAGCTGCAGCCTCCAGAAGGCCCAGCCCTCCAGAGCTCGTGGCCTTAGCACAGGTGTCAGACTCCGCCCTGCAGAACGTGGGGGGACATACGTGGGCTGTTGCTGCCGCCTGTGTGAGGGGAGCTCCTTCGCAGGCCCAGGGAGGAGAGCTGCTCTTCCAACGTGACACGGCTATGACAGCAAGGACCAGCCCTCCCGCTGAGCAGCACAAAGAAGGAACAAGGAGGAAAAAACTACAAGCCAAGTAAGACGTGGTTCAAGACACCCTCTTTCTACAAATCTGCAAATCTGTAAAATCCAGCTCCCTGGCAAAGTCACCAAAAATGGCGACTATGACATTTAGCAAGCTCTTCACCCACCAGGACGGCTTCAATGCCCGCCTTTAGCATAAAGAACAGACCAAGAAAATGATCCATTTGCTGTTTTCTAAGGACCGAGCCATTCAGATCACCCTGGAATCTTCACGGAAAGCAAAATTCCTCCCAACCGTTCATTACACTGCCATGGTTCTGGGAGCACGGAATCCATGGTCCTGGGTGACTATTCACACCCCCCTTCTTCTTAGGGCCACAGCAATAACAGCGTTTACTGGCCTTAGCCTGAATCCCGCTGACGACTTTCCCAGGAGCAGCCACCTTCGCCCCCCACCCAGCGCCCCCTGCACTCGCTGTTTTCCTTGCAATACTGTAATCTCAGTGTGAGCAGTTTTTCTGTTAGAAAATGCGATTCACCCCTGAAACAGTTTTCACGTCAGGCTAAAACAGCCCAAGTCCTCGTGGGGCAGCTCTGAAATCTCTGTTGTGGTCTAGTTTTTAAAAAAGGTGCATATGGAAGTAAGCAGCAAGAAGATAATGCCTGCTATTTCAGCACATGAGAAAAGAGGAAGGAAAATGTTTACAAGGGGAAGCAAACGTGCAGAATCTTGACAGTGAGCCTGGGTGATGGTTACAGAGGTCCAGCCTACCCTCCACCTTTGCGTGTCTGTGGATTTCTATTAAAAAACAAACCAAGTCTACAGGCAACATAAGTGACCAGGTGAGAAACAGCAGCCCGCCCCGTCCATTCATGCGAACGCCGCCTGAGCATGCAGTGAAGCCACCTGAGGTCTCGGAACCTGCAGTGGCCAGCAGTGTCCCTGTCCCTGTCCTCAGCAGGCCTTGGGGAGACTGGTCTCCAGAGCTGTGCTGACAGGGTACCAGCACATGGAGACCCGGGCCGCTGCTCCCAGGCCAATGGAGAGAAAACACGGCCCTCTTGCTGCTCTTTCGACAAGACAGCCAGGAGCCTCTGGGGGCCCAGAGCAGCCGAACCCTCCGCTGCTACCCCAGCACGACCGTTGGCACATGGATGATGAGCCTGAGCTTCAGGGGCACGTGACCTGCTCACACACTCACAGTGGCAGCAACAACTTCAAACTCTGTCTCCAAATCGTGGCTGCACCAAGAAGAAATTCCTTTAGTTGCAGTTTTTTAAAGATGTATTAATTTAAAAGACAGTAATTTAAACATGTGGATCGCAGCAACGTGCTATTTAAAGACGCCAAGAAGTAGGTCCAGGGTGGCCCTTTGTCAAATGCAATCCCTGCTGCGCCCGCACAACCTGGAAGGTGGGAAAAGGCCTCACAGGAGGGCCCCGCCGCCGAGGCCCATCCCCCTCAAAGTCCCACCGGTCCACAGACGCCCCGAACACACCTGTGGGCCTGAGCAGAACCACGATTCTGCCCTGAGGGAAATGCCTCTGTGGGGTTTGTTATGGGAGAGGGGAATGGGGCTCAAAGGGGATCGGTTTGTGTCGGCTTGTCTTCACACACAGCTGTCTGAAGAACGGGCGAGGAGGGGCTCCAAAGGCAGAAACAACAGAGCCCACCCCCACGGCGTAACTGCAGTTACACACGCTTTTCCCCACGAGGGATTAGAACAGTTCTTACTTTAGCTCTCCATGGATCACAGGTGCAGTTTTCGTTCTGTCTAAACGTGAGCTCTGGTGAATTCTCATTAAGACAGAAGTGTTTAGGTTTCATCGTGTCTTACAGTCCCAGTGTCTTCCCTGTCGCAGTCCGCAGGACTGCGCGGGGTGGAGCGAAGGCGAGCGCCTGTTTCCGCGGGTCTGAGACGGTGAGAGACGCGCGCGGCGGGCCCACAACCTTCCCGCGTGCCGGCTCGGTCAGAGCTCACACGCGGGTTCTGCGCCCTCACTGACCGGCAGGGCAGGGGCGCCGCACCCGGGGCAGGGGGGGGGGGCGATGCTCCGAGGACGGCCGCCGCCAGCAGGGGCTCCGCACGGCTCCCCCCCCCCCCCCGCTCCCCCCACGGCCCCCACCACGGCTCCCCACGGCTCCCCGCGGCCCCGCACGGCCCCCGCCGGCCCCCCCACGGCTCCGCACGGCTCCCCTCCCCCCCCCGGCTCCCCCCCGGCCCCCCCACGGCTCCCCGCCGGCCCCCCCACGGCTCCGCACGGCCCCCCCGGCCCCCCCCAGGGCCCCCCCACGACCCCCCGCCGGCCCCCCCACGGCTCCGCACGGCCCCCCCCGCGGCCCCCCCACGGCTCCCCGCCGGCCCCCCCCCGGCCCCCCCCAGGGCCCCCTCACGACCCCCCGCCGGCCCCCCCACGGCTCCGCACGGCCCCCCCCCGCGGCTCCCCCCACGGCTCCCCCTGGCCCCCCCCCCCGGCCCCGCACGGCCCCCCCGGCCCCCCCCCGGCCCCCCTTGCGGCGCCGTCCCTGTGACAAGCCCGGCCCCCGGCGGCCGTCCTGCGGGCGCAGCCAGCCCACCAGCCACGGGCGGGCCGCAGGCGGGCGTGGGCCGGGTCACGCGGGGCCGCGGCCTGCACTTGCCTCTCCATCCTGCACTCCAAGTACTGTTTCGATTCGTCCCTGCACAAAGCATTCGCAGAGCCATTCTCACGGAGGCACTTGATGAACTTGTCCTTGAAGCTCGTGCACTCGCCTGGAACGACAGGGGACACACGTCGTGTAAGTGAAACCGCGGCGCGCGACGTCCCCCGACGCCGTCTCGTCCCGGGGCGCGAGCGCACGGGGCCCGGGGGCCGCGGGAACGATGAGCAGACGCCCCGCGCTCCCAAACCGCCACTTCTTCACAGGCGAACCTGTCTCCTTCGGGAACACGCCGCGAACCACACGGAAAACAAGCCCGCACTGCGGCCAACGCAGCGACCTGCTCGGCGGGGACACGGACGCGCGTCCGCGGGGGGAGGGCCCGCCCCGGCGCCCAGGGCGCCGCCCCCGCAGCTCACCGAAGTGGTCCAGCGGGAAGCTGCCCTTGTCCGGGGGCCTGGGCTGGAAGCTCTTGGAACCGAAGTTCATCGCCGTGGACATGACGACGGCGCGAAGCTTCCCCCCCCCGCACGACGCGCGCCGTACGCAGGCCGCCCAGGCGAGCGCCGAGCACGTCGAACGCCGAGGGTTTCCGGCGCCGAAGGCCCCGCCCCCTGCCCGGACCCCGCCCCTCGCCGCGCAGGCCCCGCCCAGCCGCGTGGGGTTCCCCCTTGCTCTGCGGGTCCCTCTCCAGCCCCAGCCCCTCTGACCCTCACAGCAACCAGTGGCGGAGACCCAGCGGTGATCCGGTTATAAAGAGGAAACGGAAACTCAGAGAGGTTCAGCAACTCGCCCGAGGGCACACAGCTTCAGTCCGCAGCAAGCCCCAAGGCAGGCAGACTGGCAGGTCCCGGCAGGTCACTCAGACATCTGTGCATCCCTCTGCGTCCTGTTCGCAGGGCTTTTCCCCATGGGTGCTCACCTGATGAGAAATACAATAAGGACGAGTGTCTATGCGATTCCTGGGGCGGCTCAGCACAACAGAAATTTTAATCTCTCACAGTCTAGAGTCCAGAAGTCCTAGACAGAGGTGCTGGCAGGGGTGGTTCTGCCTGCTCCGGGCCCCTGCCCTCTTTTCCGGGGCTTTGCAGGCAGTCCTTGGTGCTCCTTCCGTCGCAGACACATCACCCCACCTCTGCCTTTATCCTCACCTGGCTTCTCCCTGTGGGGGTGACTGTCTCCAGTCACTGGGTTAGGGCCGACCTCAGTGACTTCACCTTAGCTAATTATACCTGCAATGAGCCTAGTTCCAAAAGGGTCACATTTCTACCTGTAACCAAGTCAAAGTGCATCCTAAACAGTTTAGCCCCAGGCAGTCATTTGTTGTTATGGCAACAATAACAATAGTGAAAGGGCTCAGCGGGACCCAGCTCTCCCCAGCAGAGATGCTTCCCAGCCCTGCTCCCTGGGCACCCGACTCCGTGCCTCCAATTTTTATTGGATGATGAGGTGGCAGGTCAGGGCCCGCCCAGCACGGCCTGCTGTCTGCAAGTCTGCCCTGAGCTCCAGCCACGCTCATCTCAGCCACGGAAGTCACTGAGCACCAGGGAACACCAGGCCCTGCAGATAAGCAGAGCGTCCTGAGCCACAGAGCTGGCCCCTCCGGACAAGCTTTCTCACCCCAGCTCCCTGCTGTGACCAGTGCTCCTTCTAAGGTCAGGAGGGGGAGCCAACTCCACACACCGGGGCTTCCAGAGAAGTGCCTGCCAACAAGTCCCCACAGCCTGGACCCAGACTCAGACGCCCCCTCCACTCCAGGAGGCTCCCCCCACTCACTGGGTCCCCTGTCCCTCTGCAGTGACCACCGCTGGATGTGGTACCCAGTGCTGGTGACCATCCCGCAGGGGGTCTGTCTGCAGGGCCAGCCCAGTGCTGCTGGAAACCCTTTTGCTGCCTGGGCCTTGGGCTCTGGGCCCACTTACAGCGACAGAAAGGCAACTGCACCTTGTTCTTGTTACAAAATGACCGTTTGCCAAACTTGGGTTATTCATTAATGTGTTTGCAGGGCTGTGAGCAACAGCTCTTATTACTCAGTAAAGGACTTTTCCGACGAGGCAGTAAAAGGGACAGCCCGTCCCCCAAGGTGGCCCACAGCTTCTGGCTTAGCAGCCGGAGGGATCACTGACCTGGAGGTGACAGCTTTGACTCATCTGTACCTGGCAAATGATTATTGGTTTCTCGGATGTTTAGCTGGGAGAGAGGAGAAGGATTTTTAGCTGCAGGAAAAGTGGGGGAGGACCTAACATTTTTGGAACCCCTCTGGTGCGCTAGGCTATTTCACATGGATCCCCAGGGCTGAGAACAGTGCCTGGCACCCAGGAGGTGTTCAGTCGATATTCCTTGGGGAATGAACCCAGTTAGGTGGCTACGGTTACCCTGTCCCGCGGGAGGTCAAGTCCTTGCCTGAAATTGCACGACCAGTGTGTGCGTTATTCAGTGGGGTAGCGACCGCTGGCTTCGCTCACGAACTCACAGTGTGGGCAGGCCTTGGGGGACACGGCCCACCCGGAATCAGCTGGAGACTCCCCCTTTCCTCACGAGGCTGGAGCAAATGCAGGAGGAGGGGGCACCCAGAGCCAGGGCCCGGGAGGTGGGGCTCCTCCTGATGACCTCCATACGTGGCCACACCCTGGGTGGGTCAGTGGGAACCAGGAGTGCACTGCAATCTAAGGAGCAGGGATCCCGTTTCTAGGAATTTGTTTCACAGCATCTTTCGCAGCTGTGCACAGAACTTTGCAGATATGTTTAGCAGCATGTTGATGACAGCCCAAGCCAGGCAACGGTCACAGAGGAGCAGGTCCCTGGCTGACGGACAGGCTCACTGTTCTGAGTGTTCATTCTCATCTAAACCACGGAGTTGTGTTCTGCAGCCCCACAGCTGTGCAACAGGACAGGCCGCCTATGAGGTAGCGAGCGCCCCAATGCAGGAGGTTTGCAAGTCAAGGCTGGGAGGAGGTAAGGGCCCTTGGGCTGCCTTGCTCTGGGGTTTGTGTAGGGGCAGACCCCGTGGTGACAGGCCAGTGGCGATGGGGTTCTAGGGGCCTCATGTTGGGGCAGGTGGTGCGAGCAGGCCCAGCCACTTCTGGTGCCAACAGCCCTTCCATCCCATGAAACTCATTTCCAACACAGTGCCTCTGCCCCTCCCAGCCAGGCCACCAGGGTTTAGGAGACTGGAGTGTGGCACAGACAGACAGGGCTCATAAACCCAGCCACCTGTCACCCAGTGGCGCTGCCCCAGCCCAGCTCTGCCTGCAGGGTGGACCGCCACCTGCCCCACCCTGGGGCTGGTGCCTCCTGCCCCAGGTAACAGTGCTTACAAAGCTACCAAGGCACAGACTGTCACTCAGAGTGAGCTCACGTCATAGCCTTGGTGGGGGGACGCAGTTGGTGACCTCTGAAGGTGTCTGCTGTGCAGACCCTCATGGGCCATCCCCAGGGTCTCCATACCTGGTAACCTGGCACTGGCCCCTGTCGGAGAGAAGCTGGGTGGACACAGGTGGTGGTGGGTTTGGGAGAGGCCCACAGACCTCGGGGACCTGTGGGGCCCACGGAGGGAGACTCAGAGCACGGGGAGGGCCGGCTCCTCCCTTCAGAGCTGGTCTGTGTCCCAAAGCCCTGGGAGTCCTGGTTCTGAAGGGAAGGCTGAGGCAGAGCTGACACCCTCCAGGGGGGTGTCCTCTCCAGACGTGTGAGGGACAATGGGGTGCCCCCCAGACAGTGCCAGCTCCCTGCAGAGACTCGACCCCACATTCCACACACAGCTGTCACTTTAAGTCTCCCCTGCAAACTGCTCGTTCCACATTCTCGGGGTGGTAGGGTGGGTGGGGTGCCGGCACGCCCTCCCAGAGCCCTATAAGGCTCAGGGCAGGGAGCTGGGGCCCCACACCCGCCATCCTCATGGCCCTCCTGCTGCTGGGGCTGCTGGGGCTGCTGGGGCTGCTGGGGCTGCTCCGGGCCTGCACCCGCGGCCCCTGCCCGGCCCCGTGCTGGCCGCCTGGGCCGCGTCCACTGCCGCTCATTGGGAACCTGCATCTGCTGCGGGTGTCCCAGCAGGACCAGTCACTGATGGAGGTGAGTCAGGGCAGCCTGCCTGCAGCTTGGCTCCTGAGCTGGGCCCAGAACCCGGCTCCTGCCATCCTCGATGGCTGTGGCACCTTACCCCCCTCTGGAGGGAAGTCGAGCCCCTATTTTCTGAGACCCCTGTGGGGTAGGAGGTTCACATTTCAGCCTGGTGCTGGCCTGGCAGGGGACACAGGAGGCTCAAGTGCCCTCCCTGCCTTGGGGAAGAGAAAGACACCCCACCTCACAGGGAAGCAGATGGGCTGTCCAAGGAGCAGAGAGCCAGGAGAGCTTCCTGGAGGAGGCAGCATTTGAAGATAGCCTGCAGAACAGGCCAGTTTGGGGCAGCGGAGCGGGGAGGCAGGTGCTCCTGGGAGTGGCACCTGCTGCTGCAGAAGGGGCCTGCACACGGAGACCCAGGTCTGAGCCAGGTACGAGGCCGGCTGTCCCACAGTGGGAGTGGACAGCAACTCACTTCCTCCTCCAGACCTCAGCTTCCTCATCTGTAAAGTGGGGAGGTGACAGCCCTCCTCACCTCAGGCAGGGATGCTGTGGGAACAGAAGGGCACAGGCACACGCGGAGGGCCCGGAAGCCTTGCTGGTATTACCATTCTGTGCCCTCACTCTGGGCAGAGCAGGTCGGAAGGAGACCAACAAGCCAGGTGGGCCCTGTGAGGGGGTGGGGCCTGGGCAGCCGAGGCCATCAGGCCTGCTCCTGTGCAGACCTGGGCTTTCGGCAAGGCAGCCCCAGCAGACAGCAGCCCTCTGGTCCTGCCACCTTGTCTTGGGGCTCAAAAAAGCCCCCTTGAGTGTTTCCCCTGAAAAGAAAACCCACGGCAGTACCCCCAGCACCAAAGGTGGCAGCCTGCCTCCCTGGAGGGGTGGGAGGGCTCTGTGGGGCCCCCAGACCTGGCTCCAGCCAACCGCACCTCCCGCTTTGTGGCTCCTGGGCCTCGGCTCCTAGGGCCCCCACCGCCTGGCCCGGTTCCACAGGCCCTGCCTGGGCCCCCACCCTGCACAGGTGTGGCCAGAGCGGCTCCTGGGGCCCTACAGGGGAACCGCCTGAGTGATCCCTGCCCGTCCTGCTAGCTCTCAGAACGGTATGGGCCGGTGTTCACCGTCCACTTGGGGTGGCAGAAGATGGTGGTGCTGAGCGGCTACGAGGCAGTGAGGGAGGCTCTGGTGGGCACCGGGCAGGAGCTGGCCGGCCGGCCCCCAATCGCCATCTTCCAGCTCATCCAGGGAGGCGGGGGTAGGTGTGTGTGGGGGACAGAGGGGTTCCACCAGGTGGCGGCAGGGAGTCACCAGCTGTGCTCCTGGGGGCTTGCTGGGCAGGGAGCCGTGGGGGTTGAGGAGAGGGCCCCCCACTCCTGGCAGCAGGGTGGCTCCTGGGGAGGCCATGCACATGGCAGGCGGGGGTGTGCAGAGGGGGCCACGTCACACTGAGAGGGGGACAGGGCATGCCAAGGCCAGCTCCCTGGGCTGGGGACGAGAGTAAGGCCCAGCCAGCGCCCCAGCCCCGCACGCCCCGCCTGCGTCTCCCAGAGTTGCTCAGCATCGTGTCTGCCCACTCACAGGCCTCTTCTTCTCTTCCGGGGCGCGATGGAAGGCCGCCCGCCAGTTTACCGTGCGCACCCTCCATGGTCTGGGCGTGGGGAGGGGTCCTGTGGCTGACAAGGTCCTGCAGGAGCTGAGGTGCCTCATGGGGCAGTTGGACCACTACGGAGGTGAGTGGGGGTCGGGGACACCCCCTTCCCTGTTTCCCTCCCCTGCTGAGGCCTGTCTCCCCCCCCAGGCCGGCCCTTCCCCCTGGCCCTGCTCGGCTGGGCTCCCTCCAACATCACCTTCGCGCTCCTCTTTGGCCAGCGGTTCGACTACCAGGACCCTGTGTTCGTGTCCCTGCTGCGTCTCATCGGTGAGGTCATGGTCCTCTTGGGGGCCCCTGGCCTACAGGTGAGAGGTCACTGCTCCCAGGCCTTGGCCCCGGCCTGAGACGGAGGGCAGGAGTCCCAGCTGCTACACACCATTGAGAGATGAGTCCCCTGCAAAGGTGGCCCTAGACTCATGTAGGTGCTGTTTCGGACACAATGGCTGGCCCTGCGAGCCCAGGCCAGTCCCTCGTGCAGTCGGGAAAGGGGGGGGTCTAGGGCAGGGGGTTCTCATGTCCCCCTCCCACTCCTTCCCGTCAGCAAGACATACCAGGGTCTGGGCTTGATGCCCGCAGGCCCCTAGCCCTCACAACCCGGGGTCTCCTGCCCCCCAAGGGTCCTTCGTAGTGTTGGGATCACAAGCCCCTTCTGATTCTCAGAAGTCTGAGGTGTGAGCACGCCATTTCCCACCATTTAGAAAGTCCAGGTTTGCCGCAACCTTATAATTTTTTCTTTCAAGATTTCCTTCAATTAATTTTTGCGTCACTTCCTTTTCAGTTACTGACGTTCAGTATGATTTTGCATTAGTCGCAGGTGTGCAGCGCAGTAGTTAGACGGCCGTGTAACTGAGGCCGACGCCCCAGTCTGGTCCCCGCCCCCACGCCCCCCCCCTGCTTCCTGCTGTGCTGTCACCTCACCACCCCGACTACAGCGGCTGCACTGACTGTAACCGGCGGAGCTCAGCGGCTGCTGCAGCACACGAGTCGGGGAAGCGCGACTGGGTGCTGAGCCTGGTCAGGGAGCCTCTGCTGCGGCCTGGCGGGAGGCGCCGCGTCCTCTGCGGCCGCTGAGCCAGTGCAGTGGGAGCCCCCAGGAGGGAGCAGGGCAGCAGGACGCCCCAGGCCTTCCATCCCTGTGCAGGCTCCCCACTGCTGAGCTGCCACTAGTTTGCTCCCAGGGACCGTTAAGTTCCTGGGGACACAAGTAGTGCCAGGTGTAGCCAGGACAGCTCCCCTCAGACAGCCTGCCAGACGCTGCCGTGAGCCCCATTTCACAGCAGGATGAGCTGAGGGCTGAAGTCTGCAAATGCTTCCTTTTTTAATGGCCTGCAGCAGACTCCGTTATTTCCACAGTGACAACCCTGTCCCCTTCTGCCAGCTGAGGGGGAAACAGAGCACGGGGCGTGACCACAGTCACCTGCTGCGACTTGCACTAAACCCCCGGTGTCACCTGTCGAGCCGGTCTCACCAGGTGGAGCTGTGGGGCCCCGGGTCCCGCGCCCTCTTGAGGCTGCGGGACGGGACGCCCGGCGCCCTCCCGGCCCGTCTGCAGGGCAGGGACGCGGCACTCCGCCCACCCCGTGTCTCATGTGTCACCCCTACACCAGCTGTTCAACATCTACCCCCGGCTCGGGGCCCTCCTCCAGCTGCATCGGCCTGTCCTGCGGAAGATCGAGGAGGTGCGAGCCATCCTGACGACACTCCTGGAGGCGCGGCGGCCGCCTGCGCCCGGGGAAGGCCCCGTGCACTGCTACGTGGACGCCCTGATCCAGCAGGGCCAGGTGTGGCGAGACCCACCCACCCCCGCTCCACTGGAGGCAGCTGCTCCTGCGCCTCCCGACTGGGGGTTCGCAGTTTCCTGAGCCCTGGGCTGGAGGGGTCGTGAGCCCAGCCTCCACCTGAGCCCTGCCCTACCCCCTCAACAGGGCAGAGACCCGGATGGCCTGTTTGCCCCGACCAACGTGGTGGCCTGTGTCCTGGACATGCTCATGGCTGGCACGGAGACCACCTCGGCCACACTGCAGTGGGCCGCCCTCCTGATGGGCAAGCACCCGAGCGTGCAGGGTGTGTGCAGGCGTCTCAGCTGGGGGGGCGGCCCCCAAGGCCCCGGGCATGGAGGCTCCCAGGGACCTGGCCACTCCCTTCCCCCGCAGACCGGGTGCAGGAGGAGCTGGACCGTGTGCTGGGGCCTGGGCGGCCACCCCGGCCGGAGGACCAGCGGTCCCTGCCCTACACCACCGCTGTGCTGCACGAGGTGCAGAGGTTCATTACTCTCCTGCCCCACGTGCCCCGCTGCACGGCGGCCGACACCCGGCTGCACGGCTACCTGCTCCCCAAGGTGAGGCAGCCAGGCCCCCTCACTCACCCGTTCCTCTCTGTGTTGGGGGAGCCCTGGGGTGCCTGATGCCAGGGCTCCCGTGGGAGGCAGGAGAGGGAGTTCAGGAGCAGCAGAGCTGGGGCCTTGCTGTGTGGCCCGGGGGATGCCCTGGCCTGCTGTGGAATGGGCTGACGCCGGTGAGTTCCGGGGTCCATCCTGGAGCAGACGTCCGCCACACGGGGGTTGAGAGGCCTGCCCATCTTCCTCCTCCTCGGGGGCCATCTCCCAGTGCTCCAGTCTGGAGCCTGCCCAGGTGGACAAGGCACCTGGGCCCTGCCCCACCTGCTGCCCGGCCCCGCAGGGCACAACCGTGGTCCCCCTGCTGAGCTCTGTGCTCCTGGACAAGACACAGTGGGAGACCCCCCGCCAGTTCAACCCAGGCCACTTCCTGGACGCCAGCGGGTGTTTTGTGAAGAGGGCGGCCTTCCTGCCTTTCTCTGCAGGTACCACAGCCCTTGGGGGGGGCAGGGACCTTCCCCTCTCTGTGTAGCTCAGAAGCTTGGGCTCACGGCTCAGAGCCAAACCCTGTCCCAGTCACTCCAGGCTGTGCTCTCCCTCCGAGGCAGCCCCCTCCCCCCACTTCAGGAGCCGGGCTGTGGAAAGAGCAGGCCTGGCAGCCCCACCCTGTGCCTCGGTTTCCCTCGAAGGCCGCCGCGTCTGCGTGGGGGAGAGCCTAGCCAGGACGGAGCTGTTCCTGCTGTTTGCTGGCCTTCTTCAGAGGTTCCGTCTGCTGCCCCCGCCGGGCCTCAGTCCCGCTGGCCTGGACACCACACCCACGCCAGCCTTCACCATGCGGCCGCCGGCCCAGGTGCTGTGTGCAGTGCCCAGGCACCAGGGGCACTGACCAAAGGGCCTGGCCTGTGCTGTGTCACTCCCCCGCCTCACCTGCTCCACGCCTGGCAGAGCTCTGTGACATCGGAGGCAGACAGCAGCCTGAAGACAGACAGATGGCCCCTCATCGGGGCGCTCACGGGGCTCTCCTTTCCCAGCAGCCTCAGTTCCACTGTGGGCCTGAGCAGCCCCATCCAGGGGGGCTGGAAAGGAGCCCTCACATGCTCTCCTGGGGGCACACCGTCTTCCAGACCCCTTCCCTCCAGTCTCCCCCCAGGGCAGGCAGGGCCCCCAGTGCAGAGCTGGGCCCCCTGCCCCCCTTGACCTTTTCCCTACCCCCCGGGGCCTCTTGATTATCAGCCGCTGCCTGTCTGCACCCAGGCCAGACCCCTCTGGGTGCCCCGACAGCCACTGGTGCAGCACCCCCATCTCCAGATGTCTGACCCATGAAACCGTCACCCCCACACCCGGACCCGACTGTATGACCTCTCACCCCCCTGCACCCATAAAAGAAACATGTCAATGAGGTGTCAGGACTTCCACAGGGGATACAGCTAGGACCCCCAAAAAAGCTAAGCAGTATCAATGTACCATCCTCAAATACGGAAAACACAATTTAATAAAAATAGTGAGCAGCTATCAAGCTTCGTTTCACTCATCATCGTGGAGACAGCAAGTGGGACACCCCACGTGGCCAACAGACGGCGCTTGGTGCTCGCCCACCGAGCCCAACCCCAGAAGTGTATGCAGCCTGGTCTCGACCAGGGGAGGCTCAGTGGCAAAGGCTCCCGTGTGGGTCACGAGGGACAGACGGCTGGACGCAGGACTGGAATGGGAGCAGAGGGGCTCTCTGAACACCTGTGCTTAGTGCCCCTGCCTCTCGTCCTGAAGGGAGGACCTTGGGGCTGGAGTGTGGCTCTTGGCCCCAGATCCACCGTTGGCTCGTGCTGGCCCCCACCACACTGCAGGTGCCTCAAGTCCACGGAAACCCAAACCAAACCCCAAACTGCAGGCAAACTCCAGGACACACACAGACTAGGGCCCCAGCTCCCAGGGTGGCTGCAGTCCCTGGGGAGACCCCTTCTGCCATCAAGAAGCCAGCAGAGCCACTGCCAGCCATCCTGCAGGGGCAAATGTGCGGTGGGAGAGCAGGTCCTGGCAGGGTCCTGGTTCAATGGTTGTCTAAGTTCTAACGCCCCTCTGGCTCTATGCATGGCGTGTGTGCATGTGTGTGTGAGCACGAGCGTGTGCATGTGTGAGCAAGTGTGTGCATGTGATCAGGATTGCAGCTGTACCAGCAGGCGGGGGACGCGCCCCCCAGGCGGCAGCACAGCACCACAGCTTTCCACAGCAGGGGGCGCTGACGGGTCTCCTGTGCTGGCTGGGAGGTGGGGTGGCTCCGGGTTCCAGGAGACAAGAGGGAAAGGCGGCGAGTGCTCAGTGAGGGACCTTCCCAGGCCCTGTGGATGTGTCTCCCTCCTGGGCTGGGGTCACCCCCTCCTCAGGGCCCCACCCTCACCATTCAGAAGCACCGCTCAACACGGTGTTTCACAGTAACAGGCTGAAGCACAGATGCCTGCAGGGCACCAGCCATGGCTGGGACACGGTGCTGAGGCGGGGTGTCCAGGGTCCACGGCCGGCCGGGAGGCCCAGCCAGGCAAGGAATGGCCACAGGATGGCCTGGAGCTGACTCTGGGACGGAGGCTCCATGCACAGGCCCAGCCCTCGCTCACTGTCACTAAGGACCTGGCTGTCCAGCTCACGCAGTGTCGGGGTCCTGGCATTGACTGCACCCCAGCCCCACGGTTCACAAACCCGCAATGTGAGCGAGACTTGGTGGGGACAGCTCACTTCTGCTTCACTCAGTGCCACTGGGGCAACTAAAGACTCGTTGTTGTTCGAGCACGCACGTTGCACGCGGACTCGTCACACGGCCAGGGCTTCCTCGCAGCGTGGCAGCTGTGTCTCAAGGGCAAGTGGCCTGAGCGCAGGTGGCAGCTGCCTCCTCTGCTCTGGCCTTGGAAGTCACTCGGCGTACTCCCGCCTCCACCCTTGCTGCCAGCTGACCGTGTTCAAGGGCAGGGCATCCACACCCAGTGGCCACCACGTCCACGACCCAATTCCCACGGCCTGAAGGGCCTGCTGTGTGGAGCTGTGGGCCAGCGCCCTCGACGCAGCCTCTGGAGCTTGGACCCTGCGATTCCAGGGGGTTCAATGCACGTGTGCTTCTGGAAGCAGGGCGACAGGTCCCATCTCTGCAGAGAGCAGGTGTATTTCCCACTGGGACAGCTGTGGGAGGACAGCCGTCGTGGTCACTGCCGACACCTGGTAGTGGCAGGCCTGCAGAGTGAGGGGTCAGTGCCAGCAGATCGCCTGGGTGCTTCCCCGTGGAGGCCAGGGCTACAGATCGCCGCGCAGCCCAGTGCGATCCGTGCGGGAAAAGCCCTTCACAGGCTAGCAGCCAGTGAGGACGAACCAGGAGGCATGGCCGGCACGGGCTACTTTTATTGAAACAGCAGGTTTCCCTTGTAACTGGGCAGGAGGCCGTGGCATGGGCTGAGGAGGGAGGCCAGACATACATAAGCCACAGCCTGGAAGCCTCGGCGAGGGCAGCCTGGTGACCAGGAAACATGTGGCCAGCACAGGAGGGACCCCCAAACTAATGTGCAGGGCCTACAGCCGGGGTGCTTCCCACAGCCCAATACGGACGGACCACAGCTGGCGGGAAGGGCAGCTCCCTGGCAGAGAAGCAGATGTTCCCTTGGCCGTGAGGAGCGGTCAGCTGCAGGGCCACTCTCGCTGGCCGGCTGGCTGCCCTAGGACAGCAGCTGCAGTACCTGCCGGACACGCTGGGCCTTGCCCCGCAGCAGAGGGTCCGGGCCACTGGCGCCCGCCTCGTCCAGCTTCTGCATCAGGGCTTCTGCCTTCTGCACAGTCAGCTCGCGGGCCTGGCCCTTCAGCCCCTCCAGGTAGGCCAGCAGGGTGGGGAACTGCTCCTCGGGGACCTGGGCAGGAGGACACAGAGCTGCTCAGCCGTCAGGTGGGAGCACACAGCAGTGGGGTCCGGGGCTGCTGGCTCCGCAGCTGGTGTCCCAGGGTTCACCACTGTGCCTGCGAGGGCACCGCCCAGCCCACAGCGTCCTCACACCAGGGCCCGAGGAGCCTGCTGGCCAGGCAGCAGTGGGCATCACGTCGGCCTCTGGGCCTGCCCCCTGCAAAGGGCCTGAGCACCACACCTGCTCCCCTCCGTCCCATCGCTCCAGGACGACAGGACTGGGGGCCAGCGGGAGAGGGAGGGCCACCTGCTCCAGCTCCTCTTCCAGCCCTGGGCTATTTCAGGCTCTCGCTTCCCTTAAAGAGGCTGGCAGCCATCCCTTTTCAGACCCGTCTGAAAAGCCACTAAATCAACAGTAAACAGGTAAGTGTTCAGAGATTAATGTGCGAGGACAAGGAGCATGGAGGAAAAGTGACAACCTGTCCTGCTGCACAGACCCTTCCCCTGCGCCCACATGTGCAGACCCCGCCCCCAACGTGACCCCCCCAAGGTGACCCCAACGTGCTCACCTTGTCCCCATCATACATGTGCGTCAGGAGCCAGGTCTGCCTTGTCTTCTGAAATCTCCACTTCTCGTGCTTTTGGGCCCAGCTGGGAAAGCAAGGACACGACATTCAGGTGCCAGATAGAAGGAGCTGGGAGGGTCTGTCTGTACGAATGGCCTGGGTGGTCTCTTCTTGGCTGAAGTGGGGGGTGTCTGCAGGAGTTCTGGGGAACACCCTCCCTGGCCCCAGGGTGGCAGACACAGAGCAGAGGGGGCGAGGAGCCCGGGCTGGGAGGACCCCACTCCGCACGCCCGCTGTGGGCCCTCAGACAAGCCAGGCCCTTATCTACACTGGATGGAAGGACCAGATGGCCCGGGCCACCTCCTTTCAGGTCCACAATTCCATGATTTTACAATTCTAATGTGAGCATCCCGAATTTTGTGAATTCTGTCCTTCTTCCAGAAGTGTCTGCTGGCATGGGAAAAGCAGACTGGGAACAATGCGTGGAGCGTGAGGGAGAAGAACCAGCAGGAGCAAGGAACTCTGCCCGAGAGCCATGCTGGCTGGGCAGCTCAGGTGCCAGGGACAGTGACAGAGGTTGCGGCTGCGCCGGCCCTGAATCCATGAAGGTGGTTCGGCCTGCTGCACCAGGTTGGCGGTGCCAGCCCAGGATGGAGCCCATGGGGTGGGGGGCGGAGGCTAAGGAAACAGGTAACTCCAGGGATCAGTGTGAGGGGGAAACACGGCAGGGAGGGTGCTGCTCTGGCCAGGACAGCAGCACCGGGCCCTCTGAGGTGAGACCTGAACGCTGGGACAGAGGTGGAGAGGGTCTGCGTGTCTGGGAGTGGGGGGCATGGTGGCCATGGGGACACGGCAGAGGCTGTTTCAGCAGCAGGCTCACTGCCTCCCCTCAGGGAGATGTGGGGAGGGCCCTGGCGGGTTCTCTCTGGGCTGCAGCTCGGCCAGCTCCCCAGCTGGGGGGCTCGGGTGGAAGCACACACCATGTCATGTGACAGAAGAGCTGCCCAAGCCCAGAGCACGCTGCCTGGGACCCTGGGCACGTCACTTGGCAGTCACAGAACAGGACCCAGGCCAGGATGGGCCACCACTGTCCTCCCAGGGACCAGACACCACAGTTCTGGCCTAAATTCACTTCTGGGCTTTAGCACTTAGGAGATGGTAAAAGACACATTGCCATTAATCCCCCTCAAAATACTCCCCCTCGCTTCAAACACATCCCATCGTTCTGCCACTTTCTGAAGCAGTTCTCAAAGCCCTCTTTCATGAGTGTCTTTAGTTGCACTGTCGTGGCTGCCTCGATGTCCTGAATCGATTCAAAACATTTTCCTTTCATGGTCATTTTGACTTTGGGGAAAAGCCAGAAGTCACCCGGTGCCAGATCCAGTGAATAAGGTGGATGAGGACACACCGTATATTTTTGACAGAAATTGCTGTCTACCAGAGGCGATGTGTGACATGGAGCGTTGTCATGATGGAGGATGATTGACGGCACACTTTAAAACACACCTTCTCTCAACCGTAGCTCACACCCAACTGACTGCACCGAACAAGCTGAAACTTGCCACACACTGTGACGAAGGTTCCAGGCGCCACTTCCCGTATTGAAGTTCCTGCCTTTCCGCTGGATGCCACTCAGCAGCAGCATTGCCGTATGTTTTGGTCACCCCCGTATCAGCATGGGCGACTACCCCCGCCCCTCCCTGACACGGACGTCCTCAGCACTGTCCTCACTGCCCTCCCAGCCTCCCACGTGCTGTGGCTCCTGCCTGTCGTCACCTCCTGAGAGCAGGGCCTGTCCCAGCGACACCGAGCTCCCTCCTGCGTCCCCTCTCCTAGCAGTGGGAGGAAATGACACTTTTGTGCAGCTCTGTCTTTACTACACAACATTTCACCTGCCTGATGGGGGGCAGGTCCACTCCAGTGCCTGGGCTGGGACAGGTGTGAGCTGGGGACCTCAGGCTGCAGTGGCTGGTGCAGTGCCCTGCCTCTGTAGGCAGGACCTGTGGACCCCCCCTGGGCAGCTCCCTTCACTGTGTCTCAGAGCGGATCTGACCCAGAAACAGGCTGCTCCCCAGCGGACCAAGCCTGGGCTGCTCAGGACCGGCCAGCTCTCTGCCGGGGTCCTCGGCCCAATGGGGAAGCCCCCTCTCCATGCACTGGGACCGTCAAGCCCACCTGGGCTCCATCCGGCCCAACTGGCAACCTGTGGTTTCTATGGGGCGAGGAGGGCCCCACACAACCTTCTGTGAGGAAAGGGAGGCACTTAAAGACATATTTCCTATAAGGAAATCGGTAGGTTTTAATGAAAACTACCGACCCTCTTCCTCATAGATCCTCCGGCACACGCCCAGAGGGGACAGCACAGCCTGCAGGCGCTGAGCAGGGCCGCACCAGGCTGGAGCACGTGCACACACCCCCACGGGCCAGAGTGCACAACACGGGTCCAGCCACACTCAGCTGTGGGCGGCCCTGCTGTGCTGGGGTGGGGCTGCATGTGGGGCGCACGGTGGCAGGGACAGGGCACACCATCGAGGCGGAAGGCACCAGGGTCCCAGCGTGCTCTGCAGGCGGGGCCCCCACCCGTCTCTCACCCAAGCCATGGCGGCATGGATCCTTGTGTCTGCCACACTGCACACCGGCCACCTGTGCATATGAAATGCCCAGGACAGGCAAGCCACAGAGACAGGAAACAGGCCAGAGAGTGACACAGGCGTCCACGTGGGCCGTCCCGGGAGGGCTGGCCAGCCCAGCCTCGCCTCCTGTGTGGTGAGTACACTTTGGAAGAGGCAGGAGGAAAACCAGGAAAGGCTCTGCTGGGATACCACTGCCCAACCAGTTTGTCTGCCAACAGAAACCAGTGGTCTCCAGAGGCCTCAATTTTCCGGGGGCTTCTGAAAATTATTGTACCAAGCTGTGTTAGCAAATGCAGGCCAGCCTCGGCCAGGTTCTGGGTGGTCCCCTGGGCACACCCACGGGGGCCCTGCGGGTCTGGTGACAGGCTTCCTCTCCCCTCACAGTCAAGTCCTGCCCAGCAGTGGTGCCCTTTTCACGCCCTCCCTTCCATTCCACAGACACTGCTGTGCTGGTGAAGGTCTGCAGTCCACACTGGTGGCCATGCCAACTTCTGCAGATCTCAAGCCACCTGACACCACGTGAGGCGACGTTGGGAAACAATACACAACCAGGCGGCTGGCAGCCCTGGGAGAATAAGATTCCAGCCCAGTCACCTGAGCCCACAGCCCGCACCCCTCCCGGAGCAGCAGAGTCATGCGCTCACTCGGGGCACAGCCCGGCCAGCCCCCAGCTGTGCCTCTTACCCACACAGGTAGTCCAGAGCCAGCTGGGCGCCTGAGCACTTGGCTGGCAGGCTCTGGGCCGTGGTAATGCCCGCCTCCCGAAGACGCTTCCTTTCCTCTTTCTTCCGCTCCTTCTTCAGCTTCCTCTCCAGGACCCTCTTCTCCTCCGGGGACAGCTCTGGGGGCAGCTCAGGGTCCCTGCACGCTGCTCCTCCCTGAAAGTCAAGGGGAACCTGCCAGTTAAGAGTTGCAGGAAGTGGGTGTGCTGCTTCAGGCTGCAGCTGTGGTGCGTCTCTCCCAGCCCCGCCCTCCCCTGGGACCCGGTAAGTAAGGTCGCTGGGAAAGACTCCTGCGCTCCTGTTGCTCCATCGCACCCCAGCACCTGGGAAGCCCCCATGCTCCTGACACTTGCAGAGCCCTGGCTGTCTCCCCAACCCCTGCAGGGTGCAAGAAGCCTGGCTGAGAGCGTCCTGGCTCGTGGGGGTCTGGTGTTCCTTCAGGGTGAATTTCCTGAGCCCCTTGCACTGAGGACAGTGGGAGGTGCCCATCCTTCCTCGGGCAGGACGCGTCATGACCTCCTGATGCCGCTTCTGCCAAGAAAGCACAGCGACCCCCACCCCCAACTGACAAAGCAAACAAGCTCCACACTGGGGGTGGGTGGAGGCTGCAGGGTGAGTCCACACACACACACTTCATGTTTTTCCCATGGACCCAGAACACCAGTGTTTACTCTGGTTCAGGTCTGCAGGGGCCTGGCCCCACGCGCTTCCAGGGTGCGCCCGATGCCCCCAGCTGCGTACTCCAGGGTCCCCCTCCAGCTCCACAACGCCCTTCCTCCCTTTGCCCCTCCTCCCACACATCCCAGCAGGTCCTTCATAAAGTGCCAACGCCTTGAAAACCTTTGTGTTCCCACTCAACACCTGCTCCTTCTAGAATCTTCCAAAACAACAGCTCTCCCAGCTCCTCCCTCCTCCTTGAAAACCAGCTGGAACGTTCCAGCTTCAGGGCCGTCCTGGGCGGCAGCCTCCCATGAGAAACACGGAGCTGACTCGGAGGGTTCACAGGTCACAGGGCCAGGAGGTTTGCGTGTACCTGCCAGGTGTGCGGACAGCCCATCGGCCCAGGAGAGCCTGGAAGACTGGGGCCCAGGGCAGGGCAGCAGGGGGCTCTGAACCCACCCAGCTGCCAAGGGCTGTGCTTTTGCCGAGGGGTTTGCTGAGGACAGAGGAGGGTGATGGTGAGCATGACATACACGTCCACAGCCAGCCAACTGGGCGGCCACCATGGAGACAAGCAGGAAGGCAACCCTCCCTGCAGCCACAGGCCTGGCTCTGCCAACTGACCCCCGAGGGAGGCCAGCAGGGTGGGCAGCACCTGGCCCCACAACAGGGGCACCTGCTACCACTCCAGCATCCCATGGCTCCAGGGGTCACCAGGGCACAGCAATACCCTGCCAACCCATGGCCTGGACCCTGTCACCCGCTCTCTGTGACCATTCAGGGTGCTGGCTGCTGCCACCGAGGCTGGAGGAGCTGGGTCATGGAGTGAGGGGAGGCTGCCCTGTCCCGAGATGCCCAGGGAGTCTGCAGGCCCAGCGACAGCCCATGAGGTGGGCACAGGAAGGAGGCCAGAGGGAAGGATGGCCTGGTCTGGGTGGAACGGGGCAGGAGGAGGGGCAGGAGCGCCTCCAGCCCCAGGACACACGGGACCTGTCCCGTGGAGGCCTCCAGGCCAGGCCCACTCTCCAGGGCAGACGTGGGGCAGCGGCAGGATGGGGCAGCTGCTCTAAAGACGACCACTTCCCCAAACACACTGTAAAGCACTTGAGCTGCAGCCTGTTTGCAGAAAGCTCTGCATTGCTGCTGCTGTGCCTGGCATTTTGGGTCGGATGACATAAAGGCTCAAACTGAGTGAGGCCAAGCAGAATTTCAGCAAGTCTCTTCTACACTTAACATCCCTCGGGTTCCACTTCAAAGGCTCGAAGACAAGTCAGTGTGTGCGGCTGCACGTGTTTCCAACGGATGGACTGAAGCTACCCTTGAGGACGGCATCAGCTGTGGCCAAGGGACCGTGCGTTTCATCTATGCTGTCTGTGTTTCAGTGTGAATACCTCCATGGAACGTACGCAGTAATGTAGACACACGTAGTTAGAAATGTGTGGAAATATTAAATCCTCACCAGCTTCTAGGGCGATGAAAACACTGACCACATTTGGCAGGTGTGTTCAAAAGAAACAAGGGATCCAACATCCCCGCAGACTAGAAGGGGTGGAGAGACGGCGAGACTTCTCGTAGAGAAGCGGGCCCGCTGGAGAAAATAGAGCTGCACAAAACAATCTTTTTCTTCACCCTGATAATTGCCGGTGAGAGACATGAGAAGACATCCCATCAATCTGACACAACCCAGGCAGGAACTCTCCCACAAGACACGACGGGCCAATTGAAAGGGACTGGCCGGGCACAGGTCAGCTCCAGGAAAGATGCCTTTGGGCCTTTGTCCTTGAGAAGGGCACCTGGCACAGGCTCTCCTGGGGTGGCCTGGACCCTGTCACCAACCCTGGGTTTTCCCACAGACCATACCCCAAGGAGGACAGTGCTGCCATCACAACCCAAACAAAGAAACCAGCGAAAGTGGGAAGCCACAACCACTTATACCCTGGAAGGTGGTATCAGGGAGACCAGAGGGGGTTTGCAATTCAAGCCAACAGAAAGGCGGGAAAAACCCAGAGGGATTTCCTCCCTCTGGTAAATATTCGACTCTGTAAAGCAAGCCTTACGTTAACTGTTGGCCCTGGCCATGGACTGCGGGTTTTTTCTTCAGTGAGAGCCGACTGTGAGGGCAGGTAAGAGCGGGCACGGCTGGAAGGGCTGTCCCGGTGACGCTGTGACGCTGGCCACCAAGGGAGCCTCCCCCATCTTCTCACCTATGGGCCAGGCTTCAGGGCTCGCCCTATGCCTGCCCAGGTCCCAAGCAGCAGGACAGCGCGTCCTCGACTGCTCACTCTTCCGTCCCCTCATGCTCCTGGGGTCATTTCCTGCCCAGGGTCTCACAGCTCTGACTCTGCTTCCTGTGCGGCCACACCAGGTCTGTGCTCTGTGACCTTGGTCCCTTTCACTTGTAGGAAGCCAGGGCTTGCTCAGGCTGAGTAGGGACGGGATCGAGGGCCACCACACACCACTACACCCCAGGGGCCACCCTCTGCTCTCTTCTTTTGGGGGTGGCCCTGTGTGTAGCCCGGGTAGGGTGTCCCGGAAGGGCCCTGGCTTCCCTGTAGGAGGATGTCACCACGGCCTGGGGACTCCGGACTGTCCACTTTGGACTTTCTGCCCAATGAGACATCACACGCAGCCACTCAGCAGGGGTGTCAGCTCACTCACTAGCTCTGTCTGACACACACACAAGCCGTGCAACCAGGGCGACACAGGTCAGCACAGCACTGTCCATGCTCCACCCTGTGCTGGGTGCCCAGGCTGAAACGTCCAACTGCCCTGCACGTTAGGGCTGGAGGGAGGCTCCGAGCACCGCTGCCCCTGGGCTGCTGGGCAGATAGCCGCCCGGGCCCCAGGCGTCCAGCCATCCCCTCTGGCCCAAGCTGGCCTCCATGACTGTCAACAGAGGTGCTCTATGTCACCGGGAAAGGGTTACTTTTTGCCCAGAGCTGCGGGGAGTGGAGATAAAGCGCTCTTCTTTCCAGGAGAGCTGGTGTGAGGCCGCCTGCTGAGCACACAGGAGGGAGCTGCAGTCCCAGGCAGTGAAAGGCGGGTGCAGGGGTCCACAGAGGACTTGGCGAAGCATGTGTGCAAGGACAAGGGTGGTGTGAGCTCCAGGACCTGGGCTCAAGTGGCTCTGCCACAGGCTATAGAGGAGAGCTGGGACAAAGCATCGAGTGTCCAGGATTTCCCACGTGGAAACGAGCTACTTGACTCAGTGTTGACACCAGAGTTTTTTGAGCAAGGGCAACGTTTTTGCTCGGTGAGGTTGGTGTGGAAACGCACAGTTCGACCGACGTGAGGCAGCTCTGAGATCCAGCATGGGGCGCTCGGCAGCCTCCTACCTCCGCCTGTCTACCTACCGGAGCCATTGATGACTCCTTATGCTGGTTGGGCACATTTTCCTTTTTTTTTCTTCTTTTTTTAATGAATTACTCATTTCTTTCTTTTTCTTTTCTTTTAAGGAGGGTGCAGCTCACAATGGCCCATGCGGGGATCGAACCGGCAACCTTGGTGTTATCAGCACCACACTCTAACCAGCTGAGCTAACCGGCCGCCCCACTTTTTATCTTCTAAGATGTGGTATAAAGGAAAAGTAACTCCAGCAGATGTAAGACCCAGGACTCAGCCATAGCTCAAACAAAGACGCACATTCTTGACCATGGGCTAGCCACAGGTCCCCCAGCCCAGACTCTTCGACACTCCAGTCTGAACCCCCCACGCACACTCATGCGCACGCACACGTGTGCATACCCTCACTGCACAGCTGAGAGCCCACTCCACCAGGACGTGCAACCTGGGCCTTGGCAGGTGGCATGTACGTCAGGAAGCCAGAGCCAAGGTCAGTGGAAGAACACAGGAAACCAGAATGAAACTCTGCATCTTTCTTTTACCAAGTCTCTTGACATCGGTGTGTCTGACACTTAGAGCACACCTCAGTTTGGACTGGCCACACTTCCAGTGCTCGCTGTGTGCCAGGCTGGGTTGTCACCACGGCCGCACCCCAGAGCCTGGCCCAGAGCAGGGCGAGGAGCGGGCACAGGCAGTCGCCCCCGGCTCCCAGTGGCCCTGGGCGTGCCCACCCTGTAAGGCCCAGTTGCCCTCCTCCTGCCAGCACGAGACCTAACCCCAGCACATCACTGTGGCCTGCCAGCCACCTCCAGGGGTGAGCAAGTGCAGCTGGGTACCTGTGAGCCCTGCTCTGCGGGGGACCCAGAGGTATGTGGCATGGGGGGCAGAGGTCAGGACTCCTAGAAGCTCTTCAGGGAAGTCAAGCCATCTGCACAGTCCCGATGCTGGCAGAAGGGTCGGGGAGCAGGGCAGATGGAGTTGTCTTCACAGCAGCCCTCGGAGGAAGGGCAGGCCCAGGGCGGGGCAGCAGGCCTCCCTCAGCCATGATGCCAGATCTTTCTATTCCCCAGAAGCCTTTTCATCACGGCGGCAGACCTAACTTTACCAGAGAGTTTTAAGGAACATCAAAGGAAGCATCAGGAGACGCTTTCCTCCTCCAGGAGGGGAGGCTGTGCCGGTGCTGGTCAACGGCCTGGGCTTGGAGCCAGAGGCACAGGCAGCGCTGTCAGGCCGCTCAGCTACAGCCCAGGGGAGTGGGGCTGAGGAACGGTGACGGGTCTCCAGGGATCATGGGCCTGTTACTTGGTGACTGCTGTTGGATGCCCGGGGGCTGGCTGCAGGGCCCAGCAGGCTGTCCACCTGCAGCTTGGCTTTCAGCCGGGCAGCACCTCTGCAACCCAGGCCCACAAGCCGACAGAATTGGTGGATTAGAAAAGAGTGCATCCAAAAGAACTGGCACTAAGGTATGGGCCTGAAACAGGTAGGTGCTGTGAGGCCTGCTGTCTGTCCGCACATACGAGGAAAGTGACTGGGGCACCTGGTGCCCAGACGCCGCTGCCTCCACCTGGGAGGACAGGGGGTGGGGGAGGCACAGTCACTGGGCTCAGCCCCGTTTGCAGAGATGGACAGTCCCAAAGGGCTTGGCAACTGGACAGAGCCCCACCCCCCGGCGCCCCTGGGTGCGACCTTTCACCACAGGTCTTATCTGCTGGTAAGCCGGGGAGAGCGCTGCTGTCTGCGGGCCCTTCCGGTCTTGGTGCCCTGAAGCCAGAGTCCATGGTCCGGAGCAGAGAAGCAGGGTCTGCACTTAAGAGCAAGCTGGTCTCAGACGCGCGCGCCTCCCCAGGCATGGAGCCCCTCGTCCTTCAGTCCTGAACCAGGAGTTCCTCGGGAAGAAAGCCCACATCCCCAGCGCGCACCGTCAGAGATTTTGAAGACTAAACCTGGATCAGACCTATTACCCCAGTTATTAAAATTCAGAAGGGCAACTCATGTCAGCAAATTATTTTGCCATTTCCTAAAAACAATGAAGAACAAAAGAGGGAGTGTTTCCCAATTTTTTAATGAACCTCTTATTTTGAAATAACGATGCATGTGCAACTGTGAGCCAGCAGACCCCTGCGCTGCACCAGTTTCTGCTGGGAACCTGCAGAGCCAAGGTCACAACCAGGACCAGGCAGCCTTTTGAGACAAGAAGTACAGTCAACACTCGGACTGGCTGCAGTTAGTGACATGAGATACATATGCAGGTACAAACTGTTACGTCCTTTCAAGGCTCATCTCCCCAGGCACCCTCTCACCTCAGGCAAAACACACGGCTACCCAACACGAGGCATCCTGCTGCCTTCCTGCTGCCACAAATGCAACAACTGGTAAACTTACTTTCCTCCTCATTTGTTTGTGATATCCTGATTAAAATGAAAATAATTGCAGAAAATGTGCACATCAACAGTTCAGGAAGTTGTTGCTTTGATGAGCTCTACAAGCTGCTGTGGAAACACCCCGAGCTGGTCCGTGGGCCCCGCGTGTGGTGGGCACAGCGCCCTCCGGAGGTCCTGGGCTGGCATGGGCGCTGACACTGAGGCAGACACGGGCTCTGGCCTCGAGGAGCTCACGACCTGATGTAAGTGAGCTCCTGGAGGACAGGGAGAGCGGCTGCCGCGGTCCAGAGCAGAGCAGCTGTCAGGGCTCCCTCCTCGCAGAGCAGAGCTCGGCTCCTCCACCGGGCTCCTGTGCAATGCCGGTGGCTTATGGGCCCTTCTCAGGTTTTTAAATGCATGAAACAGAACACACAGGACATACGGGTGCAAACTGAAAGACATCAGCATGAAAACAAAATCACCGTGCTTTGTCAATGCCTCAGTGGCGGGCCTGACAGCTAGTAACTGGGCGGAGTGCTGTGACACTGCGATGCTCCCCCCTCACCCCCCCCCCCCCCGCGAAAAGCACCTGTGCCCCCTACTTGTCCTGCCAACACCTCTGCAACATTCACAGTGGAAGGAAAAGCTAAAATCCTGTTAGAGGAGGCGAAAACACACTTATTTTTTCTTATTCAGATTCAAACTCCCTCAATTTGTGAGACGGGGTTAACAGCAGAACCCTACCAGAGCCTGGCCCCCACACCCTGAGCTCCAACACCACTCACGATGCCCCGGAAAGGCCTGGCTCTCCCCGTCGGGACTCCCTTCCCCACCACATATTTCTCCCATCCAAATCCACCTGTCCTCAGTCTCCTTCAGTCTGGGCCTTGAAGAGGATGATGAAAACTGTTGGACCCTCTTCCCGGAAGCACACACAGGCACACACATCAAAGGGTTCATATTCCCGAATCTGATGGAGCTGACCTCCTCAGTTTAGAGACGAGGGCTGAGGGGTGACATCCAGTCCATGGTCACAGCACAAGGGGAAGGTGGGCTGGGACGGTAGCACTTGCAGGACAGGTCAGTGCTCTGGGAGGGTCTTCCATACTGACAGTGGCCTTGGCTGACAAGGGGCCCTTCCCTGATAGATCCTGGCTGGAGAGGGAGTTCAGAACCAAAACCCTGACTCTGAGTCTCAGCTCCAGTGGGGGGTGGGAGGCACTGGCCCTTATCAGAGACTGCTTCAGACAAAGGCCACATCCAGGGCATCACAACAAAGCTTTGCAGGATGCGTGCAACACCCCACGAACTAGAAAACCTTTCAGTGTCCCAGGGCATCCACCCAGGACGCACGTCAGGACCCTACAGCTCTCCCATGGCTGTGTGTGACCACCTTCTCACTTCCCTAGAGACAGCCTGGTCCCGAGCCAGCAAGGACAGGCTCTCGGCAGACTGGTCCGCCTCGGCCCCTCTCCCGCCCCCCCATGCCTGCAAAGCAAGGGTGAGCGGGACTCTGAACAAAGGGCCCGGCTGCCCCTAGGCCTGCACACAGTGGAGCCTCCGGCCACGAGGAACGTCCTGGGCAGGAGGCAGACCTAGTGTGACGGGACAGGAATGCTCTTCACAAAGATCAGACTGGGTTTCTAGAAGCAGAAAGTCCTACGATACTACAAGTTGCTATTTTCTTTAGTGCACATTTTACCATTTCACAGCTTTCTATCCATCCAGTCACAGCACGTCCAGCTCTGTCCTTGGGGCTCTCTCCAGTGGAGGCAGACAGATGGACGGAATGAGGCAGCAAAGGCAGGCTGTGCCTTTGGGGGAGCGAGGGCACAGCACCCGATGGGCTGTCTTCGGTGGTCGCTGGGGAAAGCTGGCCCCCAGAAAAGGAGCACAGGTGTGTGCCCACGGGGACGTGAGGCTGACGGGCAGAGCTAAAGGGCCAACATCAACGAAAATACCACCTACATTGCCTCCCTTTATCTTGTAAGCCAGAGACAACCAATCAGCAGCCAGCCCCTTCTCCGCTGGGAGGAATTCTAACCAGCAGGTACACAGGGTGGGCACTACCCCAGAAGGATGAGTCAGTATCACTAACGGGCGGAGGTCCCCAGAACAGTTTTGGTCCAAGGTGGAATCCGGTCGATCCCAGCGGCTCCTCTGCCAGAGCACCGCCCATATGGCGGGCCAGGGCAAAGCGTGAGCCTGGTCCCTGCGACACACGTGAAGAGCTCCAGGTGGGGATGGCGGAGCAACACAGGAGCACGCCTAGCAGAGCTGTGACTGAGGCTCTGCCTGAGCCTGTGGGAGAAGGGGCGACTTTGGCAGTGGAGTTTGTGTGGGAGAGGTGAGAAGCAACCCAGAGGACGTCGGTGGCTCAGATGTGACCTGTGTGCCCGCAGGCTGCGAGTGTTCTTCAGGGCTGCTGAGGTCTTAGAGATCACAGAACACAGTGCGGGGTAAGCAAGGAAAATACAGCGCATTTCATCGGGAACACTTTCAGTCCACGAAGAACGATGCTGACAGGAGGGCCTCGTGACCCATTTCCAGAGACCCTGTTCCAAGGAGCCAGGGGGCAATGATTCTTCTCACTGGGGTGGGGGTGGGGTTTTGCAAAAGCGGCTTTCCTTTGGGATTTCAGCAGGACCTGCTTCTTCACAGCCAGTCCTTAAGGCCTGGGAGGGCATGCTGACTCCCGGGGGCAGGCTGCTCGGGTCCGCCCTCGCTGCCTCCTTGGGGCCCTCCACAGCCCAGCACAGGACACTTCCCTAAGACACTGCAACACCTCACAGCTGCAGAGACCACGGCACTACCACCCGAAGGGGGATGGCGAACGGCTCGGCAGTCTCCTGCCTCCAAGGTCGGGCTTCCCCGACCTCCAAGGGCGGCTCTGCCCATCACCCCTGCCACCAGCTCCACTGCCTCCCAGAACCTCAGCTAAGCCTTTGGCCTGATTTTGCCCACATCTCGTGGAAAGCAAACAGGCCCCTGGTGGGGTCCCCTTTGCATGAAGTTGTTTATCCATGTGTATGGCCGGTGGGCCCCCCTTTGACTTTGGGCATAAGGATGCTGCCTAATGGCTTACAGTGCTCCCGTTTCTTCCATTACTAGTGGGCCCAGGCAGGCCTGGAGCCCTGCTGCACTCTGCATGGTCAACAGCCCAATGTGGGACGTCAGCGACGGCCTCTTTCTGGAAGGTGAGGTTCACATCCACAGCCGTGCTTCCGTGTTAGCAGAAGGCTGCTCTGCTCTGCAGGTCCCAGCCATGCCCATCTCCTTCCTAACGGTTAGACTTCAAATCTGCCTTTATTTCATCTGTGGAAACGTGTGGCTCACTAGGAAGCGATGGCTGCAGTGGGTTTTAATCTGGAAATGCCGTTCTGGTAGGCTGACGGCCGACTGGATACTACGTACAGGAGTTGTAAACAAGTCTAGGAATCACATTTAACACACATAAAACGTACTCAAAACTTCCAAAAATTAGCTGAGTCGTTGCTAACTTGGCAGTGCTGACCTTGTCATGTGAAGGACATTTAAAACACATCCTCAAAGCACAAAGACACCTATCTCCCCAGCTCAGTAAAGGCAGGCCTGGGATTCCAGGAGCAGGCGCAGAAGCTTTCCTACAGCTTTTGACCGACACCACTTCCCTCAAAGAAAAAATAATCGTGCTACAGATTTTCAAATGTTTTCATCCCATTTCAATCTAGCAGTCTCTGGACTGCAACACCTCCTCAGTAGCGTTTGTGCTCCTTGTTGTTTGAAGAGAAAAGTGCCATTTCTTTGGGTGCAAAGCAAATAACATTGCAACTAAAATCTCATCTCAGGACCCCTTCCTATCCCACCCTTACCCCATTAAGGAGTCGTCCTGTTGCCCTTCGGCTGTTCAGGACCTGCAAAAGGTTTAAGCTATGGGGGGGAAAAAAAATCAAAGCAAAACATGTTATTGGCTCCAAGATAAACAGCAAATCAAAACAAATGTTTCACTAAATTTCCAGAAAGTTTATCACTGTATCAACTTCATTAATTGTTGAATGCAATTTTCAAAATCATTTCATCACATTTGGAAACTATTTATGGGTTAGGTTTTTCTCACTTTGCAAGAATTCCTGAGTATATACAATTAATTTTTAAAAACATAATCACATTGCTAAGTAATGAGTTACAGCCAAATAACTTCACAAGCAAAATGGTAAATACTGGTGAGGGTTTTTGCTTCAAAACAGTGATGTTTAATGTGCAATACGGGGGTGGGCCTTGCAAAGGTATGGCGGCTTTGGACTATCCGAAGGCCCTGAACATTGGTCACAAACAGACCTCAGGCTAGTCTGGGGGGAAGGGAGAGGTTAAAGACCTATGGTGTTTTCCCCAAAATAAGACCTAGCCAGACAATCAGCTCTAATGCGTCTTTTGGAGCAAAACCTAGCATAAGACCCAGTATTGTACTGTATTATATTATGTAAGACCAGGTCTTATAGTAAAATACGACGGGGTCTTATATTAATTTTCGCTCCAAAAAAGACACATTGAAGCTGACTGTTCAGCTGGGTTTTACTTTTGGGGAAACACGGAGTGGAGACCACTGCGGGTTTTATAGACTAGAAGACGGGGCCACAGAGCCCAGGGAGCTTGTCTGGGGTCGCACGGCCTGGAGCCGAGACCAGAACCCCGGGCTCTGGACCCCACGGGCGCCCCAGCTCGGGCCTGGAGCAGCAGCCCGAGCGTCGGCGGGCACCCGAGCGCGGGGGTCACCCCGGATGCCCTCGGCAGGGCTCCTCTCCCCAGGCACGACTCCGAGGCTTGGCGCTCGGCTCAGAGTCCCCTCTGTCGCCTGTAAACGGGCATCGGGAAACAGGGATAATGCGGGGCGCCGGGCCGGGGCCCCCGCACGCGGTGGAGCCCACCCCGTGGGGGAGGGGCGCCACCCCTCCCGGCGACGCCCTCGGCCGAGTCTGGGGTCTCCAGGGCGGAGGCCGGCGCAGGGCGCCCCCGCGGCCCCTCCGGGAACAGCCCTGCCCCCCGCGCACGTGCAGGACGGACACCCGCCCGCCCCACGGGCCCCGCTCCGGGCTCGGCGCACTGACCTCCGCGTCCCGGGCTGTCGGATCTGCCCAGGCCCGTACCGCTCAGCCCCCACGGACTGCGCATGTCAGCTTAGCCCTGCGCGGCTGGAACCAGATCCAGCCGGCTGGACGGTGACGCAAGCGCGCCCGCGCTCCGCGTGTGGAAAGCGGGCGGCGGGCGGGGCTCCAGGCTGGGCGGGGCCCGGCGGTGGGCGGGGCCCGGCGGTGGGCGGGGCCCGGCGGTGGGCGGGGCCCGGCGGTGGGCGGGGCCCGGCGGTGGGCGGGGCCCGGCGGTGGGCGGGGCCGAAGCTACCCTTGGGCGCAGAACCCTAGACCCAACCAGGGTCTGCACTGGAAGCCCCCGAGCCATGTAGTCCGGGTGAGGAGACGCGGCAGCGGGTGATGGGCACGGACTAACACCCACCCTGCCGGGTTCCCTACTTAACAAGGTTGTTCAGAAGACGGATCGGAGGCTCAGGGCAACTTCTCAGTCCGCTGCTCGGCCTCGAAGTTGCAGACACAGAGCCCACGTCCAGGGGTCCGCCTGTCGTCAGGCCCTGCTTCCGATTTTCCTCGCCGAGAGCCATGGCGCCAGGCTCCCTGGCAGCTCCCCACACGAGGCAGGAAAACCAGCTGGTGCAGTGCCCCAGCTGCTCCCCATTTCTCTGCGCAAACCACGGACCCAAGTGTGACGGTGAGGTTCGGGCCCCGCGCGCCGTCTCCATTCCCACCTCTCCACCGCCTGCAGCAAAGGACCCTACCCTAGGTTCCCTGAACAGGGCCTCCGGTGTCCCCCAGGGCCTTTGCCTGCAGCATCACCACTTGTCCTCCTCACTTCAGTTCTCCGTCAGCCTTAGCTTCAGGGACCCCTCTTCTTCGCCTACTGAGCACCCTCCCAGTACCATGGCACCCCGCACTCCCCAGAGCAGCGACCCCCCTTCTCATTAATGTCCAGTCCCCCCATATGCGAGCTCCACAAGCACTGAGGTCCCGCAAGAAGCAGCTGCTCAGTAAAGGCCCAGGGAATCAGTGAAGGAGTCACACACTCTGTCCTGGACAATGGTACCTTAAACCTCTTTGAGAGATTGTGTTCGCTCTAAGGCAAGACTGCAGATCAATTTTATTATCCAAAGAAAAAACCACACTCCTGCAGCACCCCCAAGGGCCCACAGTAGGCTCTGGAGGTGGGGCTGGTTCCAGGGGCCTGACCAGGCCTGTCTCACCGTGTCTCTGGGGAAGGCCAGGTGCTCCAGACACCCTGTACTCGGGCTGCTGAGGTGTGCTCTAGAAGCCCTTTCTTCCCTCGCCCACTGTGCATGGCCAGTGTGTGTGGATGTCCTGCTTGGGATGTGGGTGTCCCAGCTTCCCGGCCTGATAAGGATCTCTGAGGTCCCAGAGCCAAGGCTGCGTCCTTTTGTGCTTTTGCTCTTGGTCATTTCCCGGCCACCCACAGGGATCCACACACAGGCCTGGACCAGAGCAGGAGGGACGCCGGGGAGGCAGAGCAGGGTGGGCGCCCGCCCCTACAGCGGCCGCTCGCCCCTACAGCGGCCGCTGTGCTAGGCAAGCTCATCTGTGCCTCTTTGTTTACTCTCTGTGATGCTGGCATCAGTGTCCCCACTTGACAGATATGGAAATGGTAAAAAAAAGAAGTTTCCAAGTTGCCAGTTTCATGGAATGAACTCAGTTCTGGGTCTTTGCAGTCCCAGAGGATTTGTGTGCTGACTTTCTAGTGCCTTTCCATGGTCAGTCCTCTGAACCAAGGGCCCTCTCGTCAGCCTCTTTCATCCATTGTCGTCTTCTGGTGACTCAATGGGCTGCTTTTGGAGACAGGAGAGGGGGAGACATATGGCCTGGCAGCAGGGTGGACAGGCACAGAGATGCTGGCTGAGGACACGACACGCAGAGACAGAGCGGGCTATCACTCATGCTCCCTTCCACACGAAGAAACTGAGGCTCAGAGAGGGTGTGAAGTATGCCAGGTCTGCCTACTCCTGAGCCAGGGTTCCCTCCTGGGCCCTTCTCAGCCCTGAGCCCAGGCTGCAGGACATGCTCTGTTCCCCAGGCCATCTGCCAAGGCAAGGGGCCGCTCAGTGCACCCCTGTGGTTCAGCACCAGGGCTCCAAGAGGAATGGTACCTGGTGCAACCCCAAGCACCTTTGAGGACAAGGTCCAGCTGGTGGAGTGGGAGGGTGTGACCCAGGGGCCTACAGGCAGCACCTGGGTCGGCCCCAAGGGAACTGAGAGACCTCAGAACCCCACCCCACTCCCCACAGGCAAGTCAGCTCAGCAGCAGCCCCTGGTCAGAAAGAGCAGGTAGATGACAGGGACCTGTATGCATTCCACAAATACCTGTTCTGCACCTTCTTCACGCCAGCTTGCCCTAAGTGCTAGCATGCTGTGGGGAACAGAACCAACATGCTGCTGCCACAGACTGCGTGTTCTGTCCCCACGGTCACATGCTGAGCCCTAGCCCCCCATGTGACGGTGTCGGGGTGGGGCCCTCGTGAGTGGGATTAGTGCCCGGGTAAGACGAGGCCCCTTCTGCCATGGGAGGACAGTGAGGAGTGGCCCTCACCATACATGGGATCTGCTGGCGTGTTGATGCTGGACTTCCAGCCTCCAGAACTGAGAGGAGGAAATGTCTGTTGCTTACAAGCCACCCAGTCTGTGGTGCTCTGCTATAGCAGCCCAAATAGACTAAGATAGCTGCCCACGGCAAGATGACATTAGAAGGCTACGATGTTGAGAAAAACTAGGTAGGAGAGACAGAGAGTAGGTTTATTCAGGTTTTGTAACTTAAAATGGTTGTGGGAGGGTGGAGGTCAAGGAAAACGGCACCAGGAAGGTGACACCTGAGTAGAGACCTGGCAGTGAGGGAGTGCACACAGCTCTTGGACATGTGGGAGATAGGTGGTCCAGGCAGAGGGGAAGCAAGACCCAAGTCCTGTGGAGGGGCACAGAGGCCCACGTGAGGCAGAGGAGAAGCCGGGGCGGCTGGGGACACTGGTGGGGTGTTGAGCAACCCTGCCAGGCTGGAGTTCTGGAAGCACGAAATTGCCACCAAAACTTCCAAGAGGCAACAAGAATTTGTTTTCCAATCCAGGGCATCAGGCACCCCATGACCACGTGGATCATTAAGGAAAGGAGTCCCAAGTAGACATTCTGAACCAGAACGCTTGGTTGATCAGCATGCCCAATTTCCTGGGCATGCCACCTCCTGGAGAACCTGGCACTGGGGAAACCCCCAGAGGCTGGGGTTCGGAGCGCTGTCTGGATACAGACAGCCGCTCACAGCCAGCTCAGTGCCTGCACACACCACTCCCCTCCCACTCAGCCCTGCCCCCAGGGACACCCCTGCTTGGAGGCAAAGCGCTTCCACGTGGGACCTGGGAGCAGGGGTGAGTCCCCAGCCCGAGCCCCAGGTGAGCAATGTCCGCTGTTGGCCACAAGCAAGAGGGAGGAAAGCAAAATCCTGCTGAAGGCCTTTGCACGGCCACTCGCCAGCCCCTCCAGAGTAGCCGGGCTCTGGTGTCTCTGCCAAGTGGGCCTCGCTGACCCTGAAGTCATGGGGCCTTGGCAAGAGTTGGCCCCAATGTCTCCGATTCCAAAACCTCATGTCCGAGTCCAGTGGCTTCACTGGAATTCTACTAAACTCTTAAGGAAGAATCCACACCAAATCTATACAATCTCTTGAAGAAAATGGAAGTAGAGGGATCACATCCCAATTCATTTTGAGGCCAGTATTACATGCTGATATCAAAACCAAAAACAGTACAGAAAAAGAAAAATACAGGCCACAATCCCTCATGAATATAAATGCAAAAACCCTCCTCAGCAACATAGCAATAGGACGAGACACCAGGGCCACATGGACTTTACTCCAAGACGCCAGCCTGGTTCAATATTCCAGAATCATCCATATAATCCACCGTGTAAGCCACTAGGCTAAAGAAGAAATATCACCTGATCATATCAATTGTAGAAAAGGCTTTTGACAAAATTCAACACCCATCCATGATACAAATTCTCAGGAAACTAGAAGAGGGGAGCTTCCTCAACTTGGCAGATGACATATACAAGACCCCTTCCCCCAAGGTCAGCAACGAGGCAGCAGACCCACCCCCACCACAGCCGGCCAGTAGGTCAGCATCATGCTGCCTGCCCTGGCCGCGCAATAAGGCAAGAAAAGGGAAAAGCTGTGTGCCCGCACGCCTGCTGGCAGGCCCACGGCCGCAGAGCCCCACCGAGGCCGGCACACAGCCTGCGAGGCCCCAGCGTGTTGTTCCTCACGTCCCCAGCGCCCCCATAAACGATGTGCTGCCCCTCTCTCTCTCCCTGAGTCCTGGCTGCAGTCACAGCCGGGGCAGGCTGAAGGCGGGCTCTGCAGGACTTGGAGGGAGAGCTGAGCGAGGCTGCAGGACAGCCTGCGAGTGCAGAGCACTTGGACTCTAGAGGGGCCCCGGGGCCGCGTGGAGAGCTGCCCCTCCCCAGAGCACGCTCACAGGGACAGAACGCTTGCTGCAGCCCCCTGCCTTGGCTTCAAGGACAGGCTGCCAGCCTCTCTTTACCACTATCCCAGGTCATGGCCCGCTGGGAAATGGCACATACAGACCAGAAGTCAAGGAGATGGTCACGGTGGGCAGGGGGCAGGTGGAGGGTACGGCACCTGTGGGCCGAAAGCCTCCTGCCCCCGCCCTCCAGCTGCCACCGGTTGTCGCCAACCATGAAGCCATGCAGGGCTGCTGGGCGTGTGGAGTGCTGGCAACCTCAGGCCGGAGCGGGCTGCGAGAGGTCTTCAGGGCCTGGGGCTCTGGGCATCGCTGCAGCCGTGGCTTGGGGTCTGCTGTGGTCTTTCTGATGGCCCTCCTTTGGGCAGGTCCACAGCCCAGTACCCTCCCACCAACATGCCCATGCTCACTCTCAGTGTCTGTGCTGCCCCTGCGCCCCCCGGCCCTCCCCTGGGAGAATCAGAGCAGCTGCTCATCTGCCTGTCTCCCCCTGGCCAGGTCAGAGCAGGTGCTTACGACACACCCAGCTCACGCCCACCAGAAGACACAGCAGGGCCGAGGAGGGGTGACACTCAGCAGATTCCCGCAGCTGCCTCACCACACTGTGCAGCCGTGAGGGGCTGTGTGCCGGGCTCTGCCCACCAAAGGCAGCTCTCATGGGTATCATCGTTAGGCCAGAATGCTTGGCACACAGTCGGAAACCGTCCTGGGTGCTTCCCAGGTAACTCACAGGAAGACCTGCTTCCACAGGGCATGGAAGAGGTGCCGACAGAAGCCACACAGGACAGAATTTGGGCAGAAGCAGGGATCGTGCAGAGGGTAGGCAGTGAGGCAACGACCGGTCAGAACCACACAGGAACCACGGCCCTGAACTAACCACCGAGACGTGGCCACACGCTTCCCAGGTACCCGACTGGCCTCTAGGGCAGGCCTCCGTCCCATAGCAAGCCCTCCAAATTCTTATTCAAGTTCACCATGCCTTACTGGGACCCTGTACAACAGTAAGTAATAATGCAGCCACTCAGAGGTGAAAATGTATCACCTTATTATGAAGCACACTCGTAAGAACTGGTAAAGCAACTTCAGACACTCCCTGTCCTGGTGCCCGTGTCACGCAGGTCAGATTCACCCTGGACACGTAGCACGACTGAAAGGCGCACCTCCAGAAGAACGCAGCCAGCCGTTTCAGCCAGGGCAGCTGCAAGCCCCCAGAGAAAGGCCGGCTGCAGACAGACGGTGGTGAGCTGGCCACTCTCAAGTTCCAGCCCAGCAGTGCAGTGTCCCCGTGGTATGGAATGTAGCCGATCTTATCAAATGCCATCCAGAACAAACAGGAAGCGTTGCCAAGCCTCAAGACCGAGCACGGTGACTGAGACAGCTCTGTAACCCACGCCGTGGCATCTGTACCTGAGCAGTGTCGGGCTGGAGTCTCCCTACTGCTGCAGAGGGGGCACACAATCAGAGCAGCTCCTGAGTCACCAGCAGGGCAGCAGATGCCAGCTCCATGTGCTCTTCGAAAACCGACACTGGGCTATGGTGCTGTTGGAAACTTCAGTCAGGTCCAGCTTCACGTGTCTCCTACAGTCCGGTGCACGTGTGCCCAGGGTGGTGCCACGGTCCCAGTCACCTGGGTGCCGCACAGGATCTGGGCTGAGCAGCTGGGGAGCGGCTAGCAACAAGGTACACAGCTGCAGCCCCCTGGAGCATATTACGTCTTGGCCATGAGATGATCTCGACTCGTGAAAGATCTTCAGACACACACAGACCTGCCACTGGCCCTGACCTTGTCTGCCTGCTCGAAGAGGAAGTCCTTCTCTGCAGACAAGGCGCTTGGGACAACCTGAGGGCTAAGTGCCTTAGACGGGGCCAAAGGCAGGGCCCTGCCTGTTACAAGCTCGGCCATTGAACACCCTGTGGGCAGAACTCAGCCAGCCTGGCATTCCAGAGACCGACCAGGAACTCTAGGATCTGCGGCCATTCATCCAAGGGGGAAACAATACTTATCCAGGCATTGTGAGGAGAACCCAAAGTTCCCAGCGCTGAATTAGAAAGCCAAACACCACCTGGTTCAAGTCCCACTCTGTGACTTGCTCTGTGACCTGGGGCAAGTTGCTCAAAGTTTCTGAGGCTCAATAAAATTGAAAATGAAGAGAACACTGTATTTCATTGGTGCTAACACATTTCTCTCAGTCTAACACCTCTAAATTCAGGGTGCAGCGTATAATTGACAGTGTCAGAACTTAATTGGCAGATTGTTTCCTTTTTAGCAGTCCATAAAATAATGGTGTGTGTTGCATGAATGGCATCCTACATTTGACGAAATATGGGAGAATACAGCTTGAAAGGTTGTTCTGAGGGCCTAGAACAGAAGTCTAGCTGTGAGGTGCCAGTGCTAGCTGGCTGTGACTGGCCTTGGCCTTGGGGCCAAAGCGGCCCACTGCCGGACGTCCACTGCTACAAAGACTGGCATGAGGCTGAAGAGCAAGTTAAGGTCACAGGGCCACTGGAGTGGGGGGGCCAAGGGACCTCGGGACGCCCAGGAGAGTGAGACTCTGCCCTGCCCTTCAGCCACAGCGAGCCCCGTTGCCTCTCCAGTCCCCAGTCCCCGTCGGGAAGCTGACCTCTCAAGGTGGGGGGGCCCCAAGCAGGGAGCCCCCGCCAGCCTCGGCTGCTATTATTATTCCTGTTCCATCCAACCCCTGGCCACAGAGTAAACGTGCATGAAATTCTGCAACCCGCACACTTGGATTTTCAGAACGCGTGGTCTTAGATCCTGAACGTGCTGTCCGCCACGGGTCGAACACGCCCAACACTTAGCTGTAACCGCAGCTGCAAAGTTAATTAGGCGCAAACAATGCACTGTCTCTTTAAATGGTTTCTGGCGATCAGCGCAGTTTACAAAGGATTCCTGAAACCAGGGAGTAAAGGGTGAGTTTGGAAACCGCAAGCACACTTTGGGGCAGAGGGGCAGGTGCTCCGGGAAGGCCCTGATGACCACCTCCCGAGGGTGGAGGGGTCTGTCCCCAGCAGATTAGCGCGCGCTGACTCAGCACAAATGGCAGCAGCAGGGCCGCAGACTGTGTCCTGCACACGGCTGACCCCGGTCACACAAGGTCGCCGGCCACCCTGGCCAGCACCGCGCGAGCCCGCGCGCCAGGGGCGGGGCGGCCGGGGCGGGGCCACGCCAAGGGGCGGGGCCGGCGGTGGCTGCTGCTGGGCGGGCGGGCGGGCCAGGGGCGGGGCCGGCGACGGTCACGTGTGTACACAGGCCCCGCGCGGCGTGCGCGCCGTGAGCCCCGCCGCGTCCTCCCAGCCCGGAGCTGCCCACCCCGCGGCGACTGCGCCGCCTGTGGCCCCGCGAGCCGGTGAGTGGGCGCCCAACGGGGAGCCGGGGTGGGCCGGGCACAGTCCGGGTGTCGGCCCGCGCGGAGAGCGAGCCCGCGGCGGCCCCGTCGGCCGGGCGCTCCGCTCGGACGCTCGGGTCCCTCGGCCCCGCCCTGGCGCTGTCCCCTCGGGGTGGGGGCACTGTCCCCCGTGCGGAGTGCTTCCCTTGGGGTGGGGGCCGCTGCCCCGCTGCGCGGCACTGTCCCCTTGTGGGATGGGGGGCTGTCCCCTGTGCAGGGCACTGTCCCCTTGGGGGGTGAGGGGCGCTGTGGCCGCGCTGAGCCTGGCGGCCAGCCAGGGCCAGGCCGCCGCCCTGCGGTCATTAACCTGTGGAGGGGCAGCTGCGATCCGCTGCCTGTGTGGGGGGCCAGCAGCGGCGCCGGTTCTCTAAGTGTCCTGTGGGGCTGACTGCGTCCTCCTGGGTCACCCCGGTTCTGGTTTTCGTCCCCTTTCATGATCACAACATTTTTAGTGAGTTCTGCAACTCCGTGTGAATGGAGGTATCTAGTCTGTTGTTAACTCTTGGCCACTTGATAATATAAGCCCCTGGGCAAGGAAGGCTCCTTGAGACCTGGGAGGAAGGCAGTGCTCCCGCCGCGAACGCCCATCACTTGCAACAAGACACCCAACACCGAGTCACTGTCAAACTGCACTCAGCTCTGGCTCCTGGTCTGGGTGTTCATCTAACCAGTCTTCGCAGTGCTCAGCTGTGCAGAACCCCAGGGTGATTTTGTATCTGAAGTCCAGACAGCGTTCATTCCTCAGGTCCCCCCCTTACCACTGAAGATGGACTCCCTGGAGAGCTCCGTTCCCCTTCAGATAACCAGCTCCTTATCTTAACTGAGCAGCAGACGCCTCCTTCCCCCTATCTGAACATCTAGCACAGCCCAGCGCTCAGGAAAGCAGCGAGAAACTTCCTTTGCAGCCGCTGCAAATCCAAGACTATGCATAACGGCTCTGACCCTGTTGCCAGCCTGCTCCTGCATCGTGGTGACCAGAGCCTCCCTTGGCCTCACTGGGTCCCAGCTCGGCACCGCTGAGAGTGAAGAGGCACTAGCAGTTACAGCCAGGGCATGGTCCTCGCTCCACGGCCGCTGCTTAAGGAACTGCTGTAGGGTCCAGCTCTCCGAGCCAGAACCTCTGGTATCTTCCTAAGTGGTGAAGGCCTCCAAAGATAACTGGCTTTTAAAAATCCTGGTTATACTTTGTGGGTGCCTACTGTGCCATGTCACAGCTAGGAAGCTGGGCTGAGTGGGGAAGCCCTGCGGTCAGGGCCACACACAGTGGAAGGGTGTTTGGCTAGGGTGCCGGCATCGTCCTGCCTCTCTAGTGGGTATGGAAATACCCAGAGGAACACAGCTTTGGGGCAGAATGGAAATGTCAACACTGACGTGATGTCCCTGTAACTCTAAAGCCCCTGGTAGGTTGACGACAGATAGGTAAGTGCATCCATCCGCCTAACATGGGTGCACAGGGGGTTTTCCATTACAATGTTCAAACTGTACCTATTGTATAATGAAAAAGTAACACATTTGCAAAGATCCCAGCAGGGGAAATGGGCTAGGAAGGACATGCTGCTTTTGTGTGTGTGTGGGGGGGAGTCTCCATCTCGCAGCCCCTAGAATGTCATTTGGAACCCTGACCTAAAACTGCTACCTGGCTTTTAGGACCCATCCCAGGGCTGTCTTTGGGGGCGGAGGGGAGTCCTGTCCCAGAGGGCTGCTACTGAGTACACATGACAGAACCACTCTCCTTCTTGCTTAAACAGTGCTTCCCTTGCCGGCTGCTGGCTCCCAGCTCTGGAAGGCTAGAGCCACTCTGCATGACTGGGCAGCAAAGGCTGCCTCTGTCCATGGGGTCTCCCGGGCCGAGGACCCCCAAACACCGCTTAGGCGTCGGAGAGGAGACAGGACAGAGTCAATCTTCCCTGTCATTCAAATTGCCAAAATGCCGTGCTGCTGAGGAGCTAAGTTTAGTCCCCAGGGAGCCTCCACGTGCAAACAGAAGACCTTCCAGTGGCACAGGGCTGGGTGTCCTGTGCGTCCCCAGCAGGCCCACTTTGGGTCCCTTTCCTCCCACATGCCAGCAGTGTGCCCAGAAGCTTCCGGGTTTTGATTAGAGCCCAGCAAACTGAGGAAGCAACTGTTACAAGTAAAAATAACTAGCTGGCTTCTCCCCGCCACCTCCCGGAAAGAACCGGGGTGCTGATAGGATCTGTGGTAAGAGCACACCAGGGTAGGTGGGGAGCCCAGATGGGGTGCAAGGCCTGCCCAGACTCTGAAATGGAGACCTGAGCTATTTGCAGCCCAGCCCTTGAATTTCTGAGGGAGCCTCTTTTTGTTTGTTTTTTTCCGGGTCTGCTGTACCTGGATTGAGCAGTAGCTTCAAACTGAATTACTCAGGGAACAAAAAAGTCCAAGTAATGAGTGTCCCATGAACAACAGGACATGTGTCCCGTCTTCTCCAGGAGAGGCGCCCTGCTGCCCACGGGCCAGGCCCAGCTGCCGGGTCTCAGTACCCCACTGCCCTTCCTGAGCCAGCAAACATGCCGCTCCCTTCCATGGAGAGAGGCAGCTCTTTGTTTACGCATCTGAGCCAGGTTGCTGGGCTCACTGTCACCACTCTGCAATTTAGAACCCTAAAAAGCAAACAGCTACACAAATCCAAACAGCCCATCTCTAGAATGAACCATTTCTTGTCACCCCCCAGGAAGGCATGGCTTTTGTGACAGGAATCTGTGTAGTAAGCTCTCTACACTGAAAGACCTATGAAAACAGCAGCCTTTCCAGAGTGTCTGGCTTCTACCAGCTGGATGTTAATTGTAGCTAAAGCCTCTGCCCATTATTACAAAGGAAATAAATACTCAGGAGTCCTTTTCAAAGCATTTTGATTGTTCCAGAACATTCGTCTCAGGTGAACATTCATCTCAGGGTGAGTCTCAGTATGCACAGCAGGTGAATAGGACCCCTGTCCGCCTCACCTCCTGTGCCCACATCCAGGTCTCGGACGTGTCAGAGGGACACCGCTGTCTGTCGGGGCCCCAGGAGGCTCTCACACCCTTTGCCCTCCCTTCTACTCATCTCAGTGCATCTCTTCCCAGACCGAGCCAGCCCAGCTGCAGGCCACAAACCCAGAAAAGGCCCCTGCAAGCTCTCACGAGGTGGGAGAGAGGGACACAGCTCATGGGGCTGCCTATCCAGGCTGTGGAGACAGCAGTCAGGGAGGGACCCCAGGTGCTGATGCCGAAGGGAAACTCAGGGCTGAGTCAGTCCTGGCTGAGCAGTTGGGGAAACAAGGAAGGGGACCAGCATGCGCAAACACAGCAGTGAGACGGGCCCCCTCCGTGTAACAGTGGCAGGCCTGCTCTGCCGGACCCTGAACACAGGGACAGAGCTTCCTGATGACAGAGGCCAGGACGCACGCAAAAGGTGAGGTTAGAGCCTCTGGTTCAGCTGCCTGGGGAAGCATGGCTCCTTGCTGGTTTCTCATTTCTGCTGGCTGTGTGTGTACATTTTCACACTTGTGTGTGCACACACATGCACACCAGGCTTCCCGGGTGGTGGGGCCCCTGCGCCCGTGTCACCTCAGCCGTTGCTCCCATTCTGCCTGTTGCTCTGACCATTCCTGGCCTCCTGTTTCCGTGGAGATCACAATTTCCTTTAGTTCTGGGTTTTAGCGAAGTTCATTTGAGTTGCCTACAGACATGCACTTGTGCCAGGCTGGTTTATGCCATTTGGGGCTCTTTCCAGAAAGGCATAGGAAGACGCCAAGGCTGGCCTCAGAGTGCTGCTAACAGCCAGCCTGCAGGTGTGTGGCCCTTGCCAGCAACCAGGGCGTCCGTTGTGCAGAGGAGTCCCAAATGTCGTAAGTTAGGAAGCGGAAAGGACTGAGACCCAAGCTCGTTCCCTCTCCCACTCCCCATTCCGGTGACAGCCGTGAATTTGGGCGAGAGCTGACTTATGCTCCAGCTGAGTGCAACATCAGGAAGGTCCCTGTAGTGTAGAGACCCGAGCCGACCCAACCGCAGACTGGAAGCGAAGCCTCTGTGGTCTGACAGTGGGGTCCTCAGCGTGTGCCTTCTCCAGGGGGCGTCCTGTCCCCGTGAGATCTCACACTTGGCTGTGCCAGGGCTTGTGTCCTCACCCCTCCTTGCCCTGGTTTCTTCTTCCTCTGTGTTCATTCACAGGACCCTTAGATCAACTTCACACCACAGCCTCCTCTGCATGGAAGGTCTGGGAAGGACCCTCATCGTCCCGACACCAGGGCTTGGCCATGCCACCCTCTGTGCTCTGCATGCTGCATTTACTGAATCCTCCCAACAGTCTCATGAAGATTGTCCTAACCTGGGGAAACTGAGGCAGTAAGTTACCTGCCTCACCAAAGCCGTGAGTCTGGGGGCTTGTCTGTCCCAGAGTCTGGCTCCAGAGCCTGAGATCTTTTTTTTTTTTTTTAATGTTTTTTCCTTTTTAAGTTTTATTAAATTTACTGGGGTGGCATTAGTTAACAAAATTACATAGATTTCAGGTGTACATCATCTATATCTCACATTGTGTGCTCACCACCCAGAGTCAGTTCTCCTTCCATCACCTTATATTTGATCCCCTTTTACCCTCATCTACCACCCGCTTCCCCCCTTACCCTCTGGTAACCACTAAACTGTTGTCTGTGTCTGTGAGTTTTTGCTTGTTTGGTTGTCTTGTTCCTTTGTTGCTTTCAGTTTTATACCCCACATATCACTGAGGTCACATAGTTCTCGACTTTTTCTGTCTGACTTATTTCACTTAGCATAATAATCTCAAGATCCATCCATGTTGTCACAAATGGCATTACTTCATATTTTGTTATGACCGAGTAGTATTCCATTGTGTATATATACCACAACTTCTTTATCCAGTCCTCTCTCAAAGGATACTTTGGTCATTTCCATGTCCTGGCTATTGTAAATAATGCTTCACTGAACATAGGGGTACATATACCTTTATAGATAAATGTTTTCAGACTTTTTGGGTAGATACCCAGGAGAGCGATTGCTGGGTCATGTGATAATTCTATTCGTAATTTCTTGAGGAACCTCCACACTGCCTTCCATAGCGGCTGCACCAGTCTGCATTCCCACCAACAGTGTATGAGGGTTCCTTTTTCTCCACAGCCTCTCCAACACTTGTTGCTATTTGTCTTGTTGATGAAAGCCATTCTGACTGGGGTGAGGTGATATCTCATTGTGGTTTTTATTTGCATTTCTCTGATGATTAGTGATGTTGAGCATTTTTTCATGTATCTGTTGGCTGTTTGCATGTCTTCTTGGGAGAAGTGTTTGTTCAGGTTCTCTGCCCATTTTTTAATTGGGTTATTTGCTTTTTGTTGTTGAGTTGTATTAGTTCTTTATATACTTTGGATATTAGCCCCTATCGGAGGTGTTGTTTGCAAATATCTTCTCCCATTCGTTTGTTTGCCTCTTTGTTTTGTCGATGGTTTCTTTTGCTGTGCAGAAGCTTTTTAGTTTGATATAGTCCCATTCATTGATTTTTTTTCTTTTAATTCGCTTGCCTTTGAGGTCAAATTCATAATATCCTCTCTAAGGCTGAGGTCCTTAAGTGTAGTACCTATGCTTTCTTCTAGTATCTTATTGTTTCAAGAGTCTGAACTCAACCCCATGGAGACGCTAGGAAACGGAGGAGGCCCTCCGGGCGTGGCATTGTTGTGACCAGTTCACTGGCACTGACTGGGTTGTCTGTGGTCCACAGGACATGGTCTTCATAGGAGCAGCCTTTTCTCATGGAGTTCCTTTCAAAGTGCCCTCCTGTGGGGCAGGATGAGTGTGGCCAGGGCTCCAGGCAGTGCCAGAATCGGAGCTGCTTTCTTGAAGTAAGAAAGCTACTCAGGACGGGTCGTTTTCACCCACCCTGTTGCGGTGGGGCCCTGAGACATCACACCTAGGCCCCACTCTCTCCAGGCGCAGAGCACCTGTCACTGTCTGTTCCCCTGTGTCACCAAGGCCTGCTGGCAGCTGCCAATTGGCACTCCCACCCCTGTGAAGACAGAGCTGCAGCATGTACACCGGTGCCACCTGCTGCTGGGGTGGGCAGAGGCGTGGCCTATGCTGCCAGCTGTCTGGTCAGCTCATCCTTTCTGTGGCCTGGCTCCCCTCAGCAGGCCTCCAATCTAACCCAGGGCCACAGGGCCCTTTCTGCCCAGCACGCTGGCTCACTGGTCACCACTGGCACTGCAGCGTGGGACAGGGCAGTGGGCCCGGCACTTGCCTAGGCCGGTATTGCTTCTGGGTCTCCGGCTGTCTGATGGGAGACTCTTCATGAGATGGCACACTCCAGGGGCCTGCAGGCACCCACAAGGAAGAAACCAGAGATGAAAAGGACCTGCTCAGGGCCCAGCACAGAGCAAGAACCACCTGACCTGGGCACGTCTCCACGGGTCTCCCAGCCAGCATGACAGCAGCCCAGGGGGGCAATGCTGCCAGTGCTGGGCTCGCTCTGCATTCACCACCGGGGCCCAGGGGTCTGCAGTCAGACCCCTTGGGCATTCCTCCCTCCGGCTTCGGCCACTTGCACATGCCACGCCTGGAACAGACAGCTCTGCAGTGCTGGCGGGGTGCAGAGAAGCCAGCCCAAGAGCCCCCGACCTGTGGCCGAGGGAGCATGGCCAAGGGAGCACAGCTGACCAGGTGCTGAGTGCCTTCCTGGGCTTAGGAACATCTTCCTGAGGAGGGGAACCTGGAGGGCCACTTCTCCTTTATGCAGAAGAGCATTTGTGATGAATGACTGTCACCCAGCAGACGACACACAGGCCCAGGTGAGGAGCCAGGAGAGCAGGCTCTGGCAGATGCTCGGACAGACAGACCAGCACATGTGCGCCCACTGGCCTCTCAGCCATCCGCAGGCGCTCACCAGGTCTGCCCTGCCCTGTTGGAGGGGCTGCTGGATTCCCACGCCCTTCTGACACACTGGCCTGAGGTCACACCCCCACGCCACCACAGAGGCCCGGATGGCAGTGCAAGGCAGCAAATGACACACATGGGGCTCTAGCTTTTCTGACATGAAACTCTGGCCTCGCTTTCCTCTAAAGGGTAAGGCCGCTGGGGTCCGTGAGGGGCCCCCTCTGGCCTGTGGAGGAAATGGCCACAGCTCTGTTCCCTTTCAGGGTTCACACAACCCCCGTCACCCATAACAGGGAGGTCTGTGTGCTTCCCCACCCCCTCACAAAGAAGAAACCCCTCCAAACCAGGAGGCCAGGCCAGCCTCAGGCATCAGGAGTGTTGCCTGACTTGGGGTCCTCTCAGGTGTTCCTGTATTTTGAAAACACATGTGACCTCTAGCCTCTCCAAGGCTGTCCTCTCTGCGATGCACGCAGCCAGCTTGGAAGAGCGGAGAGGAGACCCACAGCGAGCAGCAGTGGCTGAAGCCTGGGGGCAGAAGCACAGGGAAACTTGCCCGAACGACCGCCCGACCGCCCGACCGCCCGCCCGCCAACCGGTCGGGGAGTCTGCTGCGCACAGACGTGGCTGGGGCCCAGCACCCTCCTGACGTGAGCTGCTCTCTCTGCTTCCACCGGGCTGGCCTCCTGCCTGCTCTCCTCCCTCCCGTCCACTGCTGGCCCACAGGCCTGGAACCACCTGCCCAAAGCTGTAAAGGCCTTTCCATCCCATTTGCACTAGACTGGTCAAGCCTGTTCCACCCCAGCCACGCCTGGAGCGGGAAAGGGAGCGGGCGCTGCCAAGACCAGCCCAGTCCTTACAGTCTGGAGGGTTTCTTCTCTCCGAGTGGGATTAGGAAATAAAACAAACAAATCCCTCAGAATGAGAGATCATTCACGAATCATCTCACAGGACAAACAGTCAAAGAATACCTGGGACCGTCTTGGACAACCCCAGGCATGTGGGAGGCCCTGGCCTGAGGGGCCGCCTCCCTCTCCTTCCCCTGCCAGATGCCAGCGCCTGACACAGCAGGCCAGCCTCAGCGTGCAGGACGCCTGCAGCCGCTCCCCGGCCCAGGGCCACATCCCGCCCGAGCAGATGGTCGGCTGGCACAGGCCAGGTGTGCCCCCACCCCAAGGACCCAGCTCGCCGGAGAGCACATGCAGAGGAAGCAACCACGGGCCTCTCACAAGGACAGGACCCCGAGGAGGAGGGGTCGGCCTCCCCGTGGAGATGGAGGTGGGGGGCAGGGAGGACAGCGAGTCTGGGCTTGTTTGCTCTGGGGAGACCCCAAGTTAGCACACAGGTACTTCCTGTGTTCCTGGGTCCCAGTGGAGTGAAGTCTGGAAGGGGCTCCAGCTCGGAGACAGACCCAGCACCCAGCTGAGGGGAGACAGCGGCCTGGCAGGAGTGGGAGTCCATGTGGCTGAGCAAGGGCGAGGGGGAAGCAGTGCTGAGAGCGGGAGGACACGGTGGACTCGGGGCGCAGTCCTGGAGAGGCAGGACAGGCTGGCCACTGCTGGTGCCTGGTCTGACGCAGGGGTGTGGACGGGCTGTCGCTGTGGGCACTGGGAGGGCACTGTAAGTGGGTGCTAGCTCCGAAAGAACCGGGGAGCGGCAGTGCTGAGAAGGGGGAAGGTGGCCAAATGAGCCAGCGAGTCTGGAGGCGGCTTGGCAGAGGCCCAGCGTGGAAGGCAGGGGCATAGGGAGTGAGCAGCCCGGACGCTGGTCGGGTGGGAGAAAGAGGGGCAGGCCCAGGAGGCGGGGAGGCTCGGGGAGCAGCGCAGTGCACTGGGGGGACGGCTCTGAGCTGAGGTATGCGGACAGTCCAAGGTGGGGTGTGAGGACGGATGGGCCTGTTCCCAAGGCCAGGCTGAACAAGAGCCCACTGGGGTCCTCACTGACCCCAACCCCCTTCAGCTGAGGGCCACCGCAGGTGACGGTGAGAATGTGGCTGCTTTGTAGATGATGGCTGGCAGAGCAGGGAGTGCTCTAAGCACCGGCCCTTGGAGGCACTCACCAGGAAGAGCCCTAGGTGGGTTGGGCTGGGCTGCCTTCCCTCCGCTGTCCTGTCTCTGGGGACAGAGAAGCAGAGAGGGCCCTTCCTGGAATCCATCTCTGCGCCGCAAGTTCCTCTTTCTCAGGAAGGAAATGGACAGAGCCTGCCTTGCAAGGCCGGTGCCAGAGGGCGGGAGTCACGCCATTGTTGTCAGGCCCTCCCTCTTCCCAGATGGCCAACACGGGAAGTCTCTGCTCCCTGTTCCTGGACTCACAAAACAGAGCTCACAGAGGGAAGTGAGGTGACTGAGGAAACAGGAGGGCAGGCAGCCCAGCTTCTGCCTCCGCCTGGGCCGGCCCATAGGACCCTCTGCAGCCCAGGGAGCTGCCTGGAGGCCCACTCAGATCAGAGGTGTCTCCTTCCTGCACTCCCATCCTCTGACCTCACATGGGTAAGGGTGAAGGTTGCCCACTGCAGAATGCCAGACCCCTGCATGTAATAGAGAGCTCTCACACCTGGAGACATGGGGTACCCCTGCGAAGAACACCAGAACAGAAAGCAACGTGTGTCATTTTTAGACTGAAAGTGAATGAAAACCGGTATCTTTTAGCTTAGAATCTGCGTTTGAAATCATCCTCATAACTGATCTGTAAGAAAACTGCACCCAGACGCCACCTCTAGCTCACAGGATAAGGTTTACAAATTCTGTTTTTCGAGCTGCCAGTAACACTCAGGCACATCTCTGACGGAAAGCCCAGCAGGGACAGTCACCGCCTCCCATCCCGCAAGAGCAACGCCGGGGCCACAGGAATGTGAGCGCACGAAGGAAATTCTCAGCTTTGATTCCACATGACGATTTCCCGAACACAGCCAGTCTGAGCCCAGTGCCAGCCCCTCACTGGTCATCCTTCTTGCTGCCCCTCACAGCCGGCCATTGGCAGTTCAGCTGCCCAGGGGCCCCACGGAGACAGACAGATGAGCAGGCAACTCCATCTGCTGGTGGAGCGCGATTCCTGGGCCTCCTGGGCGCCGGCTCCGTTCATCCGCGTTCGGGCCTGGACTTCAGTTCTGAGCTGCCCTGGGCCTCCACGCTTTTGTGCCCCTGCCCGAGTGAAAGCACTGGGCTCCTCTCTGCGGCACAGGCCCCGTGAGGCCCTTAGTTCCCGACGACAGATATCTGGTTTATCTCCTCGAGGGAAAAGGAGCCTGTCATTGAATGTGCCCTCGTGGGCCTGGGCCCTGGGCCGAGCTCAGCCTGAGCACCATGCTGCTCTTCCAGGCACAGCCCCTCATTCCTTGAAACCAGCTGTAAACAGAGATAGGGAGGGGCCGCCACGCCTGCCAAGGGAGGCAGGAGCTGTGTGAGTAATTTACTGGGGAAAAACAAGGGGTGCGTTTCCACACTGGGCCCCGGCTGACTCGCACACATGCACTCACGCGTGCCAGGAAGCTCCCGTCCACGGCTGTCTGACAGCGGACGGGCCCTCTGTGCTGCAGTCACTACTGATGGGGTCTGCGGTCCAGGCACAGGACATGTGGGTGGAGGAATAAAGGTGAGGGGTGGTGGCTTGGTGCAGCTCCTGCCGTGCTGGAAGCTAGCCCGCTGAGAAGTTGGGGAGGCACTGGGCAGAGGCAGACCCCGTCTGAGCTGGTGAGCTGAAAGGGAGGGTAATGGGAGTGGGGGACTGAAGGGGACAGGTCTGTAGGACGGTGAGTGTGTCTTCCTGCGCCATGGTCTCGGACAGCAGGCGGAGCTCGTGTCTTCTGCTGGCAAATGCCCCCAACGCCACGGCGCCTGTCCCAGTGGTAGCGGAGGACCCTTCCTTTTCAGGGGCTACAGCCTCTACCTTCTGTCCCCAGAGGGGGAGGGAGGTTGGCAGCGAGAATCGGTGGGAACTTCCCAAGCAGTGGGGGTTTGGTCGTGGGCTAGTCACAGCATGTACAGGCCACTCTGGGGTGACAGATGTCCCCAGTGGCCACAAGAATACAGTGTTTCCTGGGGACTTAAGGCCAGTGACATCTGGTGAACAAGCCCCACAAGCATGGGCTCCCGTGGCTCGGTGGGCAGGAGCCCTGAGATGGAGGAGGAGCAAGCACATGAAAAGAAACATCGGCCGCCTCTAGAGGCGTTCCGGGAGGAGACACCAAACTGGACCCCCCCGCAGGAACCATGCCAGGTGGGGCTCGCGCTGGGAGCGCTGCCCACCTGGCACACCTTCTCCTCTGGAATCCAGCCCCACAGGCTGAGGAGCACTGGCCAGATCTAAGGAACTGCGTCCTTGCTGTGGAGCAGGCACTTCTCCTGAAGTGACGTCACCACCATGTGTGGCAGCCTGGCACCGTCATTATCCCCGACGCCCATCAGCTCAGGCGCTGGGTGGCACTCATTGCACTCAGTGTCTCTCCCATCTGCCCCTGAACAGAATTCACCCCCCCGGTGGTCAGATGTGGGGGACACTGGCAGATGTAGTCCTCTTGGGGGAGCGGCCCCCCATTGCCTTCATCACCCCCCCAGGCCCATGGTGGCAGGCCATCCCTCCTCACTCACGCCTGCGGCCTTGGCACACGCATGGTGGCGGGACATGGCGGGCAGTGCAAAAGGTTTGTGGGCGAGCATGACCCACTAGACTGTCCACAGGCCAGAACCCTTCCTCCGTGTCACCACGTTTGGTCCCTGAGCCACGATCCCTGGGGTGGGGCCGGTGCCCACATGGGCAGGGCTGGCTATTCGCAAGCTGGCCTGAGCTTGCGAAACACGTCTGCTTTCTGAGAGGATCTCTTTGTCTGTGGGCAGGAGATGTGCTTGGGCCAGACTACATTTTGAATGTAAGGTTTCCCTCCAAAGACGGTGACAGCTCTGTTCTTTCTTTGTATCACAGCCCCACCTGCCAATTCTCACTCTGATCCTTAATGCCAAGCTGTGTACCCAGGCCTCCCACCTGCTGGAACAGACAGGCCACCCTGTCCCAGTCCATCTGGGTGCAGCCTGCGAGGCAAGAAGGCGCCAGGGCCAACGCCCACTCCCGTCCACCCCTCTCCGTGCGGCACCTCAGCAGGCTCACAGGCACTGTCCATCCCAGGAAGTCCCAGGTTCACCGAGGGTTTTCAGCAGTTTCCACCTGAGCGTCCCGGGCCGTGCCAGGGGACACACATACACACACACACTCCCTCTGAGGACTCCAACCCCATGTGCCAGGCATCTTCCCAGAAGCAGTGGGGTACACAGCTGCCCTGGCTTAGCACCTCCTGCTCTCGGCTCAGCTCAAGGCGCACCGCCGGTCACGTACACCTGCACGGTGTGCACCTGGTCACATATCTGCTCACGTGTGCCCCCGGTGCCACCCAGGCGCCCTGAGACAGGGTGGGTTTCTGACTACCAGACACAGGTGAGAGGGTGGGGCAGAGGGGCTGTACGATTCCCACGTACATGGCACACGGCACACCGAGAAGGGCCGGACTGATGCCGGAAGGCAGGGCTGTGTCCTCATTGGCAGAAAGGCTGCGGAGGGGCCCGTGAGGCAGAGCGCCGGGCAGTGAGTGGGCAGTCAGGTCTCAGGCCCGCCCCTGCCTTCCCTGCAGGCCTTTCCTGACCTCGGCTGATCCACCACCTGTCACCACAAGGCCTGTGACAGCACGTGCGCTGCGGCCCCCGGTGTCCTGCAGAGGCTGTGTGGGCTGATGCGCCAGCGGCCCTGTGGCTCTGTGTCTTTTTAGTCCCACTTTTCAGGAATAAGGTTGAGAGGGGGGGCAGGTGGGTGGATGTGCTGCAAGCCAAGCCACAGCCTGTGCACCGAGCTGGCAGGACGGGGCTCCGGGCGGCAGGGGCCCTGCAGAGTGTCCCTGAAGCCCCGGAACTGTGCCAGCCACTGCTGAGGAGGGCGAGCAGGTGGGGCCTCCCGCCCGGGCAGGACACAACTTCCCCAGAGTAGCCCCAGGGGTCTCTCAGAAGCGTGTTAGGAACACATGCCGTGCTCATTAGGATTATGGCAGCACCAGGACCTTCCTGGTGCGACAGCCTAGCTCAGGACTGAGATGGGTATCTCACGATGGCAATGTCACTTTCATAGGAAACACTCGGGACAGAATTTCCTTTTAGGCTCTGACTGTTCCCGTGCGCGTTTTAGGCTTTTCCTGTGCCCTCTGCCTTTCTGAGGGTCGCAGGCCTGGGGCTCGGGCTCGAGCTAACAACTCACCTGCCGCTGCTTTCCCACAGCCCAGCCAGCCGGCGCCATGTGGCCCTGCGGCCTGCCCAACGGCACAGGGAGGGGCGAGGACCCACCGCTCTGCCAGCCCTTCCACCTGGTCCTGTCCGTGTGCTCCCTGCTCTACCTGGCGGTCGGCGTCCCGGTCGGCCTGGCCTACAATGCGCTGCTGGTGCTGGCCAACCTGCAGGACCAGAGCAGCATGACCATGCCCGACGTGTACTTCGTGAACATGGCCGTGGCGGGCCTGGTGCTCAGCGCCCTGGCACCCGCGTACCTGTTGGGCCCCAGCGCCTCGGGCTGGGCGCTGTGGGGCTTCGGCAGCGAGCTGCATGTCACGCTGTTGGTGCTGTTCAACGTGTGCTCCCTGGTGACCATGTACTCCACGGCCCTGCTCAGCCTGGACTACTACATCGAGCGGGCCCTGCCGCGCACCTACATGGCCAGCGTCTACAACACCAGGCACGTGTGCGGCTTTGTGTGGGGCGGCGCCCTGCTCACCAGCTTCTCCTCTCTGCTCTTCTATGTGTGCAGCCACGTGGCCACCAGGGTCGTGGAGTGCACCCAGCTGCGCCACACGCAGGCCGCTGACGCCATCGTGGTGGTCGTCGGGTACCTGGTGCCCAGCCTGGCCGTGCTCCACGCGCTCGTGCTCATCTCCCGGGTCCAGAAGGAGGACACACCCCTGGACCGTGACTCAGGGCGGCTGGACCCCTCGGTGCACAGGCTCCTAGTGGCCACCGTGTGCACGCAGTTTGGGCTCTGGACGCCGCACTACCTGACGCTCCTGGGGCACACGGTCCTGGCCCTGCGGGGAAGGCCTGTGGACGGGCAGCAGCTGGGGGTGCTGCTGTTCGCCAAGGACGTGTCCAGGTTCCTGGCGTTCTCCAGCAGCTCCGTGACGCCCCTGCTCTACCGCTGCATCGACAGAAGCTTCCCGGGCAAGCTGCGGCGCCTCATAAAGAAAGTGCGCTGTGGCCGCCGGAGCTGCTCCCCAGACCAGGCGGGGCTACAGCAGGTGCTGGCCTAGGTGCTGGCCGGGTGGCCGGGGGAGGCGGCCCCGCACGCCGCGGCCGAACCCAAGCCGTCGCTCCTCCCTCCTGGGGCTCACGTCCTGGAGAGGTGGTGGCTGACGTCTCAACTGCATGCATAGCACTTTGTCACTGCACGCCCTCAGTCTCGTCCCCAGAAGGAGACGCACTGAGGCATGAATGAAGAACAGCATAGGCGTGTCCCCTAGATGTTTTTCTGTGTTTGTCCCAAAAGTCCACTCTGCGCCAGGCCACAGGTGCCGGTGTGAAGATGAGCTGCAGCTGCGGGGCTCACGGGCCCCGGAGGCGTGTGCGTCGCTCCCACATGCCCCCCTGCAGGTCTGAGCCCTCAGCCTACTTCCTGCAGCCTCCTGGAGGGGCCTTTCCAAATGGAGTGGTGGAAATCAAGCCAGTATTTATGCTGTTTGTATTGTTCAATTACTTCATTCTCCCCTCGTTTATGTGTTTATAAAACGTGTTTGAAAGAAAAGTCAGAGTATTAAAATGAAGGAGACAGTGTGAAAAACACACCCACCCACAGGGTGGTGGCCTGGGCTACTGAAGGGCCCCTCGCCACGCGCGGCTGGGCCTGCCCGGACACACCTGCGTCACACGCAGGGTGGCCAAGTATTCCACAAGGGAAGGAAGAGTCGGTGTGCTGGTTTCAGGCAGGGACACTTAGTGGCACTGAGGCTCTGCCCTGACCCGCCAGATGTCCCTTAAACCTGTGACACCTCAGGTGACAGCACCAACTTCCACTGTGGGTCTGTCCTACACCAGCTCCCCACAGTGTACACAAAACTGAAGAAAGCGCTGCTAGGATTTCTAACCTGATCCAACAGCGGCAAGTTGCCTGCCCATGGGAGACCCCTGAAGACTGAGCGCCATCTGCCATCTGGTCTGGGCTGGCACCACAGACGTGACCAGCTCCCAAGCACGGACGCGATCCCCACCTTCATGTGTCAGATCCTGCTTAGTTTACGTGGAGGGTGACCCAAGGCTGCCTGCTTACTAGAGGTCGCTGCACGTGTGGGCAGCTCAGCACAGGTTCCCCACACGCCTCCCCCTCCGACACACCCTGTACCCCAAGCCCTATGATTACAATATAGGCCACAGACCTCTGATCCCAATTTTGAAACACCAAAAGCCCCAAACTCAGACATTTTTCATCTGCAGCAAAATGGTCGCGTATCCTGACCCGCGGTGGGACCAGAGCACCTTTCTGAGGGAGATCGGGGTGATGATGGGGCCGCCCCAGGCCCACCCACGCCAGCACAGGTCCATGGGGCGCCAGGAGCAAGCCTCCACCCTCCCCTTCCCTCTGAAGCCCCACGAACCCCGAGACCCCCTCTGCATCCGACACCTGCTGGTGACATTCTGTGCTGAGCTCATCCTGGATGAGTCTGGAATGACCTGCCCTTCTCTTACTCCCCCAGAACGTCTGGTTCCCAGGACTTTTGCCACGTCACCAAGAAATGGACAGAATCTGAGTTACTCAGAGGGGAACGAGGAGCTCTTTGGAAGAAGCTAGGGCAGAGTGTAAGCTCAGTCGTTATTTTTTAACCAATCACTATGTTTCTTCGAATGAGTTTGCAAGATGCCAGGATACAAGCTTTTCCACTTTAGGTTCCCAGGTCACTAATTCTGCTACTAGCCCTTCTTGACTATTATAATGTTTCGATTAATGATCTTGTTTCTGTTAATCCACAAAACTCAGCTACCTTGCTAAGCTTCAGTAAGATTCCAAAAGGTGACATTGACATTGAGTTTGCTTCCTACAGGTTATAAAATTTACTTTGGGAAACTGGGTCTATTGCTAATTTTGGCAGATATGTCAAGAAACCAAGCATTGATTCTTTACAAAAAGTACTTGACAAAGTATAAACCAGGAATCAGTTACTAAGAAGTCACTTTACACGTCAAGTTCTCGAGTGTGAAACTACGCAGGAGACCTGGGCTTTCTCATCTCGTGGTGTCTGCCCTAACGGCTGCACCATCTGCCTGAAGTCCTATGTACATGAGAAGGAGCCGCTGAAGGAAAACCCCACACATTTGAAGACTATTAAATTATTTGATGCTTATTATCTAATTTCTGAGTTCTTAAAACGTGTATTTCCAGGGGTATGTAATGTATATCAGGAAACAACACCAAGTGCCATCGGTATTTCCCTCATAATGTAAACTCAGCCTCTTTACTTCCTTCTCTGTAGCCCCTTTCTACAGTTCTGTCAGTCGAACCAGTAGCCTCCAGTTGAACACGTGCCCAGACCAGCCGTTCTGAAATGGAGACAGAGGGCGTCTCCAGCACGTGTTGTGTAAGTCGGCCGGAGGCTAGCAAAAGGACAGGCCCTCGGCTCACCAAATGTAATTCAGAAATTACTGGCCACACCCTAGTGAGAGCAGACCCGAGGGCATCCTGGTGGTTCTAGCAACTCTACTGTGGCTTCAGGCAAACGCGGGAGCCGCCTGGCAGAGCTCCCGCCATCCCAGGTCCTCTCACCCACTGGTCCTCCTGCCTTTCTGAAGGGGCCTGTCTCACCCATGGATAGATAGCATCGCTTTGCACACAGGACTTTGAGAAATGGATGAATAAGTGAATGGTCTAGGAATTAAGTCAATTGGAACACGCCCACTTTACATGAATAAAGCACATGCAGTTGAAAGCACTTCATGACCCTGCCTTATTCTGCTGGCCTCGTAGGCACACAGGCGTCTCTGCTGGAGAGCACGGCCCGAGAGTGTGGCGCCCTCCACCTTTCTCACAGTGCAGTCTGCACTAGTGAGCAAAGCGGGACTGAGAGATCTAAATTCCAGCTACCACGGGACTGAAGGTTGTTAATTCAGAGAACCTTCAAGGTTTTTCACTTTCTGTCAGGGAGCCACCCGCGCAAACCCAGCGGAGACGAGATGAGCCCTGCGCCCCCAGCCATCAGCACGCTGGCTGCACCTCCTTTGTTTCTCTCCTGTTCCCTGACCCACTAGGCACCTCAGCTACGATGTCATCTTGCTGGCAGCCCGCTCCTCACCAGGTCGGGGACCCCTGCTCAAACTCGCCCGAGGCTACCGGCCTCAGCCCGGGCTCCTCACCCCTGCCATCCATCACGTGCAGCAGGAATCTGCCCTTTCTCCTCCCGCCCGTGGTGCTGTGTTTGCCTTCTGAAGCCAGGGGCCAGGCCAGTCCACCCTCCCCACTGCCCAGAGCAGCACTGGCTGCTTTCCATCAGCGCTCACAAGCTCCCCCACGGCACAACTGCCCTCAGGACCCTGTCTCTGCCCCATGAGGGAGGTCCAACCGGTGACTCCACTAATGAGGGGAGGGCGGGAAGCAAACTCGGGCCAGGGGGACCCCAGAGCCAGCCTCTAACCCATCGCCCTCATTCGCTCCTCCGGGCTCTTTTCATCTCGCAGTGACGAGGGCACTTACAGACCACAGCCTCCATCGTCTTAGCCACCTCTAAACTCTGGTTTTCTGAGGTCACTCAGGCTGGTGCGCAGATGTGAACACAGTCCCAATACGTTCCCAAGTGAGCCTGCCCCTCCAACAAGAAGCAAAGCCATCGGCTTCAGAAGGGACAATGTCCTGAGACTCAGGCTGCTTTGCAGATGTTGTGGAGGCGGCTGGCCTGCCTGTCTTAGCTGCTCACGGCGTGGCTGTCTACCTGTGCGTCCCTCAGGAACGGGCCACGCCGGCCTGTGCCTGCACTTGATGTCACTTTCGTGGCTGTCCAGTACTCCGTAGGTGGCCCAGATCACAGCCACCCCCATTCTGCCAATGGGCCTGTGGGCTGGCGTGGACAGGCTCTCCCAGGTGCACACCTACAGCCCTCACGTGCCCCTAGGTGTTACGGTGTGCCCGGGAGCCGAGTGTGAGTGCCAGCTGCCTCCCCTTCGCCCACACTGGACACTGTTCATCTGTCCTATTTTTGCCAACCTGGTGGGAGCGCCGAGGTAGTTCGCCAGTTGTCACGAGGTCGAGGCCCTTCTCACATGTCTGTTGGCCACTCACATTTCTGCTCTCAATGGCTGCCGTTCAGGTGCTCTGCCCATTTTTTTTTTAAATGATCTGAGGCATTCCGCCCTGGTCACCGGCTCCTGACCTGACTGTGTCCTCCCTCGACTCCCGTCAATAGAAGGAGAAGCCATATAACAGGGAAGTCAGCAAGATTCTCAGAAGACAGCAGCTCAGGAAACAAGCTGTGCTCCCCTCTGATGGAGAGACCACCCCGCTGCAAGGACGGCAGTGCTGAGCCCCAAGTGTGGGGCTGCTGTGTCAACGACGTCACGAGTGTTCCAAGACGCCCACGCTGTGGCAGCTCAGGTGCATGCGCTCCTTACCAAGGTCAAGGTCAAAGCTACTGGAAGAGGTTTCACTTATGTTGGCCCCAGGGCGGCAGACATCCACAAGTGCTCCGGGACTCTGAGAGCAGAGCAACGTGTGGACCGAGGACAAGAAACAGGTTACATGTCCTGATTTTCACAAGAATCCTGTGCCAACCTAAGAATGTGACAAGCCCGAGCTGAATGCCTCAGGTCCACCAGGTCCCGAGGGCAGGGGGACACTGTGGCCCGTGCTGCCACCACCCGTGCACAGACCCACATCTGCTACCTGCTGTGTGACCTGGACCAAGTTCTCAGCCTCTCTCTGCCCCTTTACTCCTCTGTGACAATCCAGTGGATAACTCCGGGGAGGCATGAGGCAGAGCATCAGGAACCCAGAAGTGCTCTGTAAATGTGAACTCGGGCTACCACTGCTCAGCTGGGTCACCCTGTCTGTTCCTACAAGGTCATCATGAGAACTCAAGCAGTGCATGGGGCACTGAGTCCCAAAGGGCGTCTGGCACCCAGCACAGGAAGAGACATGGTCACAGAGCAGGCCTGCCAAACATGCAGACGGATGAATCACAGTCTCTAGAACAAACCAGGTATCCTCAAAGGGAACCTATCAATGGCTCTGGGGTAAGAGATGAGAACATGCCAAGTCCATCCGAGGGCACGTACGAGGTGTAGGGGCATCCACCAGCCCGGCTAACGCCGAGCTGTGGAGAGGCTGGAGGTGGCCCAGGAAGGAAGGAAGGAAGGGAATAGGGGGCGTGGAATGTCAACAGGTTCCTGGCACTGCACCCCAAGCTTCTCATAACCCTACACACAACGCCCCTAACTTCACTGACAGGTGGACGATGCCACCTGTTCTCACAGACAGAACAGGAGCTTTAAGTTTGGGGGCTGCCCTTGAGCCCACTCTAAACTCAGCCAGCCCCAGACCCGGCTGTGGAACGGGATGCAGCGACCCTTCCACACCTCTCACTGAGCTCAGGGCCACAGTTCCTCCCCAGCACACCGGTGGGTTTGCAAAGATGAGGGGAGAGGAGCACAGCAAACAGCAGCAGTGAGTGCCAGGGAAGGAGAGAAGGCGGGGCCGTCTGGGAATGCCCGGGAAATGAGTGCCCTGGCTTCTTTTCTGTAGAATCCCTGTCCTGACCACGTGCAGCCATCACTTCCAGGAGGAGCGTGTGCACGGGCTTTCCCAAACGCACTTAATGCAGAACCTTCTTGGGGTACCTTGGGCCGCTGGGGTTCTCTGCGGTTCAGTCTGAGGAATGCTGAAGCCCAAGGCAGAAAGGGGTGCGGGGCCGCTGACCGACTTTCCGCGGCCTGGTGCTGGCCTCTGGTGTCACTGGGAGCCCTTCTCCCTGTGCGTCCAGTCTGCACACTAGGCCGGGGCCTCCTGCCCACCTTCCCCATCTCACACACATGGGTTTCCCCAAAACACGCCATTGAAACTAACGGCGCTGCAACTTACAAGGGAGGCAGGGGGGTGACATGGCACAACCACAGGGAGGGCACTTAGTCACTTATAAAGTCAAACGTATGGTCGCTGTTAGTTCGGCTGCCCCACTTCTCGGTGCTCCCCCAGCAGAGATGAAAACGTGTTCCCATGAACAATACGGCATCTCCAGTCGTAAGAGCCCCACACTGGGTTTGACCCAACTGTCCAACAGGTGACCAGGTGAGCCTGTGTGGGCTGCTGGCACGCGTGACCCCGTGGACCAACCTCAAAGCCCAGACACACGTGCACACCCCAGGCCCCCGCTGTAGGCAGTTCTAGTCAGTGAGACCATCACACGGCAGAAAGCACATGGGAGGCTGTGGGGTGGGGCACGGAGCTTCCTGGATGACGGACATGCCGTGTCGTGGTCAGGGGGTCGGCTGCACAAGTGTGTGCATCTGCCAGCCTCCCCCAGCTGCACACTGCAGCTCTGGGGACTCACTTCCCTGTGTAAATGACATGGCAGCAACACAACTGCTCCATGAAGAGGGGAGCCGCATATTTTAAAACCCCCCACCCAGAGGCTCTTCTGGGCTTGTCACCGGTAACATGATGTTAACTGAGAAATAAGAAACTAATGTTCGGAATGCTGTAGAACTGAGAGCTGCGCATTTTTAAGTCATAAGTAGGATAACAATAAGCCTCCCACGGTGAACACGATTCCAGCCGGAGAGCGGCGTGTCTGTGGAGCTCCCCCCAGTGGCTGCCGGTGGACTTTCACCCTTGAGGACAGGAATGCCGGCTCGGGAGCAGGGGTGGGCGGAGGCCTGGCAGGGTGCAGGGAGCCCATGGTGCCATGCAGAAGGCTGCTCACAGGCGTCGCAGTTCCCAAGTGGTGAGCACATGATATAATTCAGTGACTTCTACGGAAGCTTTCACCCCCAACCAGTTGCTGAAAGCAAAACAGTGCACCGTCACGTGTTCCTGAAACACCAGGAGGAACGGAATGTCCTACAGGAACTGCGTCCACGCGGCCAGCAAATGCTGCCTTTACAAACCCAGTCACAGCAGCAGTAGAGGTGCTCAGTGCACACCGGTGCTTTTCTGCATACATGCACACATGCACTACACACGTGCACATGCAGGCACAGGCATGCGTACATATGCACACGTGCATGTACTGTGCACATGCATGTGCATTCGCTGGCCATGAGAGGCCCGCACAGCCGCGGCTCCATGGGGGTAAGGAGCGAGGGTGGGTGTGGACACTGGATTTCTGCTTAGTGATGGAAGGCACACAATGTTTACATGGCAACTCCACACTGGAATTTCTCTTCAAGCCAAGCACGTGGTGCATGTACATGTCAGGGGCACAGACAGGTAAAGAAGAAACAGATAATGTAGACTTTAAAGAATGATGGGGGTTTGGGAGCAACTTTTTATCAAAAGAAGCAACGGAGAATGACGGTGGCCCTGGGGCCCATTCGTGAGGGGCCCGCAGGAAGACATGGGTGTAGCCTCTGCTGCGCTGGGTGGGCCTGTTGTTAGAAAGCCTGGTGGGAGGGTCAGCAGCAGGGGTAGGAGACATGCGGACAACCCTAAAAGGAGGCACTGCAGCTGCCTCCGGCCGTGTCCCGGACTCCCAGGCTGCCCGAGGCTAGGATGCAGCTGGGACCCAGGAAGCAGCCAGCACGGCAGTGGGATCTCGGGCAGGTGGCCCTGCTCAGGGGCTCACCGGATTCCCTGTGAGGCCAAGACCCGCAGGGTGGCCGGTCAGCACCTCGGTCAGCAGCACCCAGAGCCCGCTGAGCCCCTGAGCTGCCAAGAAACCCCCAGGCAGTGGCCGGGCTGGTGCTGAGATCCACATGAATCCCTAGGCAGCTTCACCTTCCTTCCTCTGCTGATTGAGCAGCAGCAGGACCAGGAGGGCAGAATAAACAGCTCAGTGACAAGCAGCGATGGGACGGGGCGGGGGCTGCCGGACAGGAGAGAGCCTTGGGAGGTGGGGAGAGCTGCAGTGTTGTGGTGATGGCGGCACAACGCTGAACGCACTACAAACCACTTAACTGTACTTTTAAAACAGGTGAACGACGTGTACATATACCTTAGAGAAGGCTGTTTTTAAACATGTAAAGGTGTCTTATGAGTGACAGTCAAAACAAAGGGGTGATTCTGTTGGTGTCACAGGAAGTGACACAGAGCATAACCCCCAGCACCGCCCAGCAACTGCTCAGCTCCTTCCTGACCCTGCAGATGGGCTTCTGTGGACCCTTCATGTCAGTGGGATCATTTGTGGTCCTTTGTGCCCGGCTCCTCTCAGCACGTGTTTGCGAGGTTCGTCCAGGTTATGGTGAGTGTCCCAGTCCCACCCCCTCATGGCCGATCACACTCCACTGTGTGAATGGACGCAGCCCTCCATCCATCGATGGCATGTGGGCGGCTCCCAGCCTCCCATTTTTGGCTGTTGTGAATATGCATGTACAGTTTTGTGTGGAAGACAGCCACGTAGGGACGCCACTCGGCACAGTACGGCAGATGTGGGCCGAGCCGAGAGCAGGTGCTGCTGCCACCGAGAACGAGCCTGACCGTCCAGCACTAGCACACAGGGAACACCGACAATGCATCCTGGGAAAGGGGGACGCGCAGAATGAGTCCTGCCCCTTCAAACAAGTTGTCAACAGCCTGCTCAGTGCAGGGGTAGGACCGTGTAAAGAAAAAATGAGATGAGGAGTGACAAGGGTGCATTCCCCGAGTTGGACAGCCACCCCTGACTGACTGAGGAGGGTCCAGGCTCCGGGAGGGGAGGGCGTAAAGGCATGGCCCCCATTTGTCCCTGTCACTGTTTCCACAGACACAGCTCGTCACACGTGAGCTGTGCCTCTGCGTTGGCAACGCGGGGGCCTGGCCACAGGGGGCTCTGCAGGCCAGGACCAAGGCATGTAGCACACGTCCAGGGAGCTGGCACCATCTGTGAGGGGCAGTGGCAGGACCCCCATCTCGCCGTCTATCCCCAGGAGGGCCCCACCCCGGTCCCACATGGCCCACCTGCTCCATCATTACACGGGTCCTTACAACAACTGTGTGCAGCAACAGAAGGGACCAGCCCGCAGTCACCAGCTTGCAAGTGCAGGGCAAGGCCTGGAGCTGCAGTTCCAACTCGGAACCCAGCGACCTTGCCAAGCTAGTGCATGCTGCCCCGGCTCCAGGAACCCTGAGCGCCCTGTCCCAGGCTGGTTCTCCCAGCCAGACCAGGAGGCTGAGGGAGGCACTCACTGTCGAGGTAGCTCAGAGCCTCTCCTCCCACTCTGGCCCCAGCTCATTCCATCGGCGTCTGACCCAAGGCTGGGTCCTTCCAGGGGTGCACAGGACGGGGTGTGGCTAATGGCTGTGAGGTCCAATAACAAGGCACCTCATCTCCCAGGAAGCGGGGAGGAGAACCCAGGACGGTAAGACTGCCAGGAGCCCACTTCCCTTCTCCGGGAGAGACCAGCCAGCCCCCTCGGCAGCCCTCAACCTTCACGAGCCTCCCCACTCCCAAGCGAGCAGCTCCGCGAGCCCAGGCTCAGTCCAAGAACCTCTCTGGCACCTCCACGGGTTTTCCACGGAGCTCATGTGGGCTGTAGGCGCTGTCAGCGACTGCAGACTGACGGCACTGCTTAGAAAGTTCCCCCCTTCTCTTACGTCTCCACAGGGCTTATGTCTCATAAAAGGACATGGCCACCAAGTGGGGGCAGCATTTAAAGAGGAATGTGCACTTTGAGTTTCAGAGCAGGACTGGGGGGCGGGGAGATCTGTTTCTGAGTTCTTGCCTCCTTTTGGCAGAGCCTCTCTCCTTCAGGAACTTGGGGGCCCCGGCCGCTTCCAGATGCCCCTGCTAATCGGGGCCTTGCTGACCCCGTCCTCGGTTAGCCCCCCACAGCTCTTACCTGCCCTGTGCCCGGCCAGGCACCACTGGTGAGAGGCTGCTGGGGAGCAGCAGGGAGGTCTGCTCTCACATGGTCCTCGGGGCAGCCGCGCCTAACTCTGCGTGACCCCAGCGAGTCCAGGCACAGGCCTACGGGGCGATGAGGCAGAAGGTCAGGACTCTGGCCACCTGACGTCCACCCCTTGTGGGGGCAGAGGGCAGATCCCCTGGGCCAAGGGCACCAGGGCCCTGGAGCTGAGGCTCTGGGGGCGCTTCTGGGGGCCTTTCTTTGGCTACACAGGTTGTGAGCACGTCCCTTGTTCTCTGGGTGGGACTTGGGTCCTATTTTCAGAGCAAACGTTGCCCGCTTTCTGGGAGGGACTATTCGCAACGGGCCAGCGTGTGGGCTCCACAGGAAAACCACTGACGGTCTGGCCCATGGGGAAGCAGAGACGCACACACTGCCTTTCTGTCTGTCTGCAGCACTCAGCTACCTCCCTTCCCAGGTCCGCCTGAATTTTCTGGGTCACATGGCATGGCCACACCATACTTGGCTTAACATGCAGCGTGTGGTCTGAATGACTTAAGGCTGAATTCCTATTTTCCTTACAGAGCTGTAACTGTTTTCCATGAGCACAGAACAACTGAAGGAGAGGGTAAGGCTGGAAGCAGGGCCCTATCCCTCCAAAGCGGGCCCCCTAGCTGAGCCGTGTACGAACCCCAACCGCAGGCAGAGAGCTGGAGCAGAGTCTTCGCACAGGTGAGCACGGAGCGGGAAGCAGCACCCACCCTCCCTGCTGCCCTAGCTAAGTGCCTGTTCTCGGGTTTGCATTTGCGGTGTTTACAGGTAGCCAGGGACAGCAGCAGCTGTTTCTCTCTGAAAACCAGTCTGTTTATACTATCAGCTGGTTCCAAAGAAAAGTAAAGAAATGTATGTTTCGAGCATTTGGACTGGGGATGATGGAGCAGACTGCTGAGGTCCCCTCATTAAGGGAAGAGTAACAGTGACCCTAATTTGGTCTCCTGAACACAGAGCTAGAAAAGGTCTGTCAACTCTCAGAAAGGCGTGTAGGCATCGCCTGGAAATGCCAGATAAGTCACCGCGCTGGGGTTTCCTCCTGCGGCAAAACTACGGCCAAGTCTCCATCTGGCAGAATACAATGCGCGTGTCACAGCAAGCGCGCCCGGAACACACGTTTTCATGGGGCATGGGACCCAGGATGCAGGGGTCTTTCCTGACGGCTGCGGGGAGGGGCTGCGCTTCTGTGCTGGGGGGGCGGGCAAGGAGCCTGGGAAGGAAGGTTCTAGTTCTCAGACCATGCCAGTCCCACCAGCCTCCTGCACAAGTGGCTCAGTGTCCAGCTGACGTTCAGGATGAGGTGAATACCGGGAAGGAAGGTCCTGGCCCCTGAATCCTCTCCCAAGCGGAGGGAGGCAACAGACCAGCGCCAGGTCACCCGGTCTGACAAAATCTGCACTGAGCCGCTGTGCAGAGACACAGATGCGTGCTGAGTACGCACGCTGAGTACGAGCCAGGGCTTAGTACTTTGCCTCAGATCACAGTGGGGCGGGGTGGGGGGGTTCTACCTGCTGGGGACCATGACAGTCTAGGTGGGGATGATGATTGCCTGACGAGCTCCCAGGCAAGCAGATATGCCTACAAAAGCTGTGGGGATGGCAGGTGAGGCAGGGTGCTCTGCCCTGGCAGGAGCCACGTAACCCACTGTGTGAGGAAGGGGCGCTCCAGGGCCCACAGCGCTATGTCTGCTGGCGGCGTGTGTGTGTGTGTGTGTGTGTGTGTGTGTGTGTGTGTGCCCACAGGTGTGTCCAGGAGAGACAGAGAAGGACCACACTTTGGAAGGCCCAAGAGAGGCTGAATGGAAACCTTTTTCATCCTCCAGTGAGGTTATTTTCCCCAACAGCCATAAAAGACACTCAGGACAGTTCCTGGAGTTTGAGTCAGGGCCGCAGGAAGGGGGAGGAGGCTAGGGACCGACGCCCGTCCAGATGCCCCTGCAGAAGGAGCAGAAGGCCATTCTGCCACCGCGCCGGCCCAGACCCTGGGTGCTGGGCAGAGGCGGGGCCCCAGGGCGGGCTCTCACAGGCCCCCCTGACCTCAGTCCCAGGTTGCAAGCCACACCCAGTGTCTGGGCAAGCTCGTGCCGAGCCACGTATGGGGACACGGGCTGACACGGTGACTCATCGGGCCACTGACTCGGCCCAAAGTCTGCAGGGAGCAAGGCGACTGGAATGGAAACATTTACGCAGCCAAGACCAGAGGGCACTAAGAAAGCCAAGTCCTGCCGGAGGGTAGAGGGAGGGAGGGAGGGAGGAGCTGGCCAGAGGGGAAAGAGCTGGCCTAGGGAGGGGCAGGCAGAGTCCTCCGGAGGGCACCCTGACAGGAAGCTGCACTCCCCAATGACCACCTTCTCATGAAGTCACCACTCTCACGCTGTCAGTGTTAGGGCTCGTGGCAAGCAGGCACCCACAGCCAGACAGGGCACCGAGAATGACAGCTCCGGAAAGACCGATTCTGGGACCACAGGGTATCAGGTGACAATGTGTTCTCAGGGGGCCTCACCCCATCCAGCAAGCTGAGGACAATGCAGTTATTTGGCAGCCTCCTGACCTCACAGGTTTACCCTCTTTTTACACAGAAAACCAAGTTGTGAGGCTTCCTGGGCTCAAGCATGGGATTGGAAAAGACCCACGATGGCAAAGTCAGAAACAAAAGTCCACAGTAGGGGGACCGTTAGTAAATTATTGTCACAGCACTACGGTAATTACTCCCCATTAGATGACAATAAAACTGCAGAAGCATGGAAACCATTTAATAACCAAAGTGCTAAGTGGAATTAGCACAACTCCCACTGGATGTAAAACTCAACCATGTATATACAGGTCTGTAAGTGACAGTGATTAGCGAAAGGGAGGGCAGCTGCCATGAGAGGAGCCCAGCAGAGCAAGGCCTGCATCCTGGGGGCTGGAGGGACCCCGGGCAGGCCTAGGGGCTGTGAAGGAGGCAGAGCACTCCCCATATGTCAGCCTGCTCCCCGTCCTGCCCGTAGCGTCCTCCGGGAAATACTTATCCCCGTCATTAGGACAGGCTGCTGTCACGTCCCCACCTTCTAACTCTGGGGAAGCAATCCTGGGTAAGGTGGGGCCCATGCTTCCTAGAGCCATTCTGAAAGACTATTTAAGGAGCTGTAGTCAAGAGCTGCTATAAAGAGCAGAAAATTCTCAAGGCTCTGGCCTCGGGGAGCTCCCCAGGGACCCTTCTGTGTGGCTCAGGGAAGGACCCCAGAAGCTCCGTTCTCGGCTTGAAACTGGCAGCAGACGAGCCACGGGGTCTGACCTGGAGGGTCAGCCCATCTTCCCAGGAAATTACAAGCCTCAGGTAAGAAGCTCTGCTTTTGCTGGAGCGTACAGCAGTTAAAGGGGCAGGTCTGGCAGGGGTGCAAAGCGGTGCGGCCACGTCAAGTTCAACACACACTTAGCGCAGAACCTGCAACGTCACTCTTAGGTATTCACTCAAAGAGTAAGTTACATAAAACCCTGTGTGCAAATGTTTAAAGCAACTTTATGCATGATAGCCCAACCCTGGAAATAACCCAAATGCCACTCAAACGGTGAGTGGATAAGCAGGCTGCGGTGCCTCCACGCAGCCCGACGCTACTAAGCAACACAGCGGCAACATGACCCACGCACCCCACGCTCAGTCTCGCTCGGGGCACCCGACATTCCGCAAGGGTCACGCACAGGAACAGAAAACGGTCAGTGGGGCCCGGGGTTGGGGTGGGCTTTGACCACGGACCAGCGCAAGGGCTGTGGGGCGAGGGAACCTTTCTGTGCCGTGTGTGGTGTTTCCAAGGCCAGACGCACTGCAGCACATGCCCAACAGTAATTTTAACTGCACGTAAATGTAACACAGGCGTCTCGACGCCATCAGCTGCTGTTGTGTGACAGGGCGAACTACTCGCCACGGTGAAGAGCTGCCTCGCTTGTGAGGTGGGATTCTGCCTGTACCTGCGTTGTGTGGGAAGCTGTAAGGTCTGAGCACATTACTATACAGAAAGTGTCCCACTGGTGTCTGGCACCTGGGAAGCACTCAGTACGCGGTGACAGTGCACCAACCAGGTCTGACTGCTAAGAGCCTACTGCATTCGCTTCTCTGTGCATGCCCTCTCCCCACCCTCTCTCTTTTGGGGGCTGCAGGGGAAGACTGTCAAGACCAAAGAGAAGCCCAGCATATAAGGGAGCCGGGAATGGGTGGGTGGGAGGTTGGGTGGAAAAGCCGGAATTGTGGACAATTTCACAAGAAAATATGTTGTTATATTATCTTTCCAAATAAAATCCAAAAGTGGCGGTGAGGAGAGAGGTGGGCCGGCATGGCAGACAAGGTGGCTGAGCAAGCCCACTCCTGGGTATCCCCTTTGACTGCTGGCAGGACGGCCTGTTCTGACTGTGAGGCAGGGCGTGGGTGAGTGAGGCCGCCGCAGGACGGGCTCCTTACGGTGTGTACGCCCGGGGCACACGCTGCGAGCAGGGCTCGGAGCTCCTGGGACCTGGAGGCGGGTGACGATGAGTGAGCTCACCAAGTTTCCATCAGACTGCCCTCACCCAGACCAGGGATTCAGGGACACTCAGGGGTCACCATCAGGATACCTCGCTCCTGGGCCCAAATCTGAGGCAAAGGAGGTGCGAGACGGGGATCCTGTCTGGATGTGTACAGCCCTGGAGGCCATGAGCTCCACCCCGTGCTCACAGAGCCCTGAGGCAAAAGGACCACAGCCCGAAACACACGAGACGGCAGGGTGGCATGCAGAGGCGAGCGGAGCGCAGCGCACAGCCTGCCGGCCTGGGCGAGGGGATCCTACGAGGCCTTCCTGTCCTTGGACGTCCCCAAGCTGGGAGATGGCTGTTCCGGTGCCGGCTGAGCAGAGTGTGCAGCTGACGCCTGAGAGTTTAGGTAGCCTGTGGGCGGCAAGTCGGTGTCAGTGCAGGACACCCCTCCTGTCTGGGGACCCGTGAGACCTGTCACCACGGGGAGAAAGAGGACATCGTAAAGCTGTAGCTCCTCCATCCCCAGGAAGGCCCCTTGCCTTTGGAGAAAAGCACAAAAAGCAGCAAGAAGTAGTCAACAAGCTTTTCCATCAAGCCGGAGTCCAGGACCTGCTCTCAGGCCAGGCTGGGACACATGCGTCCTCCTGCCACAAGCAGGGGTGGCCCTGACAACGAACCCCAGGAAGTGCATGCAGCACTGGCCGGCTACAGAGACCGGACACCGGGACTGACCTGTGGGCAACATTCGCAAAAGAGTCTGTCCAATTTGCCTGAATTAAATAAAAATTTCCAATTACTTCCTCTCGGGCCAGCCACTCCTCTTAATTCCGATGTCACTGCACGGCCGGGACATCAGTCATCCCCTTAAGCACTGGGACATGGAAAACATCACAACTCATTGTGTCTCAGAGCAGGACATACCTGGAGACACAACCCTGGAGAACGTGGGTACAAATCGTGTCTTCAGGCCCGTGGGACAGAGCACGGGGATAGTATGGGGGCAAGAATGCTGTTTATGCACCAACATCAGCATTTATATAGTGCCTCAGTTTACCATGTAGCTGCGAAAGCGCACCTGTGAACCAGCACGTGTGTGTGACACCGTCAACCTAAAAACAAGAGTCCAGTTCAAGAGGCAAAGCATGCAATGCAGGAGCACAGCTTCCAGCAGAAGCCCAAATAATGTCCCAATTACAGGGAGAAAGTGACGATTTTTATGAGAAAAAGGAAAGGAATAGTTACATGAAAGGAAGAAAGAATTCTCACTGGAAGGAGCTGACTGGCTGAGCTGCTCCTGGCTGCACATGGCTGCTTACTGACGCCATCCTCAGACAGAAGGGCCGTCACCTTCAGTACTGTGATCAGGATGTCCTCAGTTGTGCTCGTTGCACACAGCTGTTTAGGAAACAATCGTATCTGGCCCACCCCAAAGGTTTAAGGAACAAGATGAGCGAGGCAGCCCCTCTGCATGGCTGCCCGGCTCTATTCATGTCACTTCCCATGATACGGTAAGGAAAGGCCACGGCAAACCTGTGTGTGCAGAGACCCACGTGCCAGACAGTCTGGGCGACGTGTAGCCTGCTCCTCTAGTGTTACACGCAGGGAGGAGAGGCCATCCACTTTGGCTCTACTTCCGAATTACATGTTTGCAATCTGTGGTCACACCGTGCGACTGCCAGCCTGGCCCAAAGCAAGGACGTGCACACACACACACACACACACACACTCACACTCACAGACACAGCTGCCCCCACAGAGTAAATGAAAGCTGGCTGTGGAGCCAGGCCCTCCTTGGAGCACTCTGTTAGAATTAAGTTTCCAATTTTATCTCCTTCAGTGTCCTTTGAATAAATAGTGATGCTATCTCCCAGCCTCATCTGCTATCTAGTTAAATTTAAGGGGGAGGGGACATTTATATGGAAACAAAATTACTCCCGTGACAAAAGATGAATTAGGAAGGCTCTGAGCCTGTCAGCAGTGTTCTTTAAAGCCCCAACCTTGGTCTTGACAGCTCAGCTGCAATAAAACCACTGGCAGATAAAAGGGTAGGAGGCGTCACAACCCGCAGGGTCCCTCACGTTGGCCAGAACCAGTCAGAACTTCTCTGGGTCCAAAAGCCAACAACTCATGCCAGCTTCACTCTGCCCAGACTCCAGGCAATGTGGGTTCTGGCCATTTCCTGCATGAGGGCAGACGCCCCAGCTAAAATAAGCAGGATGCATTGCATGGGCTCAAAGTCCGGGTCCTAGAACTCCAGCCCCCACAAATCCCTCACTGAACCCTCGAGGGGGGAGTGTGAAGACCCCTGCTGCTCACGTTCAAGGGGGCGGCACCTACATAGCTCGGGCTGAGAGCCATCAGGGCCGTGTGGGGTGGGGTGAGGGGAGTGCAAGCAGTGTCCAGAAAGGTGAGGCAGGGAACCGCAGCCAGAGCTGGTAACTGCCAAGGGGTGTGCTTCTGTTACAGGCCAGCGCTGCCGGGATGAGCTCCCGCAACATGTCCTGGGTACGCTACCCGAGCCGTGTCTCCTCAGCGGTAGAAGACGTCATCGCCTCACAAGGCATTATCTCCAGATGTGCGCACGTCTATGTGGCTCTGCTCGTCCCAGTGAGCTTGGTAACCGGACTGTTCAACTTGACCACCTTCATTCGGGGCCGTGCCAGGCTGGGGCGCCTGGATGTGTTCCTCTCAGACCTCACTGTCACCAACGTGCTGGTGACGCTGCTCTCACTCACCGCCGCCAACCGGCCGGACTACCTGGCCACAAGTCACCTGGGCTGTGCCGCCCTGTCCTTTCTGTCCAACGTCTGCTACTTCAATGCCCAGTACGTGCAGCTGGCCATGCTCTTTGTGTTCCTGCGGCGGGGCCCCTCGTCCTGTCTGCGCACGGACATCAAGGGGGCCACTGGGCCTGTGTGGGGCCTGGCCGCCCTTGGGGGCTGTGCCCTCTGCAGCTCCCTGGGAGTGGTGTCCCTGCTGGGCACGTCCGGAGAGCTGTACAGACCCACTCTGTGCCAGCTGGACCCTCTTACCGCCTGGCCGGAGTATGAAATTGTCAAGGTTGGCCTGGGCTGCGGGCTTGCGCTCATCCTGGAGCTGGCATTCCTCACTCTGCTGGCCGTCCAGCGGGCCCAAAGGGACATGGGCTCTGCTCACCCAGTAGTGGTGGCCATCGCCCTGACCACATTCACCTGCCGACTCCCCTATAACGTCGCTCTCTTGCAGCGGGCCCGGCTGAAGCTGCAGGGGGACATCGGCTCGCCCAAGGATGAACTCCTCTTGAGCCTCGCGGAGCTGGCCCTGTTTGGGGAGAGCTGTGTGAACTCCTTGGTGACCCTCTTCCTCCACAAACCCTGCAGGCTGGCACTGCTGACCCTTCCAGGGCGTCTCTTCCGAAGGTGCAGGAGAGGAGGGAGGCCAGCAGCGGCTTCTCCTTCCAGCGAGGATGGAGTGAGGTCAGAGCCCCGCCCACTGGAAACGGGCCTGACCGGCAGGTGAGGGGCGTTCCCGGCAGTTGGGGAATAAAGTCTGTGTGCCGGTGGGGGACAGGACCGGAAGACTCGTACTAAACACCAGCTTTCTGGCACTCAACTCAATTTACACACGAGGCCTTGGCCCAAACCAACACACTAAAGGATGCCCTGCAAGTGAAGGGCGCGGAGAACGTGGGAGAAGCCACCACTCCCAGGCAGAGCGGGTGGGAATGCGTGGCACGGTGGAGGGGGTTCCGGCTTGGTCTGCCTGCTGGCTGGCGTCCCTCTCTGGCTCTACCCCAACCAAACGACCAAGAAGGAACTGGGAGAGAAACGCACGATTCGAGTAACTTTATGATCTGGTCCTAAGTGGTCGTAGTTGCTTAATCTTCAGCTACCACGTAACTCTTGCCAAGAACGAACAAGGTGTTTCTAAGTTTATCATCCTCACTGAGGTCCGAGAACCATGCACAGCCTTATAAGCACTACCAGGATGGGCGTGAGCCCCTGACAGCCCTCCTTGCTCCTGTCACCTGGCAGGCGACATGCCCATCGCCAGGGGCTCCGGGTGGGCAGCAAACAGCTGCTCCCAAAGCACCATCTGTTCTATTTGATGTGTTGGCAAAAAGGCTAGGAGGAACACATGACAATAATGGTACGAAGTACGGCAATTGATCTTACTCTAAAGGTTCATCAGCATTCTACCGGGGTTTATTTTAAGATTTTCAGGGCTGAACAGAGAAGAGACATGCAAAGGAAGGGCTCTCTGGGCTCCATGGGGCCCACTACACCTTCGAGCTTCATCTGTTTTCTTATTACGACCACTTTTCAAGAGCATGCTTAGGTTCGTCACAAAATTAAGAGGAATTCAGAGGTTTCCCTTCCCCGGCCCCACGCGCAGCCTCCTCACAACCAACATCCCCACCAGATGATGCATTGGTTACGTTTGAAGAACCTGCACTGTCACTTCGCTGTCACCCAGAGTCCACAGCTTACATTACGATCACTCTTGGTGTACTTGATGGGTTCCGGCAGATGAATAATGACACGTACCTACCACGGTATCATACAGACAAATGACCCTAAAATTCTATGCTCCATCTTCTCCCTCAGCCCCACCTCGCAACCTGATCTCACTGTCCCCAGAGTTTTGTCTTTTCCAGAATGTCATACAGTTGGGGTGACACAGTGTGTAGCTTTTTCAGATTGGCTTCTTCCACTTAGTAACAGGCATTCAAGTTTCCTCCATGTCTTTCCATGGCTGATGGCTCATTTCTTTTTAGTGCTGAATAATAGTCCATTATCTGGATTGTCTACTTTAATGAATATTTTAATGTTAATCTGAAAACTAAAGAACAAAAAATGCCTTTGTGAGTTTATCTTTTCCATGTTTACATATTTATATTCCTTTTTGGAAGAATAAGGATTTGGATCTTATACATATAAGTAGCTTCTCTAATATACCATTAAAATATTAAATGCTTTCAAAAAAACTCCCCTTCTACTTCTTCTTCTTTACTTCTCACATATTGATGAAACCTTTGCTGTGCAACACATGCAGGGGCTGGTCTGCTCACGCATGCCCACGCGGGGACAGAGGAAGCACAGGTGACATGTGAGTCATGTGGAGAGCGACGTCGTCCTCCACCAGCACCGTCCACACGGACAAGCAGCGTCAGGCTGAGTGTGCAGCTGCTACTTTGTGTGGTGCAGGCATTTTCAGTAGCAGCTGGACGTTGTGGACGTTCCCTGCTCACCGTTTGAAGTTCACTGTCGTTTCTGAAGGTACCGGTAATGACTCCGGCAAGCTCCTCAGCACTTGTAGGCCAGCGCGATTCTTCCGAGGGTTGTTGTGAAGCTTTGTGGTCAGGTCGCCAGCAGCCCGAATACTTAGATGCCCTGTTCGGGTCCCTGCTTGTTCCCATAAATGTTCAATGGCGTCCTGTGGTCTGGCTGGTGCAGGTGAAACGCTGGCTGGCCGCCCTCCGGAGCTCTGGGGGCCGCTGCACTCCTGCTGCTCGGTCGGGAGCATCTTCGTGCCCTGTGGACACAGATTCAGCCAAAGGCTCCAGGGATTGCCACCCGGGCCTCAGGAGGGCTTTGTCACCGCGGCTCCCTCCTCTCCAGTGCTGTGCCCTGCCGGTGTGACTGCCTCGGCCCCCAGAAAGAAAGCCCATCATCCCCCAGAAAGCCCATCACTGCCCCTCCACCTGGCAGATCCTCCTGTGCTGTTGGGACAGGCCCGATGGCACAGGGTCCTCACACTGACCCCTCTCATGTGAAAGTCCTGCGCCGACTATGGCCCCAGTGTGTGAAAACAGTTGTCTCATGTTTCAGCTGGTTTTTAATGGTTTAGGGCAGGAGTACAAGTTCCCTTGAATTACTCATGCGTGGCCAGAACTGGAAGGACCTAAATTAATGTATAAAAACACAAGGACAGACACCAACAGCTTGCTAGTTTCAAAAGTAAACAAGGTGATTGAAAGTTCACGTGCACAAGGGGCTCCTTGGGGAAATGGCTGGTCCTAGGACTGGGCAGCAAATGTACAAGGTGAGCCTAGAGAATTCCATCTGCTGAGTTTCTAAGTACTTCAGCTAAAGGAATACTTTAGAAACCACCACAAGAATGGAAATTGGTGGTCCTCATGTTTTCTTTTCGGCAGTAGGGTCCTTTCTTTAAGCAAAAACCCAATATTGGAGGCATGAAAGAGGCCCTGCTGCCGCGAGCGGGAGGAGAGCCCAAGTGTTCCCACACCCCAACAACCGGCCCCATGGGACCCATGACTGACCCAGTTACCCCTCACCCTGTGACAGACTGGACACACTGAGAATAGCCACTTTTCAAGGACAGAGCCACGAGAAAGCTCTGGAGCCAACAGAACCAGGACAACTCAGAGGAGGTGGCTTTCTAGCCATGGCAGCAGCCTTGAACCCCGAAGAACGCCTACAAGAAAACTCAACTTTTAAAAGACAAATGAGAACTGATGGGAGGCGGGGGAGAAGCCACTTCCCATGGCTCCTGAGTCTCCCTGAGGACAGAGCTCGGGGATCACTTCAGGTGCAGCTGGGACAAGGACCCTGGCATTCAGCCTGGCATTCAGCCTGGCATCCCAGAACGCTCTACCCATAAGCACCCCCCGAGGAACTGGATGGTCCCTCCCCCAGCAGAACCCGGCATGCGCCATCGGTCTGCGCTCCTGCGAATAGTAACTCGTGTTCATTGGACTGAAATCCCTAAAATTGGGGTCCTGTCGCCTACACTAACCAGTCACGTGCGGACTGACAAGTTATTTAACCACCGAGGGCCCTAATGGGATGGTGGCCCCAAGAAGCTGTAAGCACAAAACCAGCAAACGAGCCACAGGACCATCCGCCCCAAAGTGAATTCCACAGAAAATGCAAAGCTACAGTGGTGGGGTGCTCGCCGGGGACAGCGGTGGAAGTGCAAGAGGCGAGCGACTATTTTTATGTGGCACGTTTGGCTATTTCAAGGTTTGGGTTTTATTTTATTTATTTATTTAGCCGCGGAGGAAGTAGTACTTTCTCATGACTCATCTCTTTCAAAATGGTGGCTCAGGCATTTTTGGTACTGAAATCATCTTGAGTTTGCAGCTGCCAAAAATATGTCTAAAATCAAATCACTTTAATTTATGCTGTCATGTCACTCAAATGTTTAGGAAACTAACACCTGAGAATCATGGCTGGATTCTAAAGCTGGAACGAACCCTGAATGTTAGTGTTTTCCCACAAAAAGTATAACTCAGAACTGTCTGTTGAAAAATATGTGTGTGTTTCTCAAAACACGTATCTGGAAAATGGTAAATTATTATCATTCAGAAAGCCACCAAGCTCATGAGCAAAAGGCTCATTACAAAAGCAAGAAGGTTCGTGGCACTCTGGTGGCCTGGGGCTCACGGAACCGGGGTTCCCTGTGTGCCTGAGCAGCCCATCCCACCGGCGGCCTTGGCTTCGAGCCTGTCAGCGGCCTCTGTGCTCTGGGAAGGTCCACGGCAGCAACTCACTTTCTTCATACTCTGTAATGCAAAAGACCACTCAGGGTTCAACCCCACTGCCTCAAAAACTCAAAACGGGAAAAAGACACCAAGAGGAAAGTATGAGAGCAATTCAAAGGTAATGCTTATGAAATCGCACACCTTGGCGTGGGTGGCCTGCGCACACCTCTGCAGCCCTGCCCCACACCCATCTGGGGACATGGGCCCTCCCAACACAGCTTTGCCAGCCCTTCTCCAGGCCGGTGGTAAAATGCCAACCTTGAGCAGGTGGGGTGCTAGGAGGCCCCCCACCTAAACACAGGACAGAGCACATGGCCGGCACTCAGAGGAGGGGGCGCCGTGGTGGGGAGGGGGCCTCCTGGGTCTGTCACCCACACCAGCAGGACAGGTGCATAAGGTGGGCTCAGGAGCAAGGGGCAGGAGAGAGCGGAGACACGGCTGACGTTCAGAGCAGGAAGGCTGATTCCTAATTTATTTGCCCAAAGACCTGCTGCTTCCTGGATTTAAATTTCTCTCTGTGAATGTCCTTATAAAATGCCTAGGTTACATTTCCTGTGTAGAACTCACATGCTACACTCTAAATTCAGGAAATATAGTGTTTAGTTCTAAAGCCAGCCAGTTTTAAAACAAGCAAGAAAATTTAAGTTTCAACACATGATGATAGGTTATTATCTAAAGGATAAACAAGACCTACTTACAATCCCTTCAAACTTGAAAAAAATTGTATCGGTGAGTGAAGAAAGGAAGTTAAACTGGAAACTTCCATAGAAACGTTTAGTGGGACTGAGCTCATTGCCACACTGTGAGAGAAAAATGGCCAGCAAAAAAACGGTTAACGCTGGCCTTGTAAGGAAGCTGTGGCCGGTACAGAGCAGAATGGGCGGCCCTGGGAAGCCTATAAAGCCTGCTGGCTGCTGCACAACGGGCTCTGGCCATTTGTGACAATGACAGGCAGGTCTTGGCTTCCACGATGGAGCTGAAGCTGGAGCGGCTGAGGACAGCAGCGTCTGCTCAGAGGCCACACCACGTCGGGCTGCTGGCGGCGGCACAGGTGGGTCTGTCCTGGGCTCCGCCTTGGGTGGGCACCCAGATGGAGGGCTGGATGCAGGTGTCGGGAGACTGGGCACCCCCTGGGCAGAGGGGCGTGAGGCTTCCCAGATGCCAGGCAGAGCCACGCCCCACGTGGGACAAACCAGGCTTTGCTCTAAGGATCTCAGTGTGCCTGGAGAAAGGGAGGCTCTGCACCTGGGCTCCTTTCCTAGCGCACGCCAAAAACTACTGTTATCCAGTATTCTGTCATCTTTTGTTCAAGCAAGGACCTGAGATGACCCCACTCTGCTTTACAGCACAGCCCTTCAGTCACTCTGCCAACCCAGGAAATCACAGGTGGATTCACATTCCTTTACAAACACGCAGGCCTCCCACCTCTGTCAGAAATGTGTCATTTCTCATGATCTGGACGAGCAGTGGAAATCTGAAACAAAACAATATGAAACTGCTCAACACTCACCTTGCTACACATTCTGGGTCCATTTTCTGAGGACGCTGTCAGCAGTAGATTTAATACTGAGTTAGACCATTGACAGCGTTTGTCAAGGAGCTGCGTCTCCAACGGGCAGGAACGCAGGGAAGGGCTCGGTTGAGATTTCCCACGAGGTCTGTCTAGGCAACTCCAGGGAGCGACAGGGGCCTGTGGCAGGTTCCACTCCCCTTTTAGCTTTTCTCTAAAACGCAGTCCAAAACCTTCCAGAATTTCCGCATTTAAAGAGCACAACAGAGTCTGAGCAGTTTTTGTTCAGCAATGAAGCACAGAGGCATCAAACAGGGTGCTACTGGAATCCAGCTTGTCCACGCCAGCAAAGCCGTGGGTACACCACATTTCAAATAACTGACACCATGCCTGTGATTAATCTCTGTCATTTCTCTTTTTTTGCTGAAGCAGTACTTTCAAGCAATAGCTCAACAAATGTCTATTCGGGCCTCAGTAACACTTTAAAAATGATTCCTGATGATCTCACAGGGTAAAACAAAGACGCAGAAGTAAAACAATTCAAATCCATTTTAAAGTGACCAGTCAGTTCACTGCGGGTTTCTTGACCTTGGCCTGCTGCCATCGGGCTGGATCCTTCCCTGGGGTCACCGCAGGGTGTCCTGGTGCCAGGAGCACCCCCTCCCCAGCTGAGATGACCCAAATACCACAGGCACTGACCAAAGACCCTGGCAGAGCCACAGAGAACGAGCAGGCAGCTGGGCGACGCAGCCCAGGCCCAGGGGCCCACATTGCAGGTGAGCCGCCGGCGCTGGCCCTGGCGGAAGCAGGTTGGAAGGTTTTCCGGTGACAAAAAGCATTACAAAATACTTTAGGTTTTACAGTAAGTTGTCACAAGTCACAACACGGAACAAAACCTCAGCATTGTTTCCTGAAGCAATTCCCATTTTTGATTCCTTCAATCCACAGTATGAATAAAAGTTTCGTTTTTGGCGTCCAAACTTAGTGCTAGGATTCGCAGAAGAGCTAGATTTCTTTGATCATTTTTATTGTAAGAGAAAAGATTCTGCTCCAATCTCCACAGAGCTCTGAATCCACCGTCTTTCAGAAAAGCTGGGTTTTTCCCTTCCCATATTTCTCTTTCCAACAGCTGCTGGAATAAATTTTATTTTCTCTCCTGACAGACAGTAGTTTTCCTGGGATCCCCAGACCCGCCCCCACATTACTTCAGAGGGTTGCTATTCGACTATTAGAAAAAGACAGGGTGTCCGTCAGTGTGAGGATGACTCACTGGCCGGTTCCCATTTAGACGGGGCGGCTCGGGTGGCCGGCGGGAGGAGACGGGCGCTTCCTCCACTTCATTCTTGTGCCCCAGCCCAGTGACCACTGTCGCCAAGATGATACGCCTCCGGCTGGCCTCGGCGGACAGCCCTGCAAACCCACACTGGGGACTAACCCTCTCCCTATGCCCTCCCAGGTGCCCCGCAGGCAGAAGAGGCTGGCAGTGCGGACACCGGAGACATCACCCTGGGCTCAGCTTCACGCAAAGCAAACCCAGACTGGCAGGAGCTGCTGGCGCCAGCTGCTTTCACAGGTGCCCAGACCCCCTCAAAGGGCAGCAGCACCTTTCCTTGTAAAGAGAGGTGTGTTGTCTGTCCAGAAGGGGTTGCTGTGAGCCTCGCGGCAAACCCTGATGCCGGCCGCCGTGGACACGTGGCTGTGACTGCTTGGCGCCCATTTTCGGCATGGAGCCGAGTGCCGGCGCCTGCAATGGCACCCCCGCGGCCCTCGAGCTGTGCCAGGCGCTGAGCGGTGCCACCCTGGCAAACCAGACGGCCGGGCTCTCGGAGCACCAGCAGTACGCGGTCGGGCTCTTCCTGTCCTGCCTCTACACCATCTTCCTCTTCCCCATCGGCTTTGTGGGGAACGTGCTGATCCTGGTCGTGAACATCAGCTTCCGCGACAAGATGACAGTGCCCGACCTGTACTTCGTGAACCTGGCGGCCGCCGACCTCACGCTGGTGGCCGACTCGCTGATCGAGGTGTTCAACCTGCACGAGCGCTACTACGACATGGCTGCGCTCTGCACCTTCATGTCGCTCTTCCTGCAGGTGAACATGTACAGCAGTGTCTTCTTCCTGACGTGGATGAGCTTCGACCGCTACCTGGCTCTGGCCCGGGCCCTGCGCTGCGGCTCGCTGCGTACCAAGCGGCACGCCAGGATCAGCTGCGGCCTCATCTGGATGGCCTCGCTGTCGGTCACCCTGGTGCCGTTCACCGCCGTGCACCTGCAGCACGGCGGGGACGTGTGCTTCTGCTTCGCGGACGTCAAGGAGATCCAGTGGCTGGAGGTCACGCTGGGCTTTGTGCTCCCGTTCGCCATCATCGGCCTCTGCTACTCGCTCACCGTGCGGGTGCTGGTCCAGGCCCACCGGCACCACCGCCTGCGCCCGCGGAGGCAGAAAGCCCTGCGGATGATCGTGGCGGTGGTGCTCGTCTTCTTCATCTGCTGGCTGCCCGAGAACGTCCTCATCAGCGTACACCTCCTGCAGCGCACGCAGCCGGGGGCCGCACCCTGCCAGCAGTCCTTCCGGCACGCCTACCCCCTAACTGGCCACATCGTCAACCTGGCGGCCTTCTCCAACAGCTGCCTGAACCCCCTCATCTACAGCTTTCTTGGGGAGACCTTCAGGGACAAACTGCGACTGTACCTTGAGCAGAAGACAAACATGCCGGCTCTGAATCGCTTCTGCCACACTGCCCTGAAGGCAGTCATTCCCGACAGCACCGAGCAGTCAGAAGTGAAGTTCAGTGGCGCGGTGTAGATGCCTGAGCTGCACCAGCAGAGACACAGTACTGGTGGGCGCTGGGGACACAGGCCCAGCTGCAGCACTGCTGGGGCCTCTCCCGGGCGCTGCGGTCACGCTCAGAGCTGTCAGGTCCCCCCACCAGCCCCCTGGATCCCCACTGCTCCTACACAGAGCTGTGGCCACCCAGCCACGCTCACAAGCAGGTCACAGACGAACCGGGAGGGGCCAGGGACCAGCATGCCACTCCTGCCCTCTCTGCACAGACTATCTCACAGCAGAAGACGGTTCTGATGTTGGCCAACAAAAGCAAAAAGCAAGGGCCACTCTGGATGGAGTATCATAGTTTCAAGGGAGATCTACCATCCTGGGGAGAAACGGGGTCTGGAGACAGGATACACCCACGTGAGGTGAACGGATGTCCTGGGGCTGTAGTCACAACCGGCCCAGCACGTCGCAAGCGCACGTGAGTTACAGGGCAAGGACGCGCTCCTCTGCACGCCAGGCACCGTCACCTCCAAGGACAGCACCTCGCCACAGCTGGTGAGTCACACCTGGACGTTCGGCTGCCTGAGCCGTGAAGGCTCTTCTCCAGGGACAGGCCAACTGCCTGCTCCGAGACGCCGGCCGAGACGCTGTGTTTGTTTCCAACCGTCTTTGCCCCCCATTAGTGTGGCGTGAGGCCGAGAGGGCAGGGCCGTGCAGTAGCGGGCAGTCCAGTTGGCCTCCATGAAATAACAGTGGGAACAGTGACGACTAAAATGCAAAGAAGGAACAGCTAATGATTGCTGGCAATGTTCAGCCTCAGTCAAATACAGCCATGCCAGTTCTTCCAGATGCTCTAAGCAGTTCCCTAACGGGGACAGGCCTCTTGGAGTGGGGCCAAGGCAGCAGAATTGCACCTTCCTCACAAAGGAGAAATGTCCCCTAGCCCAGCAAGCCTCGCTTACTAAAAGAACTCTTAGGAGGCCAACATGTAAATCCAGTCACCTGGACGCAACCTGGCACCTCCAGGGTGCCTGACCTCTGTGGCACAGTCCTCTGGCACCAAGAGAACTCCTGCTGCAAACGGATCACATGTCCTCGCTTTTCTAGAAGGCTCCAGTTGTCAGCATGAGCCATGGAGTCCGCAGTGGCTCAAAGCACTGACACAGCCGCAGGCTGGGGGCCCCTACCTCCCTGCCCCACCTGCAGAGCTCGGGGCCACCTCCCCAGAAGTGCAGCTGGAACAAGCTCTGCCCTGAGCGAGGTCTCGAGGGTCCTCCCACGGGCAGGGCCCTACCCGGGAATGGGCCACTTTCCGTTTTAACAGTTCTTTCTGTGTGCAAATCTCCAGGAAAGGATTTGTCCCCCGCAAGCATCTGCATTCCCCAAACTGCGCAAGTGCCATCTCCAGAGGCTCACATCCCTCAGACTCACTTGCGACACACACATCCCAAGTCCAAGTGCAGAAGCAGCTCTGCCAGGATGGCCCGCACCCCCAGGTCCAGGGCTGTGGGGAGCCACGGGGGGGAGGGGCAAGAACACCTCCCTCCCCAAGGCGAGCATGAGGTGTGGCGGAGCCCAAGCCAGTCCCCAGGACGACAGCCTTCCCTCGGCCGTGAGGACCCTCCATCAGCCACCAGTCTTCACACAGCACCAAGGCCCTGCGTATGGCCCTGGTTTTCTGAACGATGGGGGGAGGGCCTCAGACGCTTCCCCTCATCCTCTCCCTGTCCCCCAATGGCATTCTGCCCGGCAGCACAGGGCCCTGTCAGAGCAGGTGGCCATGCCCAAGCACTGCGGCCCTGCGGACTCCGAGGGAGACATCTTACACCATGAGTGCTGGCTCCTAAGTCCCCTGTGCAGGTCAGTGCTGAACACTCTGTCACAGAACGTGGGTACAGACTGGACCCAAGGGGTTCACCACTCTGATCCCAGCTGGAAAAGTGGTGATGGAGACGCTCTGAGAAGATGCAGAGATCAGAGGCCATCATGATTAACTTTCACGGGAGGGTTGGGAGACAATGTATTCGAGAACAAGGCCTCATCTCAGAGGCTCCAATAAGCCAGCCCAGAGTCCACATTGCCCTAAGAGTCTCCAGCTGCTGGGAACCTTAAATGGCAGTGACCTGGCCAGGAAGGTGCCGTCTCCAGCTGCAAAGCCTAGGTCCTTTCCTCCACGGCCCTCGGCAACCCCTGGCTCTGACAGGCGAAAGCAAACCACGTAGAGACTACATACCGGAGTGAACACGGAATGGAATTCCGTCCTTTCTCTCGTGCTTAATAATTCACTCTTGATTATGGGAAGGACACGGCCCTCCCCCTTCCCAGACCACGTATCCCCACTCGGAGAGGAGTGGAAGCGTTTGGATCTTAAAAGCTGGCCTGTGTACAGACCTTCCTCTTAGAGGGCGGGCAGGGACAGAGCTCACACAGACCTTCCCGTCGGCTGTTTTGTGTGCGTTGGGAGAGGTGCCTCTGAACTGTTTCACATGAATTGTGCCGCAGGTGCCCTCACTGTGCAGATGCGAGCTGTGAATGTGGAAGAGGGCTGGTGGGAGACCCCATGGGAGAAGGGGAACTGCAGGAATCCGTTTAAATCCAAGTAAGAAAAGCATCAAGAAAATGACAGGGTCCCATACGAAAGACACAAGGACTCCCCTGATGGGTCCCCACTGGCCAAATCTAGGACAATTTGAGCAGAAAGATAATTGGGAAGAGTAAATAATTATAAACTGTTGTAAAACAAGAATCCCTGAGTCCATTCCAGTACAAATAGGTGTAAACAAACAATGAAATAAACATAACACAATGGATAACGTACAGGAATGAACAAACGAATGAGTGAGAGGGTGCTGGCCATGGCAGAGTGATGGGGGGGGAGCTGGTGTGGGGTCGTCCTTCTGCAACTGTCCCAGAGAAGCCGGGACAGGCAGCGACCCTGAGTGCAGGCCACCCCGGAACCGACAAGGAGCAGACACTGCAGAGCCTGGCGTCCCTCTGTCTGCTTTCATGCAGGGGAAACAGTAACCACACAGCCCGGAGAGGGGACTGCTCTGGACCAAGCCCCATGAGGAGGGCACCACGTGCCCACATCTTCATCTGGGATCACAACCTGAATGTGCTAGGGGGGAACATGGCAAAATCCTGAATGGGGACAGAGAGCTGGGGTTCAACCAAATGTCAAACTCATAAGAGACAAAGAAGGGCAGGAGTGTTCCCGATCGAGGGACGGAGCAGAGCCGTACCACGGAACGCACTGGACTATGTGATCTGTCACAGGGTGGCCTGCCCGGGAAAACACTCCAGGCGAGGACTTGGGCCATGTCACCGCTCTGCTCCTGAGACTGGGAAAGGCGCTGAGGTTGTGGGAACACGGCTCTCGTCTAGGGACGTGCGTCGCAGTGATGGGGGGCACACAGAAGGACGGAATGTGGCTCAGCCACAAGGACTGGTGCACTGACACCCCACACGCTCGCTCGGAGAGGAAGCCAACACGGGAGCACCAGGTGCAGACCCACGTCGACCAGAGGCCCCACAGACAGACCCACCACGACAGGAAGCAGCCCATGCACGGCCCCCAGGGGCCAGGAGAGAGGATGGGGAGTGACTGCTGACAGGGGCAGGGTGTGTGGGGTGAAGACACTGTAACATTAGATACTGATGGTTCTACAGCTGGGAATGTACTAAAAAGCACTGAAGCACACACTTAAAAAGGAGGAATATTATGGTGAGTTCCATCTCAATAAAGCTGTTGTTTCAAAAGAAATCACTCAGGCACATTTCTTCCTAGTTGGTCTCCCTTACTTGGATGCAAAACAGTACCTCTGAAGTAGGCACCACTGTGTGACAGGGTCACTTGCTCCTTCCCACCACGGTGGCCCTCCCCTCTGCCAGCAGGTTACCAGCAGCCACGCCCCCTGAAAATGGAGAGGTCTGAGCCGGCTGGAGGCCCAGAAGCCACCTGCCTACACTTCTTGGAAGCCTTCTAATCAAAGTTCTCTCTTTTTACTTACTGCCCAGAAATTCAAGCTTTCTTTTCTTTTCCACAGTAGGAACTAATGATCTGGGGTGTCTTGTGATACGCTGCTCACTTGAAAACAGAAAAAAAGAACTTCCATGAAAATTATAGCTGAATTCACTAAATTGTGCCCTGGAGGCTCATAAAGGCACGAAGGCCAGCTCCAGCCACTGGGACTTTTGTCAGGCCTGGGGAGACCTGCACGGCCGCCTACCAGGCGTGCGGTGAGCCCACCTGCCACTCGCCAGCTGTCGGCATCGGGGGACGCAGGCAGAAGGCACCAGTGCAGGACAGAAGTGGGTGCACCGCCACCCTGCTGGCTCTGTCCTGTTCCAGGACACGCTCACTGGGCAGTGTGCTCACCACCCAGAAAACAGGCTTTATTGTTTGAGCCGTTCTTGTGTCACTTTGTCTCTATTTAGTTTACGTTTGGGATAAAGTACTTCCTGAAAAACATTAGAGACTCAAGGGTGATGAAACATGTTGGTCAGCTACAAGCAGCGGACGCACAGACGTCCCCAGCCCTCCGCTCAGGTGGGTGAGATGTTGGGACTGCTGAGGTCGCCGCTGCATCTTCCCTTCTGTGGTCACCGGCTGAGACCGGGGAAGGAAAGCTTTTGCTTCTTGAACTGACTGATCAAGTGAGAAATACCTTCCAGTGAGCGCCTTCCCGAGGCCAGCACTGGGGCTGTTTGCAGATTTAATCAGCTCCTTGCCTTCCCAGTTTGGGCGGGTGGGGAGTCAGCTAGCCAGCTCAGAAGCAGAGGAAGAAAGGGGGTAGGGAGGCGTCATCTGTCATCTGTCAACCGCCCACCATGTCCCAGCTTCTGTGCACCCACAGCCTTCAGTTCAAAGCCGTTTGGGTGCCTTAACCTACCTGGCCCACAAGCACCTCCCACAGCCCCTGGAAGGGCAGCTGCAGCCCAGTCAGCAAGCCCATGGGGGGGGGGGAGGTTTCCAGAGGGGTGGGGCACCCTGTCCATCAGAGCTGGGTGGGCCCTTCGACACCGGGAGTGGCTCCAGACTCACTGAGACAGATACATCACCAGCTTCAAGGGACATAAGGCCTGGGAGAGCCCTGTGAAAAGCTTGGGGTGTCTCACAATGGATGGTCCCCGAGCCGACACATAGACCACTCGGCGGGCGTAAGCCTGTGCACATGCCTGCAGCCTTAGCTGTCACACCCAGAAAAACGGCAGCTGCTCTGAGTTGATCTGATTTCTGCCATTGTCCAGTGGGTGGGGGAGCTCGCCTGGGAACAAAGGTTTTAAAAGCCAACGGAACACAAAAGAAAAGTGCACCAAATTTGAGTGTAATTCTACGCCTTTATAGAGGGGTGATCTCAGTCTAAAACTTATCACAAGAAATCAGCCGCAGGGAGTTCTGGCAAGAGTCCCCTTATTATTAGAAAAGGCAACATGCCCGTTCCCCCCAGGGCATCACTGCTTCTCAACAGGAACACCCACTGACGGAGGAGGAATAACCTTTCACACCAAGTACCTCCCGGCCTGGACAGCTACTGCCGAGTGGTCTACTTCCTGCCCCTGGTGAGCTGTCCCGTGTCCGTCTGCCGTCCCCACGTCACCAACGACAGGGGTCTGTGTGAAGCTCCTTACATGGACCCCAGCAGCTCGTCCTCAAACCTCAAGTGTCTCTGAGCCATCACCTGGAACACAGGTGAGGCCGGGTCCCCAAGAGTCAGGCTCTTCCGAGGAAGTCACAATAAACTGCTTCCACACACAAGGAAGACATCCCCCCCCCCCCCCACACACAGCCCTGCTCAGAACATTCCGTCTTTAGCAAACAATACAGCCTTTTCTTTGCTAACTCAATAATGTAAATGCCCAGAAATGAAGCAAATGCCCACAGGCCACTGTCTCGGGTGCTTAGTTTCATCCTCTTCTTTCCAAGAAACAATAGCCGATGGAGTAAAACACGCAAGGTTCTTTCTAAAACACGCAAGGTTCTTTCTGGCCCTCAAAGTCACAATCCAGAACCCCCTCTCCCAGGGCAGCTAGGCGTTGGCTGAGCTGGAAGACCTGGTTTCAGGGAAATTGCCAAATCCATTAGGAAGCCACTCAGGTCCCTGAATCCGGAGCTGCCCATCCCTGACGACAGCAGAAATGGCCAGACCAAGTGACACCGCAAAGCTCAACACTGTAAAAGCACATAAAATCAGAAAGAATGGGGGACTCCCAGACCGATTTCTGGAAGGAGCTCGAACGGGAGGTAAGTGACTGAGTGCCAGAGCCACTGATGTCCTCAGGGCATTTGTCCATGCGCCTCCCCACCGCGAGCTAAAGCACACAGAACTGCACCTGGGGCTGCCAGCTGACGTGCAGGTGTCCTGAGCCCCCGTCACCTTCACCCCAACCCTCCGAGTACACGTGTGCATGTGCACACACACAGACGCACACCCACACTTATCGTAGACTAGAGAACAGACGCCCGTGGTGCTCAGGAACAAAGGGCTGCCTGTGATGGGGACAAAAAGAAAACAGTTTATGGGGCGTTGTGGGGTACCCATGAGCCTTGGACAAGATGTGAGCTGGTCCTCAGCTGCACCCCAGAAACCTGGCAGGAGCCACTATAGACTTCCTGGAGACGCCACAGCCATCCCAGGCCTCGGAAACGCCCCTAAATAACTTTCAAAGGCAGTGACCAGGAAACAGTGAAAGTCAGCCTGGTAAGCAGCGAAAGCAGCAGCTACATGAATAAAACGCAGAAGCAACCTCACAGACTTCATGCTGCAATATAAAATGGTGGCTCAGGCGGTTAGAGCTCCGTGCTCCGAACTCTGAAGGCTGCCGGTTCGATTCCCACATGGGCCAGTGGGCTCTCAACCACAAGGTTGCCAGTTCAACTCCTCGAGTCCCGTAAGGGATGGTGGGCAGCACTCCCTGCAACTAAGATTGAACACGGCACCTTGAGCTGAGCTGCCGCTGAGCTCCCGGATGGCTCAGTTGGTTGGAGCGCGTCCTCTCAACCTCAAGGTTGCCGGTTCGACTCCCGCAAGGGATGGTGGGCTGCGCCCCCTGCAACTAGAAAAACAGCAACTGGACCTGGAGCTGAGCTGCGCCCTCCACAACTAAGACTGAAGGGACAACTTGACTTGGAAAAAAGTCCTGAAGTACACACTGTTCCCCAATAAAGTCCTGTCCCCCTTCCCCAATAAAATCTTTAAAAAAAAAACCAAAAACAACCAGCTGTGCTCATCACATGTGAGGAAACAAACGTCAAAGTTGAAAATATCTGCATGGAACATAAAACTATAAAAAGAAACGTAGGAAATACACCAAGTCCTCAGAAAGCACAAACTTCACAACACACAACTCATAGGAACAGATACTTTGAATAGCATTATAACTACTAAGGGAATCGAATTCATAATTTAAAAAGTCCTGAAATCTCCAGCCCCAGAGGTTTCACTGGCAAATTCTACCAAACAGCTAAAGAAGAATTACCACTAAATGCCCCGATTTGAAAGCAGACAAAGGCAGCACAAAGAAGAGAAAACTATAGGCCAACATCCCTCATGAATCTAGACGAAAAAATCTTCAACAAAATATTGACAAATAGAATGCGGCTCATATAAAAATTATTACACACCATGACCATGTGGGGTTTATTCCAGGGAGGCGAGGCTGGTTCTATATTCAAGTATGAATCAGTATCATGCACTATGGTGGCTGAAGAAGAAAAATCACGATCAGAACAATGGATTGGGAAAAGGCATCTGACAAAACTCGATCTCTTTTCATGACAAAATCTCACAGAAAACTAGGCACAGAGGAGTTTACTCAACTTAAGGAAGAACAGCTACAGAAGGAGAGAAATAAAATGAAGGGGCAAGTGAAAGTCTGAATCTGAACTGTAATTGTCGATAGGAAACCAGGAGGAGCCACTGGAGAGTGGTGAGTGGGACCTGTGTGGGACAGGAAGTGACTTCCACTCCGAGGGCTGACGGAGTGCCCGCGGGCAGGCGGCACTGAGAATAAACCTGAGGGAGGAGAAAGCAGAGCCGCCAGGTGGCTCAGGTGAGGCCTGGACCAGGATGGGAGCCAGGTGCTGAGAAGCAGGCCGACTCCAGGGGCGGTTCCCCCTCGTGGGCTGGGTCCCAGGGGATGTGAGAGAAAGGGGAGCCAAGGATAAATGCCAGGGAAAAAGGACACACTGTGTGATCCCACCTCTGTGAGGTGCCTAGGAGTCACGTCCCAGGGACAGGAAGTAGACAGTGGTGCCAGGGGCTGGGGAGGGGAGGGAGTGTTTCCCGGGGACAGAGTCGATCTGGGAAAGTTCTGGAGACAGACGGTGGTGAAGTGTGAACGTGAACCGCAGTGTGAATGGACGTAAGGCCCCTGAGGTGCACACTTTAAAACGGCTCCAGTGGTTAATTCCATGTTGTGTGTATTTGACACAATAAAGAAAAAAGAATCAACCAGGCTTTTGCCTGAGCCACCGCGGCAGTGATGCCGCCACCATCCCCGTGGGAGCCAGGGCTTGGGTTCTGGACAGAGGGGTGTGGAGTCCCCTGGCCGACACTCCAGCTGCAGCGGACTGTGTGAGGGCTCTAGGTCTGGAGGGCAGGCAGAGTCTGTGCTGCGGCTGAGGTGTCGCCGCGGGTGGCAGTGGCTCTGAGCGTCCACACGGGACACCGCCGGGACAGGGAGCGCGCAGACGGCCACGCCCTGAGCCTGGGCTGCGGGCCGGGGCAGCTCCAGCTGCGGTGAACAGCACTGCCTCTCAGCGCACAGACGCCAACGACAGGAGCCAGGGCAAGACGCTGCTGGGCTGTCCGCTGCTACGAACACTTCTGAGGAAACGCTGGGATGTGGACGGTGCCCAGGGACCCCCATCTGACATCCACGCCCCTGCTGTGTGGCCGATCTAGTGACAGACCTCCAACCCAGAGTGCAGCGCAGTGTGGGGAAATACTCCTGAGACTGGTCACAAGGCCGCTTCTGTGCCCCCCACACACTGATGGAGCCAGGGCCATACTGTGAACCCCTCAGGAGAGGCCTCGGTGCTACAGCCTGTGAGGAACTGACTGATGCCGCCAGTAACCGCCAGGGAGCTTGGAGCAGGCGGCTCCCCACACAGCCTCTAGGTGGGGGAACCAGCCCTGTCCGAAGCCACCTGTGCCACCCCGACCCCAAGTACTCCAGCTCAATCCGGGAAGAAGCATTTCCTAAGTCCCTCAGAATGGCACCTGTGGGACCTTGTCACGGTTGGGAGCTGGGCTCCCTGCTCCCCCTTTGTGGCCACCCAGGTTCTGCTATGATCCCACAGCCCCACGGGGAGCCTTCTGTGGACGGTCACTCGAGGATGGAGCCCCTCCTCATCCAGCTACCCCATCGAGCAGAGCTTAGTTCATCACCCCCACACCCGGAAACATTTTGACTTCCTGCTTCCCTTACACTCCAGAACCATACAATTTTGCCTTAAAAAGTCTTAAGTACAGTTTAACCTGCCAGGAACGAACAGAAGCAAACTGAGAAAAAAAATAAGACAGAACTTTCCACAAGTGATTTATCCTGAGGAAAGGACCTGCCCACAGGAGATGAATTCCCTTCTCTTTGCGAGGGAGCTGGAAGCGCCCCAAGTCCAGGGGCGAGGTCCACCCCGGGCGCCCTCGCTGCCAGTGGCCCCAGCCCCACCGTTCAGGTCATTCAGTCCCCGAGCGCACAGTCGCGGGGCTCCTGGCTAATCACCGCCACCTGTGACTCCAGCGGTGCCCCACCTTCCACGAGCACGCCATGCCTGTTTGCAAAGCACGGTGCCCCGTACTTGTTTTTCCCGAATCTAGTCTGTTCCGTAAGCTTGTAAACCTTAGACAGCTCTCAGATGGCTTAGGTGACAAAGTGACAGCGTGGGGGCTGCGGCTGAGCGGCTGAGGAGGGCACGAAGGCGGTGAGGAGGACTGGCCGTGTCTGAGCCCCTTTCTCACACAGTACGAATGACAAGAAACTCAGTTTAGACGCACAGGAGCTCTTCAGCCTCCAGCCTCCACCCTCGGCACAGATTCATGCTCCCTCTTCAGACATGCTGGCGGCAACCATGTCACAAGGGAGAACAGGACGAGAGCGCTGGCGGCTCCAGTGTCCGGCCGGCACCAGCGGACACCCGGGGACACAGAGCTGCTTAGCAAAACCTGAGTCTCGCCCTGGCCAGGGCTGGACCTAGACGTCGAGCTCACTGGTGTTGGCAGTGCCCGGGCCGGCAGGACACACAGCCAGGCTCTGGGCTAGGAGCCATGCTCACGGCGATGGGACAGAACCAGACTCGTGCCTGGGGACACCACCAAAGACCTGGCCACTCCGGCAGGGCGGGAACACACGCAGACACGCGAACACTCACACACGTGCACACATGTTCACACATGTGCTCACACTCACATGCTCGCACACACTTCCCACGTGTCTTCCACATCTTGACTGACCTGGGTCCCCGAAGCCTGCTCTCTGGAAGCGCTCGGCCCACTCAGTCTGGCGAGGCAGACAGACACACCCATACAGAAAGGGGTGACAATATTACATGCTGTTGGCAGAGGCACTGAAGTGGCTGCCGAAAGGAAACATTCCGAAAGCCCCGTGGCTGGTCCCCAGGAATGCGCAGTGCCCTCACCCAGACCATCTACCACCACAGAGGGGCCATGGCACCTACTCTGCTCACGACGGACAGAATGCCAGTCATTTGGGGCAACAACATTTTGGCCTGCGAAGCAAAAGTAAGTGTGCACACTGGGCCAGAATACGAGTGCCATCCTCTGGGCTGAAGGTTTCTTTCAGGAGAAAGTATGAGAGCAAAAGCTGCTATTTCTGAAAAACCACGGCCTGAGCCCTGCACATGGAACGACAGAAGTCACGTCTATTTACGGGAAAAGCCCAGCTACCCGGCCTTGGAATGACATTTCAGCACCCAGGACACGGTCACCATGGAATACCTTGACTGAGCAGGCTGTCACCACACAAACCACGCCTCGTGTTCCACTCCCTAAAGCTGAACTGTATCACAGACATCTGCCGACGAAGCTACGAGAAGCTCGGCTCCTGGGATGACATCCAGGACTTCAGGACTTCAGGGCACACTGTCACTTATTAATCAAAAACAAACCACAGCGACATTCGCCGAGTGCCCATCTGTCATGAGTACGGTCTCCTGTGCCCTTCCTGGCACCCGAGATGGGTCTATGAGCAACTCCACTTCACAGATGTAACCCTGGAGCATAGAAATGTCACCTGCCCCAGGTCACAGAGCTCGTGGGTGGGGGAGAGTAGGAGGCTTCTGTGGGGTTCTGACTCCACAGCCAGAATGCTAAGAATCTACTGGTTTTTATAATATCGACTGTGTTTCCCTGAAAATAAGACCAAGTCATATTAATTTTTGCTCCAAAAGACACATTAGGGCTTATATTCAGGGGATGTCACCCTGAAAAAGCATGCTGGGGCTTATCTTCCGGTTAGGGCTTATTTTCAGGGAAACACGGTATGTAAACAGAAGAACAGTTCAAAATTGCTAACATTCAACAAACGTAGAAATTCACTCAAATCAGTTTCTGTGCGACCCACACAAACGTTAATCGCACCTTCCCAATAGGACGTATGTTTACATATATTACTGGTTCTAAAACCACACAAGTACCACCGCTGTCACTCACCAGGCAGTTACTCAGATAGGCCCCACGTGAACCACTTTAACACATCATGTGGAATGCTATGGCCACCCTATGTGACAAACTCGTGTTACCTGCACGACAGCCTCAGAGAGAAGCATGGGCCCGAGGTCACGACCCACCAGCTGCCGTCTGAGCCCATCCTGCCTGACCCACGCTGAGGACCTGAAGCACTGCCCCCAGCCCTTCTGACACACAAGCCTCCTCTCTGACCTGGGAAGTGGCCAATTGAGCTTTGTGACAAAGACATGTCCCCTGTGCTTGCTCTCCCCTTCCTGCTCCCAGGAACAGAGCCCGGAAGTCTTGGCTGGGCTCTTGGCTGCCTGGCGGAGATGACAGTCCCAAGCCTCACCTGCAGACACATGGGCGGACGGTAAGGGGAGGACGACAGGCAGGGGCGAGGGCACGTCTGCACCTACCGGGTCCTCTCCTTCAGGAGGAAGCTGTCTGTCCCCTGGCCCAGAACGAACACATGCACAGGGGAGGGCGCCCTCTGACCACACAGCCAGGGACAGAACCCGGGGTGGGGGCACATGAACTGAAAGGAGCCCAGGTCCCCAAACAAGCCACGAAATCAGCTGCCCCAGCCATGCCACTCACTCTGGACTGTGAAATAAATTTCTACCCTAAGGCACTGGATTCTGGGACTTCCGTGTCATATCTGTAAACCTCAGTCTTAGGTCACACTTTTTGGTTCATTCCCAAAACATTTGCCGAGCCCATCTTGCACATGGAGCCCTGTGCTGGGCACCTGCCACATTCCACAGTCATATGCTGCGGTCCTTGCCAGGTGGGGCCCGGTCACAGTGGTCCCCAGGATGGGGTCCAGGGGTTCAACGCGCCTGGCTGTAGGTGGCAGCTGTGCTGAGTCCCGAAGAATGCGCAGGACTGGGGGCCAACAGAGGCTCTGCAAGGAGGCAGCATTAGTCAGACCAAACCTGAGGGCTGGGGGTGGGCCAGGACCTCAGCCCCACACCTACTCTCAGCCTGTGAGGATGTTATCTGTGAGCCAACGGGAACCAATGAGCATGGAGAAGCCAACGGCCTCGCCGTGTGCGTGGTGCCTGCGTGCGTATCCCACCAGCCCTGAGGTCACAATGGTACTAAGATATGCACTGGCCTCACTGCAGCACAGCACCACGAGGGGACGAGCAGCGTGGACGGACAAAGGCCATCCTGTGCCACTGAAACTGACCACAAGACCGGCCAGTTAAACTAGACACTGTTTACACTGAGAACAGCGGGAGACGTGAGCTCTGTGCCTGGGAAAACCGGCTTCAAAGCGGTAACTGTTTTCCCAGCTGTGAAGCCTTCGTCCTGGGAAATCTTCTCATGCCATCACAAAATAACCTGGAGACGACAAAACAAATATTCGGCTTGGTCTGTCCGTTCTGGCGTTTTAGACCCCAGACTGGAGAACTTTCTTACATACGTTGTCTGTGAGTCAGTGACTAATACTCTGATAAATGTTAGTGAACATGATAATGAAATAAGCTTCCTTAAATAGATACGGTGTCCACTCCCTTCACTGAGAACAATAAATCCAGAGGCTCCCTCGAGCAGCCAGGACCTGGGCAGAAGAAAGGGCAGGACAGGAGCACCCTGCCGCCCTGTGCTGTGTACTCACAGGCACCAGTTCCTGGACGGAACCACTCAGCCATGCAGATGAAGAGAAGACAGGGCAGCACGAGGCAAAACCACTGGATGGGCACGCACGCACCACAAATAACTGCTTGGAACCTCTGGAGCAAAACTTCCCATCAACTTTAAAATGTCCAATCTATACCATGACCAGCAATTTCAAGACAGACGATATGAGCTCCCCTTCTAAAGCCAAGAAGAAAAAAATAACGACCACTGAAACAGAGATCCACTCAGGAGACCAGGGTTCCTGGCCGGTGCTGCCACCAGCCGTGTGACTTTCCTCGAGACAGAAAGGGACAGTCCCAGCCCCGGCATCCTGGGGCCATTGCTAGACAAGGGAGTGACAGCCCTGAGCCTCTAGGAAAGCCACAGGACGGGCGGCCTAAACTTAGTTCAAGTTCAAAAATGGCAAAAGGACTAAAAACACGGTGAGAGTTTAATCATTCGTTGCCTCACAAATTATTTGTGATAAAGTGACATGTGAAAGTCGGAAAGCTAAACATGGTTTTAAAAACACTTAGGAAACAATTACACATATGCTCACACCAAGCATTTGTCTTGCTCAACCTTCTACGTTTTCTGTATTTTTCACAAATATGTTAAAAATGAGTGCCTTTAAATTGAGTCTTTACAGAAACATAAAGAGTTTGACTGTGTCAGGAAGATACGTCCTTATAGGACTGGAAAAGTACAGAAAAACAGAAAGAGCTGGATGTTGGAAGGGCGGGGGGGTGGGGGGGGAAGGGAGCCTTTCTTTCTTAACCTTATCATCTGATATTGTTTCATTTCTCACCAGCGGCCCCTCACTCCTCACAGGCGGCCCCTCACTCCCCGCAGGCGGCCCCTCACTCCTCACAGGCGGCCCCTCACTCCCCACAGGCCCCTCACTCCCCGCAGGCGGCCCCTCACTCCGCACAGGCCCCTCATTCCCCGCAGGCGGCCCTTCACTCCCTGCAGGCGGCCCCTCACTCCCCGCAGACGGCCCCTCACTCCTCACAGGCGGCCCCTCACTCCCCAGGCGGCACCTCACCCTCCGCAGGCGGCCCCTCACTCCCCGCAGGCGGCACCTCACTACCGAGATGGCCCCTCACTCCTCACAGGCGGCCCCTCACTCCTCACAGGTGGCCCCTCACTCCTCACAGGCGGCCCCTCACTCCCCAGGCGGCACCTCACTCCTCATAGGCGGCCCCTCACTCCTCACAGGCGGCCCCTCACTCCTCACAGGCAGGCTCCTCATTGCTCTCTGGTGGTTCTTAGACACTGGTCAGCACGGCCACCCTCAGGCCCAAGGACCAGACACCCGTGAGCCCCTGCATGCGGTGCGGCCATAGGGCACTCTTACCAGACTGCTCACGCGCACAGACATGTGGGGTCATTCCTAGGACCTCTCTGAACAAACACAGGCAAGTGAGTTTTTCCCACAGACCCCAAGGTATGTCTAGGCCTCAGCGGACAATCCAGACCAGTCAGAATGAAGACCCTAGAAGTGGGTCCAGCAAAACACACTTGAGTGCCTCCCATGTCCTGAGCCTGTGAGAGGGCGAGAGTGACGCCATCTGTCCTTGAGGATGCCATGGCGAGAGGGAAAGGAGGTGGGCAGGAGGGGGGTGGAGGCCACCACAGGTTCAGGCTGCTCTGCTGACAGGGAGAAGCCCCACCTCCCACGTAGGGAAACACGTGGGGAGTGTCGCAGGGGTGAGGTGAGGAGGATGGGAGCACGAGGAAAACAGCAGGGTCCCTCTCATCATGGCAGAGGTGACAGGCTGGCCTGGCTGAGGGGCAGGGTGGAGACGCACCTACTTGGGGGTGGGGGATGCAGACTGCGCTGCTCGTGTGCACATGAGTCCACAGTTGAAACCCCTGGAGCCAGTGTCCCCGGCCTTGTCCTGCTCCTTCAGCGTCAGGGCCGCTCAACGAGGTGGGGGGATACTGAAAAGGCAGCACGTGCAGCACCTCCACAACCCATGGGGGGCACAGCCGAGGCAGTACTTGCAACCCAGAAGGAGCCAGGCACAGTGACCATGCCACACGCGGCTGGTGCCATGTCAGCTCTGACAGACGGCTCCTGTGACCAGGTCCTGAACAAGGAGTGAGATGGGAACAATACAAGCAAGGATGACAGCAGGCGCTGTGTCCGGGCTGGGGACACGGTGTGCATCCCGCTGTGTGGCAGCACAGGCCAGCGCTCCATGTGTCCCAAGCACAGCCGGGCCTCGAAAACAACGATGACGACGGCTATCTCCCAAGAGCCTGCCACACAGACGCAGGGGCGGAGCGGAGCTACTGTCCCTCACCAAGCCCAGGAGCCAGGCCCTCCTCCCCGCTTCACAGTGGAACTGTTCTAGGCCGCTGTCATCTCATCTCCCCACACTGCCGACAGCTGGGGTCAGGCGTGGGACACGCAGAGCTCGGAACTACTGAAACAGCTCTTGACCTTTTCTGATGAAACTCTCCCCAAAATACACAAACGTGACATTTAGTTGACAAGTTCTTCCCTGAATCCTCTCAGTGGCCTGGAGGGAAGGCCTCTGCACCGGTGACAGGTCCACGGGGCCCAGCAGAGCCTACTGTCACCTACTCATGCTCCTCGGGGCTGCCCCAGGAAAGGAACCAGCTGCTTCCATGGTCTGGCCTCTGACAGGAACATCGCATCATCTTATTTTCATGGTGGGCCCTCCAGGAGTCTCACGAAGAAAAGATACAAAAGGTTTTATTTTTCATCTTCCCCAACTTAGTTTTCCACTAAAGAAAGAACACTGAAGAAACACTGTACTGATTTCAAAACTCGTAGACACCTGACAACTTCTAGAAACTATTCTCATCATCAAATGTTGCTTTTCCAGTAAACACATTTCCCAGCTCAGCTTATGTAACCAGTCCTATCCTTCACCATTTGCCATGATTTGTAGAAACATCATGAAACAACTAACTTGTTCCCTGCACTTGGGCTCCCCAAGCTGAAAGGCAAGTCCCTTGCCCCCACCAGCCTGACCAGAAGTCAGTGCTGCCAGCACCCAGGGCACTGGCACAGTCACCGTGGGACCCAAGGGGACGCCCCTCTGCTGGGCTGCAGGGAGCGGTGAGCAGGAGGCCTCCCTCCCTCTCCTTCCCAGTTAGTCAGCCTCACCTCTCTGGTAGCTTTTTACTCTTCATTTTGATGTTCTACTGTTTCATACTGTGTATCTAGGCATGAATGTATTTTTGTTTATTCTGTTTGGAACTGGATGTGCTCCTTCCATACACAGTTATCAATTTCACAAATTTCTCAGCAATTATTTCCTTCAAAGGCTGCCTTTCTTCCATCTTCTCTATTCTCTCCTTACTCCTATTAAATGTAAGTTGGATCTTTCATCTCTTAGCTTCTCTCACATTTTTTCATCTCTATACCTCTCTGTGCATATTATGGGGCATTTCCTCACCTCTATCATCCAGCTTCTAACGCTCTCTTCAGCTGTGTCTAGCCTACTATTTAACTTGTCCACTCAGTTTTTGATTTCCATGGTCACACTTTTAGTATTTCAATTGGATTCCTTTTCAACTCTCCCTGTTCATTTCTCATGTTGGAGAGTAAAGGAAAAAATGCTAATTCTTCCATTATCTCTCCTAATATCTTAAACATATTTAAAGACTTCAGATTTTCTGACTTGTGGTCTGCACATTGTCATCTATTTTACCAGCTGACTCTCTTGATGGTTTTCCTCCCATCATTGTGCTTTCCTACTGGGGACCGTTCTGCAGGAGAGTTGTTCTCCTTGGGAGTCCCTGTGGGGTGGTTTTGCATTTATCTCTGCTGAAGAGCTGATGAATTCCATGGGTCCAAACAAGTTTGTGGGTTTCTTTCTTGACTGAGGCTCCCACTATGGGTTAGTGAAAATGTGGGTCTGATTCTGTATGAGTGACTCTTGCACCCGCGCCAGCTTCCTACTGTGTCTCTGCACAGTGGGCAGCATTTTCTAATCCACGCTTGGCCAAGTGACATTTAGCTTTGGGCAGGAGCTCAGCTGCTCCCTGCTGGGAAGGGATGGAGCAGAGGGTCCTGCAACCTGGGGTGGTGGCCGGGCAGTTTACGGTAAAGGCCATAAACAAAAATAACATGACTGGAAAAGTATTTGAAACGTAAAGGAAAGACAATGGGCTCTTAGTATAAAGAGTGTGTTTTCAAATCAATAAAGAGAAGCTAAACTTTGCAACAGAACTGGTAAAAAACATACAGACATTCACAAAACAAATAGCCAATGTGTATGTGGAAAATGATCATGGTAGTGACCAAAGAGACTGAAATTAAAACTACCACAAGCTATCTTTTTCTCTATGTTATACTTGAAAACAAGAAAAAACACTATAATGCCCAGAGCTGCTGTGGGTACTCTCCTGGGTGGAAGAGGAACTACATAGACTGTAAAAATACTGAGAAGGATACACTCCAAAACATTAACTCCAGTTTGATCTCAGGGTGGTAGAATTAGTCGTTCTGGTTTCTTCTGTTTTTCTGATCTCTCTCTTTCTCTCTCTCTCTCTCTCTTTCTGTCTCACATTGGTTATGTATAACTCAGGAAACAATAATAAACATTGCTTTTTTTAAACTGCATTTTGCTGAGTTATTTTCTGCTGACCGCAAGGAAGCAAAGCTCACAGACAGCTTCCCTGGCTGACCACAGCAGCAGTTAAAGCCTTAGATGTCGGCATGAGGACAGCTCGGGTGGGGAGAGGGGGGATGTGCTCTTTGGCCCCAGTGAGGACTGCTGGGTCTCCATGGCAGTGGGAAAGCTGCTTGGCTTCCAACTCTTCCAGAGTTCTTCAGATTTAACGAATGAGCTAAGAAAACGCACGCAGAGACGGGGAGCACATGCTTGCGGCCGGCCTACTAAGAGACTGTGTGCCCATGACCCCCACCTCCACCCTGACCTGTGAGGGACACCCAGGGACGTGGCTGGGACAGCCACCCCTAGCGCCCGGAGACAGACACACACAGGCAGCACACAGGGCCGTGGCAGGATGGCCCCACCGTGAAGCCAGGAAAAGCCCCACTACCAGCCCACCGGCAGTTTGGGGAGTTGATGAAACCAGTGCACGTCGTACCAGCAAAGCCTGGGCGAGCAGAGCCCCTCCTGGTCACTGGGACAGTTTGGCTGTCCTCTTGCAAACGTGATGACTACACACAAGATGATGCACTGAAAGCTGCTGAGGACGCAGGGAGGCTGCGTCTCTTGTGCGACCGTAGAAGGTAAAATGGGACGGCCACTCTGGAAAACCCTTTGGCAGTTTCTCGACAAACTAAACATGTACATACCAAACTACCGCACAAGACTCCTGGGCCTTTTCCGCAAAGAAAGGAAAGTATAGCTTCACAGCAGCTTTACTTGTGAAAGCAAAGCTCTGGAAACGTCTTCATTCAACGGGTGAATAACCATAAAGGGTGGCACGAGGGGAATGTGTGCTGACAATATTTTGGATCTTGACTGTGGTGGTTACAGAAGCCCACACCTGTGATGAGGCTGCAGAGAAACACACACACACGAACGCAGGTAAAACTAATGAAATTTGAGTGAGGCCTGGGGGTCCAGGGCCCATTTCCTGGTTTTGATACCACAGTCCACTATCAATGGGGGCACCAGGCAAAGGGCACAAGGGACCCCCCCAGAATGTGTTTGCAACTCACTATGCAGCTACAATTGTTTGAAAAATAAATATTCTTTAAGAAAACATCAAAGTGAGCACCCCAACGGCACAGTTCTGACCAGGCCCTCCACGCGAACGCTGAGACCTGGTGACAGTATACTGAAACGCTCTGAGCCCACCTCAGATGTGGCCGCTTCCGCCAGCACTGGGCAGTGTGGAGGAGACCACGTGGCCCACGGAGCCTGAGGTGTTTCCTAGCTGGCCCCTGACAGGAAATTTACCAGCCCGATTTGATTTAGGCCAACTCTCTGATGAGGGCAGAGAGGGATGGCGACCAAAAGCATGACTGGCCAAAACATAAAGAACAACAATTTCCATACAGCCTCAAAGAGCTGACAGAAGAGTAAGGAATCTCCAGACCCAAAGTGAGGGGTACACAGAAGCTGGAACCCACATATACGGAAGGCTGTGGGGCCGTCCTGTCCTGAGGCAGCTTGGTACCGGGAAGTGTGAGCAGGGCTCCGGCGCCTGCCAGCTCCCTGGTTCCTTTGGTCCCTCTGAATTCTGCATCATGTGCTGCATTACCCCACCAAAGTATAACTTTCAAACACTGTACAAAACAATAGAAGAATAAACCAATTAGTAGAATAGAATGCAAACCCAAGAAAATTTAGAGAAAGATTAAAAATTTTTAAAAAGGGTAGAATATTCACTAAATGATATGAGACAACTGTAGCTTTCTCTTAGGAAAAAAATAAACTCAGATTTCTATGTCACAGAAAACACAACTGTAAATTTCAATTAGTTTAAAAAACAAAATATAAAAATCAAAACTACAAAATTTAGAGAAAAATACATGAAAACATGTTTATAATAAATTGTGGAAGAGGGACGGGCTTCTTAAGGAGGAAAACAGCCCCCCACACAAGGAAAGCGCCCATGGGCTCGGAAGGCCGTTTGGGGGTGTGTATCAGTACACCTGAAACTAATGGTTTATGTCAATTATACCTCAATTTTTAAATATCTAAATGGAATTTTAAAACTCACCTATAAAAAAAAAGCTCCTAAGAAAAATAGTAACTTTGAAAGATAACAAATTAAAAGTATGTGTAATATATACCCCCCAAAAATCTTTGTTTCAAAAAAGACAACCAATTCAACAGGGAAACAGGCAAAAGATATGATGAGGAAACTCATGGGTGAAAGACAAATGACAATAAATAATTGAAAAGTGTCTCAGTTTCACTAGTGAGCCGGAAATTATAAATTAAAACAAATTCTGCTCTTCACTCATCAGATTAGCAGAACTAGAAGACGAGAAGACGGCTGCTGCGCTGGGTGTAAAGTGAGGAAGTGAACACTGGGGAAGTCAACTGGGGCCCGAGTTATTCTGTATCAGACTCTCCGGTGCAGACCCTCCCACTGCCATTCCCTTTCTGGGTGCGCACCTAGAGAAACAGGGACCCGTGATACAAAGAAACCCGATACTCTGTTTCCAGGGGTAAATGCTGGAACCCAAGGTCTCTGGCTTCCCATTTCTCATATGTACAATGTACTCAGTCTGTGAATCCCTACAGTCCATCTATTTATAATCTCAATGATTGGCAATCTAGCACTCAGCAGTCAGAGCAGAAAATGAAACAATAGGAGAGGGGAAATTCTGCTAAGAAAAACATTTCACCTCCCAGGGAGCTGTTTGGGGATTAGCAACCCCACTCCCACTAGGTTAAGGACAAAAAATCCACTGCCAGACCAGTAATATTTCTTGAGGCAAAACACCATTGGTAGGAAGTATTTTGGCCCTGAGCAAATTCTCAAGGCCGCCAAGTTCCCATCCTCACTGGATGGATTTATGAAGGGCTGCAGGCTTCATGCCCATGTAATTCCTACTGGATCTTCATGTTATACAGGAAGGACAAAAGATGGTCCATACAGAGTAGCTTTGCGTCCTCTCCACATCAACAAGCTCCGTGCCCCTGAGGATGCTGGTGCAAAGCTCTGGCCTCCTTCAGCCCAGCTGTCCCACGGGTCACAGTTCAGCAAAGCCCATGAAAACACTCGGGACGCTTCCGACTACAGCAGGAACTTGGGACCCAACTGGCTACGAGAGCACACTATATTCCAAAAGAAAAACAGGGTTACCCTCCTTCCAAAAGTACTTGTCCCTGTGCACTCTAGACTGTCCTTCCTAATGTAGGACTGTCTGGTCAACACGTCTGAGGTCTTTCTCCCATCATCGTCGGCGTGTACAGTGTGTGAGCAGGTGTCAAAAAGGAGAAGCTATATTCCTTACATGGGGTTGGCAATGTTGACGAGCACCGGCTGAGCCAGCCCAGTTACAAGAGGGGACTTGGGCAGGTGACACTTCAGGTCCCTCGCTCGGAAAGGTAACCAGAGACAGGACACCCAAGTGCCAGTCTCAGGTGACCGTGCAGGTGACCCAACCTCTGGAGGACCCCTCTGTGAAGCTCAGTGCCCAGACCTAGGCCCGTCGGCCTCTCAGGAGGCCATGCACAGCAACATGCAGTGCACGGTAACGTGCAGTGGAAATATAAGGGATTCTTATGCCGAGACAGTTCTGCTGACCCCACGGCCAAACGAGCCCCCTCCCTCCCGGGCCCCCACATCCCGCCTCCAGGTAGCGAGGTGGCATTTACACCTGCAGAGGTGGGCTCAGCCTAGGTGCCCTCCACAGCGGGAGGACACTGACTGGCTCTGGGGTGACAGCTGTGTCCCCTCATGAGGCTCGGGGTCTAGGACAGCACAGAAATTCCAAGTATGTCCTCAGTGAGAGCAGAGGGAGGGAAAAGAAGACCTGCAGACCCACCCCCTCCGGCCCCCAACATCCATGCCCACATGAGCGAACAGCCCCTCTGGGCTCGTGTCACCCCAAATGTCACCCCTGCACGCCCGTCAAGTCGGAGGCTCATCCTGGCAGGAGCCCGGAGACACAGCCAGGCCAGCTCTGTCCAGCTCCCGAGTGCAGGATCACGGGAGGTTTCAAGAAGCTGTGACAAGGGTAGACACAGGGGAGGGCATCGCCCTCATTAGAGGGAAGAGCAGGACCCTCCCCCTCACACCCCGTGAACAGCCTCCCTGCAGGACAGGCAGGGTCCTAAGACGCAGTGACCACGACGCTGAGGAAGTCACCAGGGCTCCTGCTGTCTCGGGACAAACTGACCACCCTCTTTTCCTTCACTTGAGGTTCATGGCCAGCACACTGGGTGCTGGCAGTGACGGTGAGCGGCGCAGCTCAGATGGCTGCAGCCACTCCAGACGAAGGCCCCGGACCCGCGCACGGCGGGAGCTGGGACGGAGATGAGCAGACAGGCCTGCCCGCTGAGTGTGGGGCAGGCCTCTAACGTGGCCCCCCCCGGGGGGGGGCACGCAGTGTCATCACTTGTGAATACTTCAGCCATCCCGGCACAGGCTCAGGGCGCTTGTGCTGTGGGAAGTGACCCACAGGCCTCCCCAGACGGACATTTCCGGGAGGACAACACAGTGGCCCAAACGGGGACAGAGGCTGCCTCATTCTGCCCTGGATTCCAGAGGTCCCTCCAGGACGGGGAGAGGGGGGTCGTGGGCGAGATAGCACAGTACTTTTCCACACGCTCCCGGTGACAGGAATGTGCTCCCCGGGCCTCGGCCCACCCTGCTTAAACTTAGGTGCAGCGGTCAACATTCTGTCCTTTCAAAAATGCCTGGCACCTCTTCTCCATAATTTCCCGTGAGAACCAGAGGGAGTGAAGAAATATTTTTCTTAGCAGAGACCAGGATGTTCTCCAGGAAGAGCCGTCTCCATGTCTTGGGAGACTAGCCCCCCAGCAAGACCACCAGGGGTCTTCGGGACACAAGCCCCCAAGCCCGGTCCCCAACTCGGCGACAACAGCTGGCAATCCTCCAAACGCCCGGGAGCCCAGACCTGCAGGCTCGCTCCGCGCGGCAGGGCTGCGCCCCCTGCTGGCCGGTCGGCGCTCCGCACGGGCCCCTTCAACGCCCCTCCTGCTCCTCTCACCCTCAACACCCCTGCAGCGGGGAGGCCACACACAAGCGCACTGGAGGCCACCAGGATCCCCAAGTTAGAAACCCAACAAACAAGCAGGCATCAAAAGGCACCGGAGAGAAACAGAGCAAAATGCTTGCTTGTTTTCTCTTTTGTTTTCCAAGTTTCTTTTTATCAACGTGTGTCAATAACGAAAACAATCACACACTTTAAATAAAAAACATCACGACCAATCTTGGGCAGAAATTTTAACTTGTGCTATAATCACCAAAAACCCACACTGTTTGGTGGGTCGTGCCAGTGGTCAGCAAGGAGAGCTCACTGAAAACGGGAAGCTGGGAGTTGTACGACAAAATAAAAACCACCAAGGTGATCACATGAAGTTCATTTTAAAGAAACTGGAATCTAGCAAGCAGGAAAGCATCAACAGAAATGGCCCAAGAAAATCATGTGTAATTGAGGTTCTGCACGAATGGGGGTGGACTGGGCCACCTAACGGGAGCTCAATTCACTCTAAGAAACTGGTCTCCATCTGGGATCTGGAAACCAAAAGAACAGCCACAACTGGGGCTCAGGTGCTGAGAATGGGAGAACAGGAGTCGGCCTGGGGAAGCGGGTTTGCTGACAGCCTGCATTCACAAGACTCGGAAGGCTGCTAAAAGCAGCCAGGCTTCCTGATCGGGAGGTCAGGGAAACCAGGAGCAAAGGTGCCTGTGCTCTAATGAGGCCCCGACCTTGTGAGTTCTTGGCCAAAGAGAACGCAGGGAAAGGAATACCTGCGGCAAGTCAGGATCCTGGGTGCCCACTGGCTGCCCCACACCCTGGCGGTGGCAGTTGAGCGATGGCCCCAGGCACAGCTGAGCCCCTGCCCTGCCGGGGCCAGATGGACGGGTTAGCTCACACCAGCTCCCACAGCAGAGCTGCCGACCTGGATGGAGTCCCGGCGTGCTCACCTACCCCAAGGGACGGCAGGACTCCCAAGGTGCTCGCACGGGGGTTCCAGGTAGCCCACTCCCAGGGCCCGGATGCCGCACACACGCGTGCAGAAAACTGTTCTGAGAAATGGCTCAGAACGGGCCTGCTCTCCTCGCCTCCCTCCCTCGGCACAACAGCCCTTCCGTATTCTATGAGGGAAAGGCTACCTGTCACCTTGCACCTGACTTTTTAGGGTACACTGCCCGAGGCAAAACAGTCTCTGGGGCACTTAACAAAGGCACAGTTTGAAACACTGATGTAAAAGTGAGCAAATGTGACGGTTAGCAATGCCCCTTGGCCAAGTCGGTTGGCTTCCAATTCTTCCTTCTGAAAAGAACTGAAGGACCCAAGCAAGCTGGTATTTAATGGTAGCACTCTAAAAATAAATGTTGATAACATGCCCAAAATCACAGAACAGTCTCAGAGTTCAGGGAATTAAACAACATTGCTACAAGAGGACTTCCATTCTCGTTCACCTGTTTATGTGACTAAGACCACTCAGCACTCACAGCCTCAGTCGAGAAACAGGAACAAAACACCAAACCCCGTGTCAATCGACCAGTGGGTAACATTCCTCCACCAGCCAGAGAATTACGTGATGTGTGCCCAATAAACTTGACTTCTTGTTGAATAACTCGTCAAAATGTACTATCTTATGCTGCTTTGATCAACTGCATACTAGGAATTACAAAGACAGCTCAATAGAGAGAAAAATTTTAACACTCAGAAGTCAGTGGTTTCATAAAACAAAGTTAAATGTGTATCATATTTTTGTGGCGGATTTATGTTATGCTAGATATGAACGTTTTTAGATGTGGATTCTTAAATGCAGATTCCCAGGCCACGCCCCACGTATCACTATGTGAAGGCCCCCCTCCCTTGGGCACGCTATGCCACCCCCGTTCCTCAGAGAACAGCTCAAAGGCCTAGCTCCAAGCCTCGCCATCCTGGGCCTCCACCGAGCCATCAAAACCCCCTTTAAAACATGGTAGATACCCAAAACAGCAGCCTGTACATTTGGTGGCTGAAGACAGTCATGGAGTCCCAACCTAAGATTTACTGCAATTCCTGTTTGCCCTGGAATTGCTTTCAGAAGGCACTGAGCATATCCACATGTAACTTGTTCCATCCCCTGTGTCACTTCGGCCAATGCCAGCAATACGACCCCCTAAGTCTCCCTCCAGGTGAGGAAACGAGGTAAGGCCAACGTGTCCGCATGCACCTACCTTGGGGCACGCTTCCTTGGTGCCCTGTGTGGCTTCAGGTGCCCGCAGTATCTCTTCTACTGACACCTTCTTCGATTTTTTGTTCTTTGCTCCTGTCACCTCGGTAACTTTTCTCTTCTGTTTTGCCATCCTGCAACAGAGAAAATAAATTGTTAAATACACAGTAAATAAAAGTTCTCAGGCCATATAATATTTTTGTATTCTCTCATTATAAAAGAAATACATAGGTATTTCAGAAAATATGGAAAATATATAAAAGTTAAAAGAAAGACAAATCCCCTAGTTTTATCACCTATAGATAACCAATTTAATCTTTTGGTAAATTTCTTATTCCTGAGTGTTTTCACATATATATTCTGTATTTCTAACTAAACATGAACACAAAGCTTTTTAAGATTCAGAGAAATATCTTTTTTTAATGACAATTATCAAAATTTTCCAAAAGTGAAAATTGGTCTATTCCCCAATTATTGAATATTTCGGGTTATTTTTGTTTTCTATTATTATGGACTAACTCACACTTCCCCATCACTAGCGAGGCTGTGAGTGACCGTCATGTACCACGTCCCGAGGGCATTTGGTCGGCCACGGTGGAAGGGCCCCTGAGGAGTCTGGCATGGCCTCCTTGCCTGTGGAAGAAGCACTGACGGAGGCCACATAAAAGGGCTGACACGCGATGCCAGAAGCTAGACACGAACTGGTTAGGTCTACTTTCTCAAGCACAGCAGTACCTAGAACTCCATGTATAAGAACAGAAGAAGCCCATGAATTCTAATACCAATTTCCTCTGTGGGACTACGTGATGGAGGCACCAAGAGAAATGGCTGAGGTCCAGAACCTGAGAGCATGTCAGAAGAATTGGGGAGGAGAGCCCTCTTCCTCTGAGGGGACACTGGCGGCGGCTGGGATCTCTGAGGGGGGACTGGGAGGGTGGACAGCTGAGTGGTAACCTCACAGGGAGGATGTCTGAGGGGGGACCTTTGAGGGGGGACCTCTGAGGGAGGACCTCCGAGGGGGACCAGGCTGATTCCTGGAGGGAGCAGCAGGAACTGAACCAACTCCAGCTGCCGCAGTGAGGGCTGCTGGAAGAAGCCCTACCCACTCCCATCCCAACTGCTTCCAGCCCCTCTGGGTGGAACCTATAAAGGCACTGAAAACAGAAAGCATCCTGCGCTGGCCCAGAAGCTATCAGGGGAGCATCACAGTGCTGAGTGCCAAAGGGGCCTTCAGAGCTGAGACAGTTTAATAACCAGCAGTGCAAACAGGGACAGACCGCTTTTCCTGATACATTGTTTTTAGTAGAAACAACCCAATCATACAGGTACATCAACAAAGGATTAAATAAATAAATAAGATGAACCAATAAAATGGAATCCCATTCAATAATTATAATAAATTAGATCATGTTAAGAGATATAGGATGAAAAACACAGAATACTATTATCCAGTTTGGTTTTCAAGAAAGTAATACTGAAAATAACAATAAAGCTATATATGTATATATATTCACATATGTATGAAAATGTCTGAAGGACATAAAGAAAACTTTACCTAGGAGGTGGGATTGCAAGACACTATTTCTTTTACAGCTCAGTTTTACTTTTTTTTCAAGGTTTTATACTTGAAAGAAAAAAGGTTATTTTTTAATACAGTCCTTGTAAACTCTATTTATAAGGCCTACTAATATCAAATTTTATTCTGACACATTACAAAAATGTATTTCCTTTTGTTTACCCTAAGCTCACTACAGTGGCTTCGCCCTCCACATCACAGATTTTGTATACACACATACACTCGCATGTTCATGCCTAATGTATGAATGAATGAATCAGGAATTTAGAGCTATACAATATATGTGCATGTATTTATTCACTTTCAGACATGCTGCTCACGGCTGGGTACGTGGGAATGTGGACACAACCCCAGTACCCTCATCCCTTGACACCAGAACTCATTTTGGACTCTCCTAACAGACGCTTAGAATTACAAGTCCTTTAGTCATCAAATGCTGAAAGCCAGCCTTGCACCAGCCCCACGGGGGTGCTGAACACAAGGCGAACTGGTCTCGCGGGGCGCCCCTTCTAGAGGGAAAGACAGACCTATTTATTTAAGTAAATACTTTTACACAGAGATACATGCTACTAAGAAAATAAAACAATAAAGTGAGCAGGGTGACTGGAGAGGCTGGGTGCATGAAGACAGTGCCAGGAGGCCTCTTTGAAAGGCCAGTGAAAGACAGAGGGAGCAGCATGTGAAGAGCTGGGGGAGTGCCGCAGTGCAGAAGGGACAGCAGGTGCAAAGGCCCTGGGCCACGGAATGTCCTGAGGGGCAAGGGCTGCCAGAGAAGGAGGAAGGCCCACTGAAGGTGTGCGAAGGCCAGGGCGTCCGGAGCACGTCCTCTTACCCAGGTGTCCCTCTCACTGCGAACAGACTCCCCAAGACTTAACCACCACCCCCTCCCAGGGACAAAGGAGAAAATTACATCATGATATCAGATGGTGGAATTAAGCTTGTATATACCTATCACCCGCAGTCCCATGACAGATACACTTCCGTGGATGTCATCACTTGTTGGTCCCTCTGTCACCACCTGCAGAGTGCTGACCATGTGTCAGGAGCTGCTCTAAGCTGGACCAGGCAGTCGAAGATACCTCACATTCTTAGGGGGGAATATATATTAAGTCACGAGTTGATAACTGCTATGCACAAAAGGAAAGGATTATGGAAAATGGTGACTTTAAAAAGGGTGGTCACCGTGAAAAGTGTCTAGAAGCCCAAACACCTAGAGACTATGGTTCTAAATACCAGTCTCTATTTGGAAAAAAAAAAAGAGCCAGAGCTCCTGAAGATTCTGGGTCTGGAGCCAGGAAAGTGTAAGGTGAACCTGGGATATCAAGCTACTCCGACAACCAAGGAAGCAGTCAATCGTAGGGCCACTTCCAAAAGGACACAGAGCCAGCATGAAGGGCTCCCTCTGTCCCACTTGGGATGGGACTGATTACAGCACATTGAAAGAACATCACTATTGTGGAGTCAGAAAATTCCCAGCTCCACACCTTTTAATTAAGCCTTATCTAAAAAAGCACCCAAAGCCAGAGGCCACAAATTTCAATGAGCAGTGTACTAAGAAATCTTGACGAATGAGAGACTGTTGGTACAGGGACTTTGAGAAGACAAAGGGCTCTGCCAGCCAATTACCTTGTGGGAGAAATAAGAAAAGTTTAGCAAATATTTACATACCAGTTACCATAAAAGTTAAATTTATATTCATTCTGCAAGTGAGTATTAAAAAGTTTAATCACTAAGTCTATTTGCTAAAAAACGGGGTGGGGGAGACTTTTCCATATAACAAAAAGGTTTCTTTTAATAGTAGTTCCAAGGGATCGTGACTCATAGCTCTGAGACAACGTTTGTATAAAGAACGACATTTCCTCACATGTGTGGTCAATTGATTACTAACAAGGGAGCCAAGACCATTCGATGGGAAAGAACAGTCTTTTCAACAAATTGTGCCGGGACACCTGGGCGTACACATACCAATGAAGGAAGTTGGAGCCCACCTCACATCATGTACAAAAAATTAACTCAAAAGAATAGAAAACCTAAGTTTAGGAGCTAAACTATGAAAGTCTTAGAAAGAAACATGGGAGTAAGTCTTCATGACCTTGTGTGTTAGGCAACCGTGTCTTAGATATGACACCCAAAACATAAGCAGCAAAAGAAAAATAAAAACAGGTAAATTTGACTCGTCAAAATTAAAAATGTTGGTGCCAGCCCAGTGGCTCAGGAGGTTGGAACGCCGTGCTCCTAATGCCAAAGGCTGCCGGTTTGATTCCCACCTTGGCCAGTGAGCTGCGCCCTCTACAGATAAGATTGTGAACAACAGCTCTCCCTGGAGAGCTCAGCCTGAGGTTGGTGTGTGCTGCCAGAGGGCTGCTGTGGGCTACCGTGTGTCGCCATGGGTGGCCGGCGGCTCAGGCCGGCAGCCGAGGAGAGCTGCTGTGAGCGGCCGACCGGCAACCAGCGACCAACTGCCTCAGCTGGGGTGGGGGGCAAGGCTCATAATGCCAGCATGGGCCAGGGAGCTGTGTCCTACACAACTAGACTGAGAAACAAGGGCTTGAACCGGAGTCGGGGGTGGAGGGGAGGCAGAAGAAAGGGGGTGGAAATTTTAAATGTTTGTGCTGCAAATGACGTCAGCAAGAAAGTAAGAAGACAACCTACAGAGTTGGAGAAAATATCTGCAAGTGTACAGCTGACAAGAGACTTGTATCCAGAATGCATGAAGAACGCCTGCAATTCAACAAGACCAATAACCCCATTTAAAGATGGACAATGGGATTTGCATAGACATTTCTCCAAAGATACACAAATGGCCAAGAAGCACATGAAAGAATGCTCACCATGACTGATCACTAGGGAAATGCAAGTCAAATGACATACCACTTCACACGCAATAGGATGGCCAAAATCAAAGACATACAGAAAATAATAACAAACACTGGTGACGAGGTGGAGAAACGAGCTCTCATTCACTGCTGGTGCAATAAAAAGGGGCAGCCACTGTGGGACACAGCCTGGCAGGTCCTCAAAAGGTTAAACACGGAGGCACCATGTGACCCAGCAATTCCACTACCAGGTATACACTCCAGAAACGGAACACATGCACATAAAAATGTGGATGTCAATGTTCCCATGGTAGTCATAATATCCAAAAGGCAGGAAACAACGTAAATGTCCATCAACTGAGGATGGATGAATCAAATGTGGTCCATCTAATGGAATATTATTCAGCCACATGGTAAGTGCTCATAATACAACAGAAGTAAAAAGATGACCCTCGTTTTATAAAAGGAATTCTACACACATGTGCACAAGGGAAAAAACTAGAAGGAAATACATTATAATATTAACATTTTAGGGGGTACAATTACAAGAAAGTTTATGTTTTCCCTTATACTTTTGTGTAATTACTACAATAAAAGAAAAAAACTTATTTTAAGATACCAGCTCAAAAGTGTTCAATAAAGCAAACAATTCCATCAACAGGAAGCTAACGGACAACTAGGTCAGACAGATACGAGAAGACCACTAACGTGGCTGGGCTGCAGTTACTGATTAGGACGAGTCAGTGGCAACAGGCTGAGGCTGCCGGGGATCCAGGGCTGGAAAGTAACGCCATAGAACCTTAAAAAAATAAATCAGCCTACAGGAAAAAAATGTTTTTTCTAAATCTGAAAATACCACCTGTGGTCCCAGATGTCCCCTCTCACCCAGCTCATGTGAGTTACTTCTGATGTCTTGGCAGGTTACAGGGAAGCGCACCTCCCAACCCACTGAGCAAAGGCCCCCGGGAGGAGGGTGGGGCACTCACAACCCACAACCCTCTAGGAAGTCAGTCCACAGAGGCCAGGAGTGAGATCCCAGTGCAGGGCCCAGGACTGTGGTTTTGCTTCCGTCCATTTTGGTCCAGGACTGTTCTGAGTTCTGACCTGCCCACTGACACCATGGCCTCCAACTTCTGCTCTTCTGCTACCTGAGCTTAACCTCTCCCTCCTGCCCATGGCCAAACTTTAATCCCTGCAACTATAGTAATTCCAAGACTCCCTCCCACAGAGCCCACCCCCCATCTTTCCAGCTCTTTTCAGCCCACCACCTCTTGGCACCATGGGGTCTAATAATCCTTTAACCTCACCAAGACCTGCCGTCCACTGACACATTTCACACCCCTCTCGAGTTGCACTTCCATGACTTAATGTCCAGGGTCCATTGTTACAATCTCGCCCGCACATACACTCTCAGCTCCCTTCATGGTACCTGCCTGGCAAAACCCCCACTCTAGTACCTGCTCCTGCTGGCTGGAAACCCCCAGGACCAGGCTGATTGGCCTCACTGGCTTCCAGGGGATCCCTCGCGCTCCCAGTAATTCCACCACTTTTCCCAACTCCAGCCACGCCCAGACAGCAAGTCCGTTCTCTCACCTCTCCTCATCTCTCCGGCCCCAACATCGCCTCCCCTTCTCCTCGCTCAGCCAAGGACCTGACTCCTCATCACTGAACTTCCAGAAGCTCCCACGTCTACCCTCCTGCGCGTCTCTCCTATTACGCTGGAAACTGTCCACGCGCCTATCAAAGCCAATCCCTTTACTGGGGCACTGGGTCCCATCCCCCATCTACTCAAGGGCACTGCTCTAAGCAGTTCCCCCCCATTCACTCTTCCCTTCCACTGAACCAACCACAAGTTCCTGAGTCTCAAAAACTGTGAATTCCATCCACTCTTCACCGCATTTCTGCTACTCTCTGCAGTAAAACGCTGAAAGACTGTCCCCTGGCACTGTCTGTAACTCCTCTCCTGCCGGTCTCCCCTGTCCCCTGTCCCCTCTCCCCCAACCACTCTACCGAGAGCACACTTATCAGGACCACCAAGGACACCCAGGGCCGAACAACAGCGGCCCTCTGCGGACCAAACTCCATCCAGGCTGCTCTGAGCCGTGTCCCCTCGAGCCTGAGCCTGGCCAGTGAAGGCTTCAACAACGCACTAAGGTAGTTTCTAACCGCTCAAGGCCGCATCTTTGTCACGATCCCGATCCCCCGAACAAGTGCCCGCCCGGGAAGCTCAGAGCTGCCACAAGAACCCAGCCAACAGCTGACCAGCAGCCTGGTGCGCTGGCCCGGCGCTGGCCCTCCGGCCCACTCCCAGCGCGGCACCCCGACTGGCCTCCGAGCTCCCCGGGTCGGGCTCGGCGCCGCGCCGCTGGGCCGCTGCCCAAGGCCCCCCTCTCGCCTGGGGACGGCAGCGCGCTCCGCCCGGGGGCTCCGCCAGCCCCGTCCCGGGGCCTCGCTCGCCGGTCTCTCCCCGCCCCTGACTCACTCCATCCCCCCCGAAGGCGCGTTCCCCAGGTCTGTCCACGGCTGCCGCCCGGGGCCTGGCCGTGCGGACGCGCAGGAGGAACCCGCGGGACTCTGTCGCGGGAAGAGCGGTGGGAGTCGCGCGAAGCGCCGTGACAGAAAGCGAGGGGCCGCAGCTCAGTCCCGGCGACCGCAGGGCCGCCCGAGGGGAAGGACGCCGAGGCCCTCCGCGTGCGCCTCCCGCCGCCGCCGCAGGCCGCCCGCCAGGCCCGCGCCCCACCACCGGGACCGCCCCGCAACACCGACACTCCGCCGCCCGCACCCACCTGCGCGTGGCCGCCGATGCCGGCTTCCGGCAAGCACGCCGCGCAGGGAATATGGTCCCACCCTCCGGAGGCACCGCCCATCGCCCGAGGCCCGCCTCCGTCTCCCCGCCGCCCAATGGCAAGCGGCGGTCGCGGGGGGGCGGGGCCAGACTCGGGCGCGAGCCGGTGGCGTCATCTCTGGGCGCCGCCAGTCCCTGAGAGCCGCCGGTCGCCAGGCAACCCCGCCCCAGTGTCGGCTGTTTGGGGTCTGGGAGACCCCGGGTGCGGGTACCTTGGGCTTAAACGAGTGGAGGACGCCTCTTGGTGTCTCCGGGGCTTCGTCCCAAACATGAATTTCTATAAATTGTAAATGCTGTAATTTAAAGCCCGAGGTTTCAATGTCAGCCACATTACACGTGTGCGGAGCTTTTCCGAGGCCGTGGAAGCGTTCCCTCCAAGGACGTCGCAAATTCAGGTTTGTGGTCGCTCAGGTTGGAGGCGGAGCGTGCAGGGGCTCCACCCGTGTGTCTGAAGCAAACGCCGTAAAACCGCCGTCTGGGTGGTAGACACCCGGCCGTGCCGCACGCTCTCCGCAGCGCTTACTAGTGCGGACCCCGAGAACGGGGGTGGCCCCTGGCTGGCGGGTCACTCGCCCCCGAGCGCGCCCCACGCCGCCCGCGGAAGCGTCCTGCCGCGTCTCGGAGCGTCCACGGGACTCTGCGACGCACACGCAGAATGTCTGGGCCACGGGACAGGCATGTGCGCCTCCAGTGACCAGTGACCAGGCCAGTGACCAGGAAACGCTAGTCCAACTGCTCCTGGCGGCGCAGGGCTCCACGGGGGGAAAGTTTTCACCCACACGTAAGCTTCAATAACATAAAATAAGAAGACAGGAGTATATGTTTAATAGATCGTTTACTTTTGCTGTTATTTTCAGCTCTGGTAATGTAGGGATAGGTGGTTCAGTGCAGACTCCCAGTTAGAACATTAAAAAAAGCTGCTCAAAATATAACTATGTAAAATTGTTTTACGACATCAGAGTACTAATTTGACAGTAAATTATTATCGGGCAATAAACGGGGAAAATAGGGGAGACCCAGAGAAGCAAGCCTCACATTTAGGGCCATTTCTCACACGCGTCAGTGGACTCTGGAGGCAGGAGCTGCAAGGCCCGGAACCTCAGCAGAGATTTGGCAGCTCTGTGGGGGAGGCCTGGGAAAGCCGGGGGCTCCTGGAAATGCCCCATCCCGAGTGGAAACCCTACAAGGCGACCCTGCAGGAATAAATATGTCTCTTGCTTGTCACTCTGGCCTTACTGCCTATTATGGTCTTCTCAGTCACTACACTTCTCACAGTCAGCTGTATCGTATCCCCCAGCCTCTGCTATTCCAGAACCTTACCTCCCCACTTGACACCGGGAAGCTCAGTCCTAGGGCAGTGTCTCCTGCTGTACCAGGCCTACAGAGGACAGCCACCACTGGGCTTCTCAACAATGCTGAGGTCCCCTCACCAGTACATGAGAAGGTATCACTTCAGTGACAGGCAGGTCCTTTGGGCCCTCCCAGCAAGCACAGGCGTGGTGGTCCTCTGCTGTCATAATAAATGTGTTCCAACATGCTCACCTTCCCATCCCCCTGACCCCTTCCTGTGTACCCTATCAAGGCAGTTCCGGCATCTCCACTTATTTTCAGACGGTCACCATCATGTCCAAGCCCCCAAAACTCTTCTCAAGTCCTAGAGAGAGGATATAGAAAAGTGAAAATAGCTCTCAGTGCCGAAAGGACCGAGAAACAATGGCATTCAGTAGGACTGAGCACTCCTAGCATCCAGACAGATCGTGGTTTCTAAATACCATCCCCACAAAAATAAACCAGGGCTCTTGGGAGAAGTGGCTGATTCTAGGGCTGGGGCAAGAACAGTACAAGACAAGGCTGGAATGTCTCCATAGGCCAGTTAGAAAGGAAATGCTAACAACAACAGAAAAGAAAGTGACATATCAAAAGGACACAGGAATGGTGCTGGGACAACTGGACGTCAACGTGCAAAAGAATGAAGTCGGACCTGTACTTCACAGCCCTGCCAACGGAGTATGCAGTCCAGGTTGGAGTTTTGCTCGTCTGAGAAACAGGAACTCAGTGTGGTTTTAATTTGCATCTCTCCTAACACAGTGGGTGAGCCCTTTACATCCAAGGGTCATCCCTCCCCACGCTTACGTCTGGGTGCATGTCCTTCACCTGTCCTTCCATCCAGTGTCTGATCTTCGTTCCCTCAGTGCTTAGTTCTTCACATGTTAGAGACCTCAGCCTTTAGCTGTGAGGTATGTTGCAGGTACTTTCTCCTAGTTTGTCGGCTGTCCCTTGAGCTTGCTTACGATGTTCTTTGCTGTTCTTCATCACTGAACCCCTTCCTTCACTGCACCCGGCTTTAAATCATAGTGAGGAAGCCTCGCCCCAGACCAGTTATACAGAAACTCACCCATATTTTCTTCTAGTGCTTATCTGGCTTCATTTTTCACCTTCAGATTTCTGAAATGAGTCCTTTTTGGTGTGTGATGTACAGTATAGGTCTGATTTTATCTTTTTCTAGATGGCTATCCAGTTGAGACCACACCACCTTTTAAAAATCCATCTTGACCCCAGTGATTTGGGATATGTCCTTTATCATGTACTAAGTTTCCACAAGCACTTGGGGCTGTTTCTGAATTTCTACTCTGTTCTCCCTGTCCATCCATCCACCCACGTCCAGCAAATAGTATTTTAATCACAGTTTTCTAGAATGCTGTCATGTCAGGCAAGGCTTGTCCCCTCACAGCTTTCTTCAGTGTCTCCTTCTTTCCTACTTTTTCATGTTTAGTTTTCCACACGACTTTGAGTATCAACTTGTCTAATTCCAGAAAAAAGCTTGCTGGTATTTTTATTGGGATTCTTTTAGATTTAAAATTAATTTAGGCAAAAAAGAAAAAACATCTTCATGATGTTGAGTCTTCACTTCCAAGAACAAAGACAGTCTTTCCATTGATTCGTGTCTACTTTTGGATTTTTCACAAGTGTTTAAAAAAGTTTTACCTGATGCAGGTCTTGCATATATCTTGTTAAGTTTATTCCTAAGTATTTTATCTTTATTGCCATTGCAAATGGGAATTTTCCATTACACCTTCTGATTATCATTTATGGGAATGAAGGCCATTGATTTCTGTGTGTCAGTTTTATATCTTACTTTACGAAATACTTTCACCGTTTGAGGGGCTATATACATTTCGTGATCTTAATGAAATAGTACTCATTTCCTGCTTTTATTGAACACTATGCATGGTACTGACATCTGAGACAGTGCACAATGGACCCTTGACCAATGAGGACGCAGGGGTGCCGATTCCCATGCAAAAATCTGCATGTAACTTCTGTCTCCCCAAAAACTGAACTCCTAAGAGCTTACGGTGACTGGAATCCTTACCAATTACATAAACAGTTGATTGACACATACTTTGTTTTGCTATATGTATCATAAACTGTATTCTCACAATAAAGTAAGCTAGAGAAAAGAAGGTGTTATTGAGAAAACCATAAGGAAGAGAAAATACATCTACAGGATTTACTGCAAAAGTCTGCGTGTGTGACCCGGCAGTTTGAGCCCATCTGTTCAAGAGCCAGCAGCGGTCTTCTCATTTTTCTTTTCATCGACGTCAGTGTTCCTTAGAACTCAGGCTCGGGCGCCGGCCCGTTTCCCCTGTTTGTCTGTCTGTCTCTCTCCCTCTCCTCTCCTGTGATTTCATCTGTTACCATGGCTTCTGATTCAACTACACGCTGATGACTCCAAATTCTATTTCTAGTCTAGACCTTTGCCACTTACCTCTCGGCTTGCACACCCATCTGCCTGCTTGGCTTCTCTACCTACCATGTTTCCCCGAAAATAAGACCAGGTCTTACATTAATTTTTGCTCCAAAAGACACATTAGAGATGATGTTCAGGGGATGTCATACTGAAAAATCATGCTACGGCTTATTTTCTGGTTAGGTCTTATTTTCCAGGACGGTAGTCTAATCAGTACCTCAAACATAGCATGTTCTGTTCAACTCCTGCTGTTTATTCCAAACGTGCTCCTTTCCTCATCATGCTCCCCGCCCCCCTTCCCTGTACTAACAAGGGGCACCAAGAAAAGCCAGGTGTCATCCTTCGTCCTCTCTGCCCTCATCCTGCACATCTTGTTACCAGCACGTCGCGTCCCACGTGACAAGAGTTGTGGGGAGCGAAGAGGGCGGCACAGGTTTAAGAAAAGACAGTACTCAATAACAGATTATAAACAGGGCCAAGGGACCCCCAGTCTCAAGGACTGGACGTGCTGCGGGGCCTAACATCAGCTTTTCTTAGTTAGGTGGGGAAGTAAAGGAGATAAAGCTTGTCAATCTCAAGATCTGTGAATCCCATACACCATAACAGGAAACTGATACAAGCCAATCACCCTTGCCTGCAGGCATCTAGGCCATATGTCTCAGGATGTCTGTACTTCCCCAAGGGACAAAACCTATATGCATATGAACAGATGGAGAGCACATCACAGAATCTCTTCCCTTGCAGGTTTCGGGAAGGAATGCAGCTGCTGAGGCCCGAGGCTTTCCTTAGCCTGAGGAAGGTGGGGGGCTGTGCCCACCTCTATGAACCTGTGGGTTCTCCTGTTGGTCCCCACTGGACTGCGCCTGGCTTGCATTGTCCCCGCCCCCCCATGGGGAATCTTACTTGTCATTGGCTGACCAGCCATCTTTCTGGGGCCAACCAAACAGGGAGACATAAGGTGCAAACACAAAGGTGAAGCAAAGACCCTGAAAGGATGTCTCACAGACTCTCCTTTCTTTAGGGGCAGGTACGAGGAGACAGACGTGTAGGCTGCTGTGTGGTCACACCAGCAGAGGGTGCAATGAACGCACCACTTTCCATGGCCACCATCTCGTCAAGGCTTCCGTGGTCTCTGACCTGGTCACCTCAATGGCCTGTAAATGACCTCCCCCTACCCTGCCCTTTCGGTCCGTTCTCCACCTCACTCAGCAGCCCGAAAGGTCATTTGGACACACAGGTCAGATCCCTGTAATGCTCACTTCAAGGGTACAGTGGTTGTAGCCTTGACATTCCCCCAAGGTTTCCACACCACCCTAGGCCTTGCAGGTTCTCTTCATGTTTACCAAATGAAGGCCCAATACCTGTTTTCATAACTAAACCATATAATGATGCAGCAATGGAAATAACTTAGGTTCAAAACAGGAGACCACACCTATTTTTTTTCTTTTTTTTGCTATATTTCAATTTTCACAAAATCATTCTTTGGGTTTCACAAGAAGCAATTTTATATGTAATGGCACCAACCTGGTGTTCTTTACCAGGGTGGAGTTTATACTTTTAGAAGCAAAGACATATTGAAGTAGACTGTACTTCTCTTTGGACAACCATAAAAATCTAATCAGTGTGGGATGTTGACAGTGGGGGAGGGTGTGCCTGTGTGGGGATGGGGTATATGGATGTCTCTTCTGCTCAGTTTTGCTGTGAACCTAAAGCCGCTCTAAAAAATAAAGTTTATCAATTAAAAAATCAAATCACAAACAAGCCCACTCATAGTTTAAATAAGTAAACATCAGAAAATGTGTTAATTCTGCCACATTACTCTTTTAACAAGAATTTGAACGACTGTGGAGGGAACCCAACTTTTGCAAAACACCCTTAAACATCTCCCTAGGATGTAGTCTTCAATTGAATAAGGCGACTTTTCCAATCTAAAGCAAAAACTAAAGTGATACCATTTTCTCTACTTGTCTTCCTGTAAACTTCATCTTAACATCTGATGCTTTTGTTTCCGTATGCCAGACTCCAGTATATGATTCAGTATCAGATTTTGCCAGAATGCCCGGCTTATCACAGCATTCAGGCTCGGTACATCACAGACAACCAAGGCTGGTGGGGATCCTGACACCTGATCAAGTTTGAGAACCTCTGCATTACACAAAACCTGCACAGTTCAATGAGCAGGGTGTGGGAGGGGAGGTGGGCGTGACTTCAGCAGAAGACTAGGACTGGCCACAAGTATCAGCTGGAGACCCGGCAACCCCGGAGGCGGGCCAGCGTGGGAGGGTGAGACAGCCAATAACCACCGTGTAAATTATTTCACAGCTCACAGCACGGGTGCTGATTCCGGTAGCCTCCAGGGGCAAACGTGGCCTTTTGCCTAGGAGTCCAGAGCTTCCCACCTGATTGCTATGGAAACAGTCACCTTTCCAATAGCTGTTTCTCCAGGGAATGTTTATGTAAAACCAGAAAAGAGAAACACTGGCACATTGATAACCTTCTAACTGCACATTTCCCCCCTTAGGATTGAGACAAAGAAAAGCTAGAATAAAGAACTCTCCAGAACATAAAATTAAGCAGTTGCTCTGACTGCTGGCATGGTTGTTTAAAAGACCATTCTGAAAGGTAATTTTTATAGCATTTATTGCAAGAAAATCTTCTCTTTTAATGCATTCTGAGAAGGCCTCATCCCGGTCTTCAGGAGTGTGTGTAAATTCCACAAATGTGGGTTTTAGCGGGGCCCCCAGATGATCTAATGCAGGATGGAGAAGTCAAAGGATGACATACTCAAACAACAGAAACTCAAACAACTCCACGTAGCACGTAACCAACATCACGGCCTAAACCTCTCCCCTTTGCTCTTTGTACAGGCCTGTCCACCTCGGACAGCAAACAGATTCCACGTTCCACATCCTTCCAGCAGAAAACAGCAAAGCAAAGCAGACCAAATAGAAAAGTCAGTTTCCCCATACACACCACCCTGCACACGTGTGTAATACTGAACGAGTGTCACAGATCCTGATTCTCAAGTTTAAAATTTGGAAAACTTTTAAACTGACAGTGTGTCAGCCACTGACCTATTTCAGGGCCTATCTTTCAAGTTTCAAGTTTGGTCTTAGGCTTATTACAAAGAACGAATCTGGAAGGCTAACTGGAAGGACACTTAAAAAAATCCCTAGTCCCCTTTAGCATTGATGGGCTGGCTGCATCCGCTCTGTACCTTGTTCTCCCCAGGAACGAACATTCTCTCACCCTTCCTGATTCACAGGAAGGCCTTTTGGTGACATCTTGTGAACACATCTGATACTGCAGGCTGCACACCAGCACAGCCCTTCTGGGCTGTAGACTAGACACTGGACACCGGGAACGACACCCAGGCCCAGCTCAGAAAAAGCAGACAAGCAGCCTTGGCATGGAGAGGTGCTGCTTCATGTGGCGCTGTCACCTGCTTGCTGTGGTGGGAGGTAAGACTGAGGACTTCAGGCTCCTGATTGTCGAGTCTTCCCAGCCAGCGAGGGAAAACGTTCAGCTCCTACATGGGCTCTCACTCCCCATCCCCCATTAACCATGGAGCCAGAATTCCCTCCCTAAAGGCAAGGGACACCTGCAGGGGCTGACTGCACAGTTGCCCGTCCAGGGAGAGGTGCTTCACAGGCTGGCCAGTGACCCTGAGTGTGTAGCGAGTGCCCGTTGGCTCAGTGAAGCCTGGGGGTTCAGTCCACGACTTTCACCCTTTGCTTCCTGGAGACGCTCAACATGCAGGGCCACAGCAAGTGACCGAGTACCTCCTCTGGCATCTGTCAAGGGCAGCTCCATTCACGCCCGGACATCCCCGTGGCTGCTACTTGTACAGAAAACACTACAGCCCAAAGGGCATACCGTCTGCTCAAGTTCTCTCATCAAATGGCCGAGACGTGACTTATCCCCAAATGTTGCAGCTCCAAAGTTCCTTGTAGCACCTAGTGCTTCTTGAATATTCCACCGAGGCACCCCAACAGCTAAGCAAAGTGAACCCCTTCCTACCCTAACGGCTAAGTCTTCTCTCTAAACTGCACATACACTTTGGGCACGAGAAAGAACTCTCCAAACATCCTACTAATATTAATATTGCTACTTTCAATGAAAACGTACAGTGTACTCGTGGCTTCCCCGCCCCTTGGTACACGCCGCATACCAACTTGTGCTCCCTGGTGAGGCCTCAGTGGCACCTACGCCAGCTGGATCCCTTAGCTGAAATTCTTGAATGGGCAATTCTCAGGAAAAGACAGTCGGTCAACTTCCTTTCCAAAGATGTCCCAATTCAAAGTACGGTGTCACCATGTTTTCACCGGATTAGGGAAAAAAATTAAACCAATGAAATGCAGTTAAGGGTGTGGGGAAATAGATGGAGAGGAAGTTGGTTTGACTTCTTGGATGGCAATTCGGCACCATCTATTCAAATTTCAAACACATATCCCTTTCAGCACAGCAATCCGAATAGTGGGACACTAAGGACATCCCAGCTGGTAGCAGGAAAACGACGACACATGCAGTATCCCGGAGGAAGCACAGCTGTTTAAGAAGAGAGCTACTTACGCTGGGGTGGAGACAGGCAGACCTGGCCTTGATATCCCTAAATGACAGAAGCTTCGGAATGCAATCTACACTGAGCGGTGACTTAGTCCTGTGCAGAGTGACAAGGAGCAAGGGGACTTGTGCTTTGCTAACCTTCACCTCCGTTTGAGCTATTTGGACGCCTCTGAGCGCAGCGCACGCAGAAGCACACGGAGCGGGGAGCCTCCCAGAAGCCCTTGCACAACACTTTACCTCCCAGTCCCACTGAAGACGGGGCTCAGGTCTGACAGTGCTTCCCGATGAGATGTGGGTGTTTTCCATCCTTCACTTTTGCTGACCAAGAACAGTGCTGTCTGATAACATAATGCAGTCACCTACCTATTTTTAAAATTTCTAGTGGCCAGTTAAAAACAAAATGAAAACTGGTAAAATTAACTTTATTTAATCAATCATATCCAAAATATTATCAATATGTAAATGACATTTTTAACGAACTATTTTACTTCCCAAAGTATTGGTATGTCTTCAAAGCCCAGTGTTTTAGATTCTGAACTTGCATATTTTTCAATTTGGACATTAATTTTCTTGGGGAAGACCTGATCTGTATGTAGATTTCATAAAATTTACAGTCCGAAAAACACATTCACATACCCAAGTTCCTAAACACACTTAAAAGTTTCCTAATACCTGGATCAAGTTAAGTTTTAAACGTCAATAAATTAAATGGAACTAGAAGTTCAGTCCTGCCATCGCACTGGCTGCACTCCACATGCTCCCGTACACACGTGGCCAGTGACGGCCACAGTGGACAGCACAGATCAGGAAAGTGGCTTGTCCACGTGTGGACCCCTGGCCCCAGCTCACCTGGGAGCATGTTGGAATTGCAGACTTTCAGGCCCACCCCAGACCCACGGAATCAGAAGTCTGGGATGGGCCCCGCACTGTTCTAACAGGACCTCCAGGCAATCCTGACACATGCGAAAGCTCGAGAACCATGGGTCAAGAACAAATCTCAAATAAAAACAATGTAGAAACAGTTTTGACCACGTATTATGTAGAATGGACCCTGACTACAAGCCCCTCCCCCATTTATTTGGAGGCTATGAAACCAGAAGAGAGTAACTGCTTGGGTCTTTGTTAATCCAGGCTCAGTGGGATGTCTGGAATGTAACCCACTGGGTGGCCAGTAGGTTAAGGTCAGGCCCCACCTTGGATGGCGTTTTCTTTCCCCCAAGACGCCAGGAAATGAGAGCTCTCTGGCCACATATGGAGGCCGCCAGTGTAAGTCTAACCCTTGGAATCAATCCAGTCATAGGACTGTCCTCGCAGGGGAGTGGGGGCGGTGGGCTGGACCCTTAATAAGGGGGGCACCAGTCCCACCCGCTTCCTGAGCTCTGATGGCCACATCGCCACAGAAGCCACATTTGAAGACAGTGCGAGCAGCTATCTGTTGTTTAACTGGCGAAGCCTCTGGAAGACTGGGTCCTGGACCCACTGGGCCCAGGGCAAAGCCGCCCTCCGATGCGGCACACTCACCAAGCCACCAAGCCACTTTGTTTTATTTGTGATGGGGAAGGAAGGAATTATAGCAACTTAACCCACCTTACAGTATTAATACCCTTCTGATTATTTTGCTAAGAGAATTTACACGTTTTATTGGGAAAGTTTTAAAGTTTCAGACCTTTACCATGAGATTTATGAAAGTACTAGAGCACAAAAGTTACCCACAAACTTAGTATATTATACAAAAATAAGCTAATGTGCCATCTTGAACAGAGTCATGTTATCTCTTTACTTTCGACCTGAAAGAAAACAAAAGAATACCTTATATTGTCAATTTGCCATGATTAACCAGAAGTGGTTGGTCACAGAAGAGACCCAGGCCAAATACAGTTAAATACTTCATTCAAAAACCAGCCATGAAATGTCACTGCTGATTCTGCCTGAGCTGGAATGAACTGCATTTGTCCTTGGAAAGCTAAAGTTTAAAAGTCCTGAGTGTTCCCATGACTGAGCTGTACATGGAGCTGTAATTTCCATGGTCAACTGTAACTGTACCACGATGGCCTTTCCACATCACTGGGACAAACGACTGCCATCCCCACACGAAAGCAACTGCGTAATACCTGAATCGCTGAGCCAACCAGCTGGAAGACAGGCTGTTGAAAGCCCCCGACGGCTTGGATTCAGAGGCTCTCCTGGCTGAACACCTACACAGAAAGGTTGGGTCAATATTCAGCCAATGCCTTCAGAGCTTACCAAGAAAACCACAGACAGTTAGGGCCCCGAGTTAGGGCCGCAGTTAATCCTCAGCCCAGTTAGGGGCAGACAACAGAAATAAATGTAACTAAAAAGTAACTCGTGCTTCCTGCTGATTGCACAGCAAGCTTAGGCAGATGTTTCCACTGACTTGAGGAAGGTAAGTCTGGTTAACACGGCTAGTGAATGGATTAAATAGTGTCCCCACAGAACAATAGGCTCAAGTCCTCACCCCAGAACGTGAGAGTATGACCTTGTTAGGAAGCAGGGCTGTTGGGGATGTGCTTAGCTAAGACAAACTCACAGTGGGGTAGGGAGGGGCCCTAATTCAGTTGACTGGGTCCTTATAAAAAGGGGACATTGGACAGACAGGCACAGAGAGAAGGCTGTGTGATGAAGACAGAGATGGGTGATGCGTCCAAAAGCCCAGGAATGCCCAGGATTGCCGGCGCCCACCAGCAGCGAGCGGAGCCACTCGCCTGGGTCAGACCCTCCATCTGAGCCCCCAGGAGGAGCCAGTCCTGCGACACCGTGATCTCGGATGTCAGCCTCCAGACCTGAGACGATGAAGTCCTGTTGCCCAAGCCGCCCTCTCGGCAGTACTTGGTTACGGCAGTCACTGGCACCAATACAACTAGAATCCAGCTTTAATTTAGATTCTATTCATCCAAACTCCTACAGCAAACATTTAACATCAGCAACTTAACAGAACAATGCTCAGAGCTGTTCTGCCCCAGCGTGGGCTGGGGGCTGGTTCTACTCACGTTACTGGATGTGTTAACCTTTTCACTGCATTAATGATTTCAAGTTTGTTCTCCAAAATGTGTCAAAAATCCCCAGAAAATAATTACAGTATTCATTTTTTAAGTAAACACAGTTAAGGTGCTACATTTTATTAAAATAGATGATTAAAGTATAAAAGTTTCCTACTGTTACTCATTCTTGAAAAACACAAAAATACAGAGAAATGTATAAATTTCCTAAATTTCCTGCTTTCCTAAATTTCCCTTCTGGAAGACCAAGCTCGTGGGGTAAAGTCAAACGCTATAGTCAGTGGCATGGAAATACCATTTGACTATAGGCCAACATTGCAGTGAAAATGTTAAGCTGGCACGTCTGGCTGAGTCTCTTCTCACCCGGCGACGCTGATGGGGCGGCTCCCGCTTTTGCAGCTGTGGTCCAGGGGGTGTCTGTGCTGAATACAGAAATTGCCACGACACTGGCCACAAGTCACCTGCAGTATCTCTTTCTTCTTACATCCCTCCTTTGAGCACCGGTACATAAAAATCTGAGAAAACAGAAGTTACTTCAATATTTCAATTGCTTCAACAAGCAATTACTTAACAAGTCCCCCAATAAGACCACTGACATTTAAACTAGAAACAGTCCTTAGCTACATGGAATGAAGAGGTCAAGTTTTCATTCAAATTTACTGTCAGGTAAGGCAATGAATACTAATTAAGAACACAGGAAAGCTTTAACAAGGGATAAATAAAAAAGCAGCACATTAATTTGGGGTGTTCTCAGGAAAAAAACAAAACCCAGGGGAGTGGGTTTGGGGACATGGGTGGGAAGGAGGCCCAGCATGTGGCATCATGCAGTCCCACAGAGGAGGCTGGCTCCAGGGTCTTTGGGGACAGGGACAAGGGGGCTGGAGCATCCATCTGGGGCCCCTACACCCGTTAGTTATCAGGTTCTTTTTTGGGTAGTGGTATAAATTCCCCGGCACTTCTGAGTCTGTGCACTAAGAATGTCAGTGGAGAGGGAGGGGCCCCGCAGGCTGGGGACAGGAGCTGTGAACTGCCTCGAGGAACCTGAGCCTGTGCAGAGAGCAAAGGAACACAGGGTGCCAGCCAGCTGAGCACTGGGCGTCTGCTGAAGCACAAAGGAGGGCACACCCACGCGCTGAGTGACAGCAGACCTAGGGGGAAGGCTGGTTTGAGCCAACAATAGGAGGACTGAGTCAGTCTGGGAGAAAGACGCGCCAGGTGGAGCTGTGGCCCTGTAACAGGCAGGGAAGTTTGAAAAGAATTGCCAGAGGGCTTGGAGGGCAAAGCACATGTGGACTGCAATGGCAGGGTGGGAGAACCAGGGCTGGGAAGGGGATGGAGTCAGCGACTCACAGAGGATCTATGTTGGCGGGTAGGTAAGGCGCAGACTATCCTCATGTCTGAGCTGGGCCACAGAAGGCAAAGTTAACGGACCTTCCTGTTACGTATTATAATTGCTATATATGTAATATAATGAAGTAAGATACTGTGTTTCCCCAAAAATAGTCAGCTCTGATGCGTCTTTTGGAGCAAAAATTAATATAAAACCTGGTCGTACATTATCGAAGACTGGGTCTCATATTCTAGTAAAATAAGACCGGGTCTTATGTTAATGTTTGCTCCAAAAGACGCATCAGAGCTGATTGTCCGGCTAGGTCTTATTTTCAGGGAAACACGGTACTTGATGACTATCCAACAAGGATCCGTGGTTAGAAACTGAGATTCAAGCTTGACAAACGCCCGCTTCCTGAATACAAGATCTTCCAAAGCCAGGTTCCCATTCTGGAGAGCAATAGGGAAGGAAAATGGGAGCAATGCGTCTAAAAGGCAGCCAGCCGTAGAAAAACAACCTGAACAAACCAGCAGGGCCCTCATGGAGGGCAAGCTGCAGAGCTGGTGCAGACCAGACCTGGGAGGTGGCCCTGGGGACGGCCCCACAGGCTGGAAATCTGCAGCTCAAGGGGAGAGAACAAACGGTTCAACTTAAGTCTCCTTGGACCTCTGGTTTAGAGTGGATATCTATCTCCTGAATAATGAAAATGACAGAAACAAAGATTTTCTGGAAAAGGATAACCCCCCAGGGGCAAAGAGTAAAAAGAACACATGTGTTTTATATTTGAGGGGAAAAGCAGCACATGGACGAGTAGTCACAGACTTGGCAGGTATGAGCAGGCCAGATGTAAGCTGGTAGGGAAGATCTAGAGAAGACGTTTCCTATGAAACAAAACCCCCAAAAGCTCAGAAACTGGTCGTACTAGCAGCTTCGGGTATGTGGGACCACAACTGGAGCAATGGCTGTGACCCGCAGACCCTGCCAACGCCAGCAGGAGACTTGTGCTCTGCAGAGGCTCAGAGAGGCTACTGGCCTGGGGAAGTGGCAGCCGGCTGGGGATCATGAGAAAGACGGGAGGGCGAGTCAATGGGCAGTAAGGCATTCACATTCCACGTGGACATCTGACGGCTTTCTCCACTTGGCTCCCAGCATTCTGGAAGCCAGAGTGCACTCCCCAGGCAGGGAACAGAACGCCTTCTCTGGGGAATCTGATTAGCCCAAAAGAAAGACCCGGTAGGTGACACAGACCTCAGGGGTTTCCTGAGGAAGTGGCCAGGGCAGGTGACCCACAGCAAAGGCCAGAGTCCACACTGTGCCCAGGCAGGTGAGGGGGACCTTTATTGTGCCACAGGACAAACAACCTGGACAGAGATTACACAGTGAAAAGAAACCTTAAGAGGAAGCAGAGGAGGCCTGTGCAGAGGTCCAGCTTCCTAGTAAGAGGTATCGAGAGAAATCGGAGAATCCAAGATGACGTTGCAGGTGGAGGAAGTGCTAGAGTTTCCAGCTTGGAAGGGTCCACTGCATGCCCAGCATGACAGATGGCATGGACCTACACCAAGAACGTTCCACGTGAGCCTTCCAACCTCTGGGGCAAAGAGGAGACCCTCAAAGCTGCCAGGAGGAAAAGTGGTCCCACAAAGGACCAGCAGAACGGCTTGGAAATTCTGAAACAGCAACAAAAGCAAGAAAACGAACCAGTCCCTACAGAGACTGGAGGGAAGAGTTCAGAGCAAGGACACTCTCCCGGGCAGCCCATCCGGCAGAAGCAGAGAACAAAGGCCCTGGAGATACATGGCAATTCATCTTCCATTCTCCCTCTGAGGAAGAAAGTAGAGGACATGCCTCCACCAAAACGAGAGAGTAAACCAAGAAAGAAAACAAAGGACACAGGAAACCCGGGATCCACTGTAAGGGAGACGCGGGGAGCGGGGATCCCTGGAGAGAAATGGAAAGGAAGCCTCTCAGCGGCGTCCTCAAGGTGACAGGCCTGGAACACCCCCCCAAAAGCACACTCCACATCTGCTGGGAGGGCGGGGGATGGGAAGAGAATGTGTGAGTGTCAGAATGGGGACAGGAGAGCAATGCTCAGCTCACACTGGTAAACAGGTAACACCCAAGGGAAAGGGTCAGCAAGACAAACTGGAACTACAACACTCGCACTTGGAGAAAAAGCAGACTCCCCACACAAACCACACTGGCTGAGCGTGAAAGCAGCTCTGCGGGGAACAGGAGCCTGTGGTTTTCCCTAACAGGCTCTATTCCAAAGGCACAGGTGTAGAACTTTGAAAAAATACTAACGCTACCAAACAAGAACACTGAATGCTAGAGTTTCCTATCCTTTTACATTTCCCTCGGAGGTGCTTAGGAAAAAAGTGTGCCTTAACAGAATGATTCTAGAAAGCCACATAAATTCTCCAGCTTGGGAGGAAAAATGTGAAATTCCTTTAAAGAAAGCAAATCCTCATGTAGACGCAACTATTTACAAAATATGTATATAAAACCGTAAAAACCAATGCCATTCTCAACATGGGAAAACGCTAATATAATGAGTATCATTAGCGCTTTATTTTGTACACAAATTAATAGCACTGATTAGATAACTGACCCTTTCCCCCCTACAGGAAAATCAGCATTCAGAGGTACACAAAATTTGGCCTTACCTTTTCTTTCTTCTCAGGACGATATTTACAATCTCTATCCATATGCTCACCTACCACGACATCTGGTATCTCCCCCTTTTTTACCGGGACTGGCTTGTTACAAAGTGGGCATACTGGGACCTGAACATCCTAAAAACAATGAATACAAGATGATATTCCAGAGTTAGAGCATCAAAAGTCACAAAAGAAAAAGTTACAATGTATCACATTTAAAAGCAGACAGAGTACAAACACTGACACCTGACCACTCAGGAGAAGGCCGTGTCAGTTTCATGGACTAACAGTAAGGCATCCTAGGACTTGAGGAGAAAGTTTCCTTAAGTGGAATCTACTGGAACTTAAACATAATGGACTATTAACCACCTATAGAAATGACCCTAAGTCAGTGAAAGGCAGCCAAAGAAGGAAGCTGGTGAAATCCGATGGTTTCAGGACAGAGGGCTGTGTGTCCAGCACCAGCTAGGTTGAGAGGTGAAGCTGCCCAAACACCTCCAGTGTGGAGAGAACAGAAGAAAACACTACCCACAGACCCTCCAGCTCCCTGCAATTGCAAACAGCCTTTCTGGTCCTTCTGTGGCTTCCACAAGCAAGGAGATTCACTCACCAGTGGACAAGGGAGCACACAGCTAGGCTGAGCGCTCAGGGACATTATGGTCACCCAAACCCAGGCCTGGGAGCCCTGGCAGCACGACAGAGCACCCAGAGGCTGAACACCTAGCACGGTGAAGACAAGCTCTGAGCTAGGGCAGAAGCTGCGGAACTTAGCTCCTCGAGAACAGGGAGGGGACCACTGACATCCAGACAGGTGACAGGTAATCACAGAATCACAGGAGTCTACTGTCTGGGGGCTGTGCTGGAAAGTCACCCTGAAGTGTTCCTGCAGGTGGCAGCTCTATCACACTAAGAAATAAAGTGCTACTAAATGACCATTAGGCAGACTCTCCCTACGGAGGTCAAGTCAACAAATAAGTGCATAGTTTGGTCTAGTCAACAGTGCCTGGTAAATATGAGTAATGTGTGTGAGTCACCGTCCCCCACCCCCGTGACCTGGAAACGCCAGACGCTGGCCAACACTGATCAGAGTCTGAAATGCTAAGTCATCCACATGTCTAAGTGCCATGATGATGAAGCAGCAGGTGCCTATTCAGAGTGTTCACTAGAATCATCGGGGAGGCCCCTGAACCAAAGCAAACACAGGCGGGCAGCCATCTGCAAAGTCCACAGGGAAAGTCTTAAACCTTTGGACTTCTGCAAGTCAGTGTTCTTAAAGTCATCTTCAGGTTCCTATCACGTACTAATTACTTGAATCACTGAAATATGACATCAAGGCTGAAACGTGACCAAGATGAGTAACCATTTTAATACCTTCCAGATTAGATTTGACACCAGGTATTAAACTATTTCTTGCTTCCCATGGAAGACACAGCCATGTCTTCCCTTGAATCAGAAGGAAAAGTACTTTAACACGTAAAGTAAGCTGTGAAGGTTTGAGTACAAGAGTCCCTGAAAATAAAATCAGTTTTCGGTATGAAGAGCTGTGCTGTCCAGGATTTCCTGCGATGCTGAAAGCTCCACACCTGCGCTGCCCAACACAGTGGTTACTGGACGCCTGATGTGTGGCGAGTGTGACTGAGAAATAATGTGACGTTTTATTCCATTTTAATTAAGTTATTAGCTACATGTGGCTAGTATATATTTTGGGCAGCAGAGCTAGAGAATGAAGATTAGAATCTTTTGAATAAAGTATGATTAATTACCTTCTTGAATGCAAAGGGACATTTATGTGCTGCATAGGTAAAATGATCTTTACAGAAATCTTGTTCACATACGTCACATTTTAATGGAAGAAAATCTAAAAAAAAAAAACACAAAAAAACAGTAAAGTGTTTTAAAGACAAGAAGAAAAGAATTATAGATCATATTGAATAGGTATTTACCTACGCTAAGCTCTTTATGCCTATCAGACACCCCTGAGGCATCACAGAGGAAAACATTGGGAGTCATGAATTTCAGTGTCAGCCCCATGGAACAATCTGTAAAGCTACCTTTTCAAAGAAATCCCATCTCGTTGGTACCACAAGTACTGAAGCAGCACACTGTATCCACTTGGCCCTGGCAACTAGTATAATGGCCAGTTCTTCCCCAGAAGAGCCAACAAAGGACCCGTTTTCCATTAGTATTCTCTTAAAAGTGCTCACCTAGCTGCTTGCAAGACTTTTCTGAACAATGTTTGCCCAAATCAGGGAACTCCATGGTGAGCCTGTGTCCCAAACAGATGGCAGAGTGCAAGCACCTACAAGAGATAGAGTAGTTAGGGGAAAGCGACGACAGCTCTAATTTCAGACCAGGATTTCTATCTTACAGCTAAAGAAAGGAAACAAACATGCGCTAGAGGGAGGTCAGTGCCCAGGTCACCCTAGGCCCCTGGGGGGACCAAAGCTTCACAAATTCTTGTCTTTCCACAAAGAGAAAAACGGGAGTTTCAACACAAGTACCAGCTCATTCGGAATCAGCCCCATTGAGAGGGATTGTCTTCCAATGCTTTTAATTCAGGTTTTCATTGAACCAAACTGACTGACATGGACAAGGGCTTCCTATACTCCCGTCACACAGCGCCCGGGGAAGTAGCAGCCTCTGTGAAGTTTCAAGTCACAATTTCATCCTGAATATACTTGCTGAGCTAAACACAGTTACCAGGTCTAAGTCCCTTTGTCGAGCACACTGTCCTGGGACTCACTCACCGCAGCCTCGCTGCTCTCTGACTCCCTTATTATTGGGTTTTGCTCAGAACTTGTTCCTTAATGGCAATCAGCCTGGAGTTGACCAGGCAGGAGGTAAGCTGTTCCCTCCCCGTGGACAGCAGGTGACCGGCTGAGGCCGCTGCACTGAGAAGCCCGAGGTCCACAGCGCAAGGCCGAGGGCCCCCGATCTGGGACCCACCCGCCTCCCAGACGCGCCTCTGTCCGGGAATTCCCGTCCCGAGGGCCCTTCCCGGCCTCCCGGGGGCTCTGCCCACCCCTGCGAGCGGCTCCTGCCGGCCCCTCGGCCCGGGCCTCGCCGGCCCGGCCAGTGCTGTCTCCCCGTCTCGGCTCAGCGCCACTCCCCCAGGGCCTTGGCTCCCACGGCCCGCGCGCCGCCCGAGTGTCCCCCTGCGCTCGCAGGACGCCGGCCTTCCCTCCGGCGCCGCCCGTGGCCGCCCCCGGCACATCCGCCCTCCCCGCGGCGCCGCAGCCCGGGGCGCCCACCGCGCGCTCCGAAGCCTCTGGCTGGAGGAGCTGAGCACAGTCCAAGCCCCGTCCTGAGACCCCAGCAGCGCGGTGACAGCTCCGACCGAGCTGGTCGTGCTATCCGTCCTCACAGGCCGGGGCCCGTGTCTGACGCCGGCACCGCGCTCCAGACGCTTGCACCGGCGCCTGCGCCCCGCGCCGGCCCCAACCCCGGACCCTCGGCAGGCTCCCCGGCCCGGCCGCGCACCTGGCGCCCGTCGGAGGCCCGGGCAGCCGCGCGGGCGAGCGGCAGGTGGCGGAGACCCGAAGCTGGCTCTCCCGTTCCGTGGTCAACCGCGGAGCACAAAGCCGGAAGGACGAGGAAAACTGGCCCCGAGACGCAGCGGACGCCGACCCGCGCCCGCGGGAGACCGCAGCACCGCGCGGCTCTGGCTCCCGGCCATTTATTCGCGCCGGCCCCGTCAGAGAGCCGCGCGGCCTGGGCGTTCCCGGCACTCCCGGTGACGTCACCGCCCGACAGGCCAATCCCGTCCCGCCGCGGCCCCGCGTTCCTGGCGCGCCCCCAAACGTCATCGACGAGCCGACCAATCCCGCCTCGCCAGGGCCCGTAGCCCCGCCCACGCCTCGCCCCTCCGCCTCCCTTCTCCAACAGTCCAGCAGCTTCTCGGAGCCGCCGAGTCCCCGGGAGGCGGCTGTGCGCAGGCGCACTGGGCCTAGCGCGAGGCGCGGGAAAGCTGAGTCCGGGCGGGGGAGGCGGGGAGCCGCCCGCCGCCCTGTGGAGGGGCCCACGGAGCCCCGCCGCAGGTGGACCGACCGCGTTGGACGGTGCCCGCGGGCTTCGGGCGGCCGGGCGGGCTCGGTGGAGAGGCAGCGGCCCGGTTCGGAGCTGTCAGGGCCTGGCCCGGGTCCGGCGTCCGTTCGTCATTCACGCCCGGAAGGGTGATCGAGGCTCGGGAGCGCGACGTGCGCGCCTTGGGCTGCGAAGAGCGCCCGGCCGACGGAGCTGGCCCGGAGGCCCCGGCGGAGGCCCCCGTGTGGGCCCCTCCCGCCCGCGGCCCGCGGGGAGCGTGGGCCGCCCCCGCGTGGAAAGGAAGGCCTTTGGTTTAGAAAGGACGCGTAATGTCAGGGTTACAGAGAAATTGCAGAATGGTCCCGAGAACGTCGGTGCGACCTCCCGCAGACCCCCCACTCGCGACAGCTCCCCCGTGTTTGCCCCGTCTCACCCCCCCACCCCCCGTAAGTACGTGCAGGAAGCAGGTCCGCACTCAGCGTCCAAGCTGCTGGACTTCCGGCCCGAGCGCCACGACCGCCGTGTGGCCGCGGGCGGGTCGGCGCAGACGCTCAGTTCCTGGGGAGCCCGTCCGCCTTGGACCAAGCGACACCATCCGGGGACCGGCTGCTCGGGCGGCTTCTCTGCGGTGCAGCACGTCGCGTCCCAGCGACAGGGGCTCCGCCGGGGCAGCCTCCCGGGCGCTGCAGCGACGCCTTCCCCGGGCGGGCGGTCAAGCCCTAACCTTGTTCCACGTGGTTCTGTTTAGGGACACCTTATTTACTATGTACTGTTCAGTGGTTAACAGCGCTGTCACTCACACCTGAACTCAGCCCGACTGTTTTCTCCCTAACGTAAAGCACATCCTTCTTGGGCCTAGGACACCGGGCAGCACTTGAACGCCAGCTTGGGGCCACTTTAAACAGCCGAGTCACCAACAAAAGGCACAGAGATGAGAAAAATGACACTAACTAGGTGGCGAAAAGGACACTTAATCACAGTATCAGCTGAAACAAGAAGGCAGGTGTCATCTTGTTCGACCTCAGCTGGAAATGTTTGTTAGGCAACGCGAGGCTTTCACCAGTCAGCACGTGTCTGAAAGACTGCGAAAGCACCACAAGTGTTGGTTTTGGAGTTACAAATAAATTTTAGCAAGTAAGCAAATTCACAAAGGGGAAATCCACAAAGAGTGACCATTGACTGTGTGTATCTATACATGTATATGCCCTCTTTCTTAGTTGTCTTCTGAACCATCTGAGAGCATGCTGTAGACATGATATGATGCCCCCGCACCCCAATACTCCTGTGTGTGTTTCCCCAAAGCAGACACTGCCACATGACCACTGTCCAGCCAGTCCCATGAGGAAATCACTAAGCAATATTAAGGCCCAGCCCACATGCCCCCTTTGTGTTTTGCCAACTGTGCCCACAGTGTCTCTTTTTCCTTTCTACTCCAGGGTCCCATCCACATCACATGTTCAGTCTCCTCCAAGCTAGGACAGGCCCGCGGTCTTCCTGTCCCTGACAGGTTTTCAGTTTTCATTAAAGATCACAGACTTCATGCATATAAGGCAGCAGGGCTCTTTGGAAAAGACAGTAATGCTTGGAAAACCAGAAACCAGTAGGGAAAGAGGAAGACCAAATATGAGATGGATTGACTCCGTGAAAGAAGCCACAGGTGTAAGTCTAGGGGAGCTGAGTGGGCTGTTGAGGACAGGACGTCATGGACATCACTCATTCATAGGGTCTCCAGGAGTCGGAGTGGACTCAAGGGCACATAGCACACAGGGTGACTCAGGGTCCATCCATGTTTCCTCAGGACCAGACCTCAGTTCGTTTTCCTGGTAGAACACCACAGAAATGGTGCTGAGTTCACTGGGGGCACAAGACTGCCACCTGTCCTACCAGAGGTGACACTAATCTTCATGATTCTCGTGACTCCACAGAGGAAGCGAGGCAGAACTCGGAGCCTTAGTTAGCACACCTCAAGCAGTCTACTTGAAAGGAAGAGGCCGCAGTGCGTGTGCAGTAACACACCGATTCTCTGTCTAGGGACCACAGTGTTCCCCACCAGCGGGTCACATTTCTGATCCTTATTCTACGTAGGAGGAAACTGAGGTACAGAAGTATTAAGAAGCAAGGCCAAGAGGAGAATGAGTATCCAAACCCAGTCTCCCAACCCCACATTCTTTGTTTGTTTGTTTGTTTGTTTGTTTGTTTTCTTTTTTAAGGAGGGCATAGCTCACAGTGTCTTTGCGGGGATGGAACCAGCAACCTTGGTGTTAGGAACACCACACTCTAACCACTGAGCTAACCGGCCGCCCAACGAGCCCACATTCTTAGCTCTTCCTCTGCTGCTGGCTGGGGACGAGGGTGGGGAGGCAGGCAGGGACTGGGTCATGTAGGACCCCAAAGGTCAGGAAAATATTTTACACTTGAATAAAGAGCAAAAAGTATTGTTGAAAAGTTTGAAGCATGACCACTAGGGGAGGGCAGGGAACAATTTGTGTAATATATGTACTTTTTACACAGCTGTACACAAAATAGTTATAGCTTTCTGTTTTCTGAAATTCAACTCAGTGCTCCTTCGGAGAGCCCAGAGAGGCGCAGGCAGACAACTGGTTCTGGCCATTGTCGTATGCTCGTCTGCTCTGGTGGTTTTGTTCTTTGTTTCTTTAAGTCCAGTTTATCTCACAACCTCGGTCACTATCTAGCTCACATCTCAGGCATTTCAAGCCTTCTTCCTACAACTCCTTCCCTTTTTCAGTGGCATCTGGGTGAGGGGAAGCTCATATAAAACCACAAGCTTATATAACGTACATCCTTTGGTTCAGGGCATTTTTTGTCTTGTTTCCCCCCCCTATTATTTGTAGCCCAAAGCATTCTTACTGATAAGTAGAAAAATTGAATGTAGGACATATCCGCTATGAGACGAGAGAGAAAAGCTGGCAAATAAGCAGTTGGATACATGAGTCTGAAACTCAGCGGTCTGGCCATGAGAAATACAGTTGGAAATCATTGACATAAAGATGGCAATTGGATCCACAAGTATTGATGAGATTTTTCTAGGGAAAAGACTTAATGTGGAGGAGAGGAGGGCCCAGGCCTGCACCTTAGGAAAACCCAATGTTCAAAGATTGGAGAGAGATGAACTGGCCTAGTCAACTGAGAATGAGCAACCAAAGAAACTGGGGGGAAATAAGGAGAGGGAGGCGTCACTGAAGCCCAGAGAAGAGAGATTTCAGAGGGGGCTGGTTAGCTGCCCCCTGCTGCTGAGACAGCCAGAGAAGACTGGAAGTGTCTGCTGGATTTAGCGACAGGTCACTGTTGCCTTTACGGTGGTCCCAGAGGTGGAGGCAGAAGTCATTGAAATTAGGTGAAGAAATGGAGTTGGGGTGAAAGAAGTAGAGATACAGGCAGGAGAAGCTTTTACACCTAAAGAAAGGTGACAAAATATGTTTTTCTTGTCCCACCTGCTTGTCCTGCTGGCTAAACGGGTGACCTCCCACTGCCCTCTTCCCATAGGATGCTCTCTACCACTTGGACACACAGTCAATATTCCCTTTATAATTCAGATCCTCAACACATATTTATAGGTGCCTGCTGGGGCACAGCACCCTTCTTTGGCCTCAAGAAAATGTAATAAAAGATTAAACTGGGTCCCTGTCTCTTCTCAGGAGCTTATGGTCTTGACCTTGCAGGAAAAAGAGACCCACATCCTGAAACGACTGGATATGAAGTGTAAACATTGTGTTCATGAGATTGCAGGGCAGGCTGTCATCATCACTGGAATTCAGAGAATAAAACTCGTCCAGAGCAAGCCTGGAAAAGTTGGGCTGGAGTATCTAGGAAAGTTTCACAGTGGGGGAGGGCTCCAGCAGGCCCTAAAAGACAGGGCAATGGATTGGGGAAGGAGAGGGCTGCTGAGCCGAAGTTGTGTATCAGCCAGAACTCTTGATTGCAAGGGACAAGAACTCACCTCAAACTAGATTTTCCCCAAAAGGGAGTTTATTGGCTCCTAGACATGAGAGGTACCTGAATCTAGGAACTCAAATGCGGTCCTCCATGCCTTCACCTCTGAATGCTGCCTCCTCTGTGGGGTGGGCACATAGCTGCCATCAACCCGGGCTGCAGTGGCCAACAGAGGAGTGAGCGTCCATGTCATGATTTCACACATGGATTCTGACGTGCTCTCAGGGGTCATGTGTAGGGTGACTGCCCATGGTCCTGACTTAGACACTTCTGAGAGTGAAAGTGGGGTTCTGTTAACAACTGTTGGGACAACAGGCATAAGCTGGCACTGCTAGGAAAATGGGGCTGCAGGTCACCATAATCACACTGTCTGTAGCCCCTGGTTGACAGCCCCACCAGAATCACGTGAAACGGGAGAGCGTAATAGTGCCATTGACAGATGAAGGAGGGACAAGAATGCCGGGGTCATCAAGTTAACAGGTGTCCACTGTCCATAGTGAGTTGACAATTCAGGGAAAGGAAGAGAAAAAGACTAAAGAATAAAGCACAAAGTTTGAGGTCAAGCTGAGCAGACGAAGACACGACGTGGAGTGAGGCAGGGCGGTCTGGACTTCTATGGACTGGTAAGGAAGGCAGACGCGGCCCAGGAGTGACGGCGAGGCTGTGTCTGGGGAGACCAGCGTGGGAGGGTTGGTACATTGGGACGGTTCAGAGAGGAGCTCACGTCGTGTTAACATAGTGCTGCTGTGGCGGCGGTGGGGAGAAGGGGCGTGTGCAGGGCGCAGGAGGACTTCCTGGCCATGTGGGCATGAAGCACAGAGAAGGAGGAGGGTATGTATGCCAAGTTTCAACTTGAGACGCAGACGGGTGGGCACAGGGAGCTTACCAAGAGTACCATCTGGACGTGAGATAAGTCTGTTTGGGGTCAAGTTGAGTTTTGGAGAAGTTGTAGGACTAGAGAAAACACAAAAATTGCATTGGAATGCTATTTAAAGCCAAGTCAGCGGGTGAAGTCTCCATAAAGAGAGTCAGAAATGGTCAGAGATGAGCCTGAGGCGCCCCTGCACAAAGGTGAATGGAGGGAGAGGAAGCAGAAAGGGCCTACAATGAGACTGAGGACCATTGTTGGAGCAGTGTCAGGGTGAGGCGGAAGAGGGACTGGAAGCACAGGCCCCCACACACCGGGAGGGGAGGACGGAAATAGTTGTGGAGGCAGAGGCACGACTGCACACACAGCAGCTGCAGAGGTCAGATGTGGGGCTACGGGAGGAGAGTCTGTGTGTTTGGTGCTCAGCTGTGCTACCTGCTCTCTCTTGGTGACGGTGATGTCATCTTTGGTTTAGGCCATCAGCGCCCTAAGGATGATTAACCCTTTGTAGACGATGTTTCCACACCTCATCATGCGAATTAGGCTCCTTCGGGGTGGCCACACCAGGGGGAGAGGTGCTCAGATGACATCAGCCATCCACCTTCAGCCCATTGCTGAACCACATGCAGCCTTTTCCTTCCTCCACCCAGGTGGTCACAAAGCTCCCCTTGTGTGACCACAGGGCAGGGTAGATGATATGCGCTGCCACTCGAGCCTGCTCGCACCTGTCCCAGGTGGACCCTCCCGTCTTCTGATGGATTGCTGCTGGGTGCTCCGACCTGTCGTTGAGTGGATCTGATGGAGTCTGGCCACAGGGGTGTGCTGGCTCTAGCCACTTCGCATCCCACTGCCAGCGGTTCCATCTCTGTCAGGGCCAGGAGCTGCCATGTGGCTCTGCTGGGCGCCAGGGGGGAGGGGCAGGGCAACACGGGCTTTGGTGCCCAGCCCTAGGGTCTGCAGGGACCCTCCACCAGGCCGTGTCCTGAGTTCTGTGCCATGTCCTGTCCCACCACAGATGGCCCTGTTGCGGGGGTCTGCCAGGCCTCCGGGCTCAAGTGGAAGGGCTGCTTGCAGTGCAGACTGGGCGTGCTGCGGTGCCCTTTCCGGCTCTGGCCCCACTCGAGCGGCCGGTTGGATGTCACCCAGTGTATGGAAGGGGCATTATTCCTAGGTGTGGACTGTGCTCCTCTAGAACCTGAAGTAGGCTGACGCTCAAGACGTTTGTCCCCAGCACTTTGCTCTGGAAGGGACTTACGGGGGACATGCCCCAGAGTAAGAGAGCTCCTAAACCCCCACTGATGCGGCGAGTCTGAAGTGCTGGAGGGTTTCTCTGGAGAGCATGTGTCTTGCCCAGGCCTCCGGCGTGCTGTCGCACCTCCTCACCTGGTCCAGGGCATGAGGTCGGCAACGTGGTGGAGCAGCGTGACATCTGCACAGTCTCCAGGGGGCGCGTGGCCCTTCAGCCTGTCTGACAAAGACGGCGGGTTCCCATAGCCTCGGTGCTGACCCTCCCTGCTGGTAGGGGTGCAGGCCATGCTGCAGCAGCCCAGTACCTGGAAGATGGACTGAGACCCAGCGGCCACGCTACCCGAGGTCACGTCTATTTCAAGCTGTATTTGGGCTTCTGCGGGTAGGTTTGCTGCAGTCCACTGTCAGAGGTAGTGCTTGGTTTGGTTTTTGTAGGGCCGGAACACTTCTTTAAATGGAATACGATGGGGATTGCAGAGGACTTCGTCCCTTAAATCCTTAAGGGTGGCACAGGCGTCTGCAGTCTCCAGGGATGCGCTGCTCTGATCTGCTCTCTTGGTGAAGGGACTGCAGTGTCACGGGCTTCTGCTTGGCCTTTCATCCCAGGATGCTTTCCCGCATGTCAAGGGGACAATGGCAGGGTCCTTCCATTACCAGGTGTGTCCCACAAGTAGTCACGTGGGGAAGTGACTACTGGTTGGGGCCAGACAACTCCCTGGGCACTGTGAGCCTTTCAATCCCCAAGTATTAATGTCAACCTGGACCCTGGGTAATCCCCTTTCCCCCACGGACGGTGAGCTACGGGTGACCTTCGGGGCAGGCAACCTGACAGTTCGCATTCACTGTGGTTCATCCTCCCCCATAAGGACCCAGCCAGCCTCCCCTTCAGTCAGTGGGTCTCAGAGGTCACAGACCGGCTCAGGACGGAGCAAAGGACAGTGGCTTCCCCTGCCTGTGTCATTAGGTCTGTGGCTGCTGTCTACCTGTCCTCTCCCCCGTCCACACGCCAGCAGTGCTGTGCTGCTCTGACTGCCCGCCTGCTTTCTGTAATGACGTGCCACCACCTGCTACTATTGGGGGATCCTAACATCGCTGCTGCTACAAGGGAGCCCGTTCTGCGGCCTGCTCCGGTTGCAGGGGACAGAGAATGCCAGCCCCCGGCGAGGCTGCTGCCTCTCACCAGGCCAGTCCTTGGCGGTCTGGCGGACTGTGCTCTGGGCCCCTGGGGACACAGCTGGCGAGTGCTCTGTGTCCAGCCTTCCGTGCTGTCTGCACGTCAGCATGCCTGCTTCGCTGAGACTCTCGATTCCTTCCTCCACCATTTGCCACAGCAATGATGACATTTATGTTTCAATTAGTGTGGGTCATCACGTCCTCCAAACTTCCAAGAACCCTCTAGAAACACATTAGCACTGTCTCCCAGAGGGTAAAATCCTGAGTCCTGGGAAAGAAAATATTGATAATTTAGACTTTATTAAAATTAAAAACTGCTGGTAAAGATATAAAGCAACAGGAACTCTCTTCATTGCTGGTGGAAGACAGCTTGGCGGTTCTTACAAAGCTAAACACACTCTTAACCATACAACCCAGCAATTCGCTCCTAAGTATTTACCTGACTGAATTGAAAATATGCAGCCCCCCAAACCCGCACATAGATGTTTGTAGAAGCTGGATTCATAGTCACCCAAACTTAGAAGCCACCCAGATACGCTTTAGTAGGTGATGGATAAGCAAACTGTGGTCCACCGGGACGATGGCGTATCTCACCAGGAGGAGACATGCAGGAGCCTTCGATGCATGTCACTAAGTGAAAGAAGCCAATATGAAGGGCTCCAACTCTGTGACACTGTGGGAAAGACAAAACTCTGGGGAACGGTAAAAGATCCGGTTGCCACGGGTTTTGTGGGGCGAGGGGAACAGGTGAAGCGCTGGGGATTTTTAGGGCCGTGACACCGTTCTGAGATTCTACGTTTGTCAGAAACCCTGGAGCAGCACAGCACCAAGAGAGAACTTTCAACTGTGGATCTTAGTTACTAATACACAGCAATACCGGTTCATCAATTATGACAAATGTATCACAATAATGCAAGATGGTAAATTAATGGGGGAAACTGTGCAGGAGGAGAGTGGGTACATGGTCCGTCTGCTCAAGTTTTCTGGTCATCTAAAACCGTTTTAGAAAATAAAATGTATTAATTTTTTAAAAACCCATTTAACAGTGGTAAACTGGGATGGAGTCCTACCAGTGGAAGGAACTCATTAGCCGGTGCAATGTTTTGGGTACTGGGGCGGTATGGGGGGTTGTCAGCAGGACTCAGACAGGGTGCCTGTGGCTGGGTGGGTGCTGTCAGTGCCCTGGAGAAGGACAAGGAAAGGCTGAGGCTGGCCCATCACCAGCTTAAAGTGAAGTGCGAACAGCCCAGGGCTTCTCTGGCAGCAGTAAAGAGAGTGCACATCTTACAGGAAGAACAGAGCATCAGGCCCAGGGTTCAATGATAAGGACAGCAGAGCTCTAGAAAGGATGAATTCCCAACCCCAGCAAGTCTCTGATGCCAAGGTCAGGGCCCCAACGAGAAGGAGTGAGACCCTGCCTTGGGATGGAACAACTGGTTTGGTGCACTCAAGTATCTTTGAACCCTTGGACCCCCAAATGCTCTGGGCTCGCAGTGGTGGTCCACTCGGCCTCCAACAGCCAGCAGACCCCACCTCCCCTCCTGGCCTGCAGGCTGATAAGTAGGCTTGTCACAACATAACCCAGCCAAGGAAGAGCTAGGCCTGGTGAAGGAAGAAAGAGGCCGTGTCCTGCAGTACCTGCAGGACCTAACCCAGGTGTGCCACCAGGAACTGCTGGGTCAAGGGGCAGAATGTCAGGTGGGGTGGTGGGGGGCTTCTCAGTATGGAAACACTTTCCTAGTTGTCTTCTAGAAATGTACTTGTTTGCATTTTACACTTAGGAGATTTTAAGTGATCCATTTTGTGTTAATTTTTATGAAAGGTGTAAAGTCTGTGTTCAGATTCATTTATTTTTGCATGTGGATGTCCAATTGTTCCAGCACCGATTGTTGAAAAAGCTCTTCTTCCCCCACTACGTCGCCTTCACTCCTTTGTCAAAGATCAGTTGCGTATGTCTGTGTGGCGGGCTCTCGGTTCTCTCCCACTGGTCGGTTTGTCTGTCCTTTTGCTGATAGTACACTGTCATGACTGCTCTAGCTCTGTGGAAAGTCTCGAAGTCGGAGATCATTAGAAGCTTTAACAGTGTGTCACTACAGAAGCCAGCGTTCCTCAGAGCTCACCCTCCACCCTCCAGTGAAGGGGCCCCATTCCAGCCTCACTGCCAGCTGCCAGATGACCGAGCGCAAAGGGCCCATGTTAGAGTCTCCTTCCTGGAATCATGCCTGGTGCCAACTGTCCTTCACTGGGAACAGACTGAGACGGAGAGTTGTGTGCAGGGCTTGTTGAGGGCACGCCCATGCACAGCACCTGTAAGGGCAGGATGGAAGCGGGGGGCACAGGGGGCTGCTGAAGCGCATACTCGGAGCTCTGGGGCCAGGATGCCCCTTCACATTGTCCCAAGTTGAGGCCAAGGGGCTGGGCCCTAGTAACCTTCATCAACCAGTTATGCTATGTGAGCTCCCTCAAGAAGGAGCATAGCCTTGAGTGAGGGGGTTCCCTCGGAGAGGGACACAGCTGGGGGGATGGACCTCGATCCAGAAGCGATCTCAGCAGAAACGTCAGTTTTCACAGGAGGCTTCTCCATTTGTAGATGAGGCCCAAGGTGCCAGAGCTTGCCCAGGCCACTGCACTGTTAGAAAGCCTGGAGGCCTGTCTCGTACTATACAGAGAGCTGACAGTGGGGAACTTCAAGCTGTGTTTGAAACCATTAACTCACACTTGGGATAGGAATTGTGGTTTCTTGCTCAAAGAGAGAATGGGGCGGGCAATATAGAATAGTTACCTGAAGGGCTTTCTATATATAAGCTGGTCTCAGAACCGCTTATGCAAGTAAACCTCCTCCCGGTGTTCCAGTCAGACTCGGTCATGTTGCCAACAATCAGATTGTCAGGAAAAGATGAGAACTGCTTCATCAAGCAAGGACGAGGGCAGGACGTGCACTGTCCATCTGTCTGTTAAAAGGAGCGGGATTAGAAATGATTTGGAGACTTACCTGGTATTTTTAGAACTCTTGAAAGAGATAAGGATTCTAAAAACAGGAAAGTGGTAAATGCTGTGTAAGTCAGTAAAGGATCATAGTTAGCTTCATGCTCTTTGTAAAGAATCTATTATAAGTTATGTGGGAGGACTTAGCTTTAAAATTGCTTGAAAAGCAAAATTTGATCTGAGACAGGCAGCCTGGATTTATGAGAGGAAACATGCCATAAGTTGGGTTGGAGATTTTAAAAGATACTATATTTATGACAGACAATGAGAATGCTTTGTGTGGCCTGCTGCTGTGAGGGATGTGATAATGCTCTACTTAAAGATTTATTCTGAAGGTAACAAGGGGGGAAACATGTAAAAGAAACCCTGCATCATCGTCCAGATGTTCATCCAGCCCCACGGGGAGCGAAGTGGGAATGGTGCGATCGTCACAGGAGCCTTGGCTGTGGACTGATGTGTGCGGGGCAGGTGGCATCATGTTTCCCCAGTACCTACTGACACAGGAAGTAAGCAGTGAGGAGTGACTCCTGCATGTGACTGAGATGATTCTCCTTACTCTTCCTTTTTTTTTTCAAAGATTTTATTGGGGAAGGGGAACAGGGCTTTATTGGGGAACAGTGTGTACTTCCAGGACTTTTTTTTTGTTTTTTTCCAAGTCAAGTTGTTGTCCTTTCTATCTTAGTTCAGCTTCAAGTTGTTGTCTTTTCAGTCTTAGTTGTGGAGGGCGCAGCTCAGCTCCAGGTCCAGTGGCCTTTGCTAGTTGCAGGGGGGCACAGCCCACCATCTCTTGCAGGAGTCGAACCAGCAACCTTGTGGTTGAGAGCCCACGCTCTAACACACTGAGCCATCTGGGAGCTCAGCGGCAGCTCAGCTCAAGGTGCTGTGTTCAATCTTAGTTGCAGGGGGCAGAGCCCACCATCCCTTGTGGGAGTTGAGGAATCGAACTGGCAACCTTGTGGTTGAGAGCCCACTGGCCCATGTGGGAATCGAACCAGCAGCCTTCGGAGTTAGGAGCACGAAGCTCTAACCGCCTGAGCCACTGGGCGGGCCCTTACTCATCCTTTTAATTGGAAAGAGCAAGGACTTCTTTCCACAAAGGATAACCAGCTTTGCAGAGTCCTGGCTGGAGCCTTTAGCCCAGGGATCAGGTTCCTGGGAGACACAAATGGTGAATGTCCCCAGGGCTGCCAGAGCCACTGATGGACGATGGGACCTTCATACAGGAGCATATGACAATCCCAGGGGACAGGAGTGAGGTGGAAGGAGGCAGGACTGTGGTCCTCAGGACAAAGGGGCACAGCCATTAGGCGTCTGGATTTTCAGGAGGTGGGACACTCAGCAGGTGGCCAGGACTCCCTGAGTCAGGACATCAGGGCAGTGCTGCCAAGAAGCAGGTGTGGTGAGGTCCTCTGACCTGCAAATCCAGTGCTCTGTGATTCCTGTCAGGGAAATGTGGGCCCACGAGCAGATCCGGATGTCCCAGTGGGCATGGTGAGGTGGCCCAGCTGTCAGGAGTGGAGAGCCATGGGAGACATGAATGTCACCCAAGGGAACTATGATCAGATACAAGACAAGAATTTTCCCTTCACAACTCCCATCTAAGATAGTACTGGGAGTCCTAGCTAATGCAACAAGACAGGAAAAGGAAATACAAAGTATACAGTGTGAAAGGCAAGAAATAAAACTGTCTTTGTTTGCAGATGCCATGATTGTAGACAATCCCAGAGAATAAACAAAAAACTTCTGCAACTAATAAGCAATCATAGCAACAATGTTGCACGATACAGTTAATTTACAAAAGCCAATTGCTTTCCTAATACCAGCCATGAGTGATTAAAACATGAAGTAAATACAACACCGTTTACACAGTGAACCGTGAAGCTGGGCCTGGAACTCTTACCTAGAGCTTTTGCATTTACTGTTCCCTCTGCCTAGAAGACTTTTCTCCCAGCTGTCCACATGGTTCACTCCTTCACATTCGTCAAATCTTCTCTGAAAAAGCTATCTTCTTGGAAGATTATGGGAAGATACAGGAGTAGGAAGCACCAAGAATCTGTTTCCCCACCTGCACAACAGCTGCACAGGCAGGATGTGTCTGATGAAACCACTTTAGAACTCCAGTCTGTTGAAGGCTCGCAGCTTCCAGGGAAGGCGCAGGCAGTACATTGCAGTTAATTTTGGTCAGTTTCAGCTCCTAAAACAGTTGCAGCTCACCATCACCCTGCCCCAGCTCAGTAGCCAACGCCTGTGCGTGTTTCTGGTGCAGCTTGCATGCATCTTGTGGGAGCCAGGGTGGACATTCACAAAATATTGCGGACCTGTCCTCTGATTGCTAATTGCTGCTGCTGATCACAGAGGTGTAAAGAGGAGGATAGCCATTGTTCTTGAATCTTCCCCATTGTTGCAAGCCCCTCCCCCTCCAGCTGAAGTAACTTCCAGGAACTTAAAGGGCTGGCACACTTTCTACTTCCCCTGTCATTTTTCATCTTTTTCCCATTTTGGGAACCAGACCTTAAAGACTAGGACATTCAAAAGCAATGCATGTACAGGAGACATTTAGAAAGTGACTTGAGAGCCCAAGGAAAGGCACTGGCTCAAAAAAGACCTGAGAGCACCTTACGTTTATACCCCAGGCTTGTCTGCAGCACAGAGACAAGCTACAACAATTTTTAAAAAATAAACAAAAACAATAACAAAAAAACAGCAAACCCTGGTGAAGGGGAAGAATCTACTTGCCAGAGATACCATATTATTAGATTCAAATGTCCAGTTTTTAACAAAAATATCACAAAACGTACAAAGTAACAGGAAAGTATGGCCCATTCAAGGGGGGGGGGGGGGAAATCAACAGAAACTGTTCCTAAAAATGACCTGAGGAAAGATCTAGACAAAGACTTTAAAACAACTGTCTTAAAATATGCTCAAAGAATTAAAGCAAGATGTTGAGAAAGTCAAGAAAATGATTTATGAACAAGACAGAAATATCAATAAAGAGATAGAAAACCTAAAAAGGAAACCAAACAGAAATTCTGGAGCTGAAAAGCATGGTAACTGAAATGAATAATTCACTACAGGGATTCAAAGACAGATTTGAGGAGGCAAAAGAATCAGCAAACTAGAAATAGGACAGTGGAAACTATTGAGTCTGAGGAACAGAAAATAAAAAGATTAAAGTAAAGCAGATGGAGCCGAAGGGACCTGTGGGACACCACTAAACAGACCAACATATGCATTATGGGAATCCCAGAAGGAAAAAAGAGAAAGGGCAGAGAGAAAATTTGAAGAAATAAAAGCTTTGGATAGTCATCAAAAAAAAAAATTGATGACTATAAACATCCAACAAGCTCAATAAATTCCAGGTAATCTGAAATCAAAGAGACCCACATTGAGAAACATTATAATCAAAACTTTCAAAAGCCAAAGGCAAAGAATCTTGAAAATATCAAAAGAGAAGCGACTCGTCATAAAGAAGGGGTCCTCAAGATTATAAACCTATTTCTCATCAGAAATTTTGGAGGCCAGAAGGCGGTGGTGGGCTGATATATTCAAAGGAGTACTGTGTTTCCCTGAAAATAAGACTTAACCGGAAAATAAGCCCTAGCCTGATTTTTCAGGATGACATCCCCTGAACATAAGCCCTGATGAGTCTTTTGGAGCAAAAATTAATATAAGACCCAGTCTCATTTTGGGGTAAACATGGTAAAAGAAAAAGAAACTGTCAACCAAGAATCTTATATCCAGCAAAATTGTCCTTCAACAGCAAGGGAGAAGTTAAGACATTGTAAGATAAACAAAAGCTGAGAGAGTTTATTATCACTAGACCAGCCATACAAGAACTGTTCAAAGGATTGCTGCAAGGTGAAAGGAAAGGATACTACTAGACAGTAACTCAAAACCATATGAAGAAATAAAGATATCAATAAAGGTAAATATATGGGCAATTATTAAAGCTCGTATTATTGTAAGTTTGTAACTCTACTTTTTGTTTTCTACATGATTTAAGAGCCTAATACATGTAAAAGAATGGTTAGTTTAGGGGCGGCCTGTTGGTTCAGTTGGTTGGAGTGCAGTACTCTTAATAAGGTCGCCGGTTTAATCCCCACATGGGCCACTGTGAGCTGTGCCCTCCACAACTAGATTGAAACAACTGCTTGATTTGGAGCTGATGGGTCCTGGAAAAACACACTTAAATAAAAGTTTTTTTTAAAAAAAGAATTGTTTATATTTTGGGGCATACAGTATATAAAGATTAATTTTGTGATGTGAACAACTGAAAGAGGTGAGGACAGACCTGTAGGGGGCAGAGTTTTTGTTATTGATGTTAAGCTGGTAGAAATTCAAATGAGTGTTATAACATTAGGATGTTAAATGTAATCCCCATGGTAGACACAAAGGAGATACCTATGGAATATACACAGAAGGAAATGAGAAAGGACTGAAATGTTTCACTACAAAAAAATCAACTAAACACAAAAGAAGACTAATGCAGGATATACGGGACAAAAAAGCAATAAGACACATAGAACACGTAGAATACAAATAGCAAAATGGCAGAAATCCCTCCTTATCAGTAATTACTTTAAATGTAAATGGATTAAACTCTCCAATCAAGAGACAGATTAGCAGAATGGGTACAAACACATGATCCAGTCATATGATGTCTACAAGAGACTCACTTTAGATCCAAAGACGTAAGTAGATTGAAAGTGAAAGGATGGAAAAAGATACCCACACAAATACCAAAAGGCAGAGGTGATTATACTAATACCAGACAAAAGAGACTTTAAATCAAAAAAGTTTACAAGAGAAAACCAAGGATATTATGTATTAATAAAAGGTTCAGCACAGCAAAAAGATGTAACAATTATAAACATTTATGCACCTAATAAAAGATTGCAAAATATATGAAGCAAAAACTGACAGAATTGAAGGGAGAAAATGACAGTTCTAAAAGTTGTAGATTTCAACACTCCATTCTAAATAATGGATAGAACAATCAGACAGAAGATAAGTAAGGAAATAGAGCATTTAACACAATAAGTAAACCAACAAGGTGTAACACCTTATACAGAACACTCCACCCACCAACAATAGCACACACATTCTTCTCAAATGCACATGTGACATTTTATATGATAGACCATATGTCAGGCCACAAATTAAGTCTCAATAGATTTAAAAAGTTAGATATTATACACAGTATCTTCTCTGACCACAACAGCATGAAGTTAGAAATCAACAACAGAATTAAACTGGAAAATTCACAAATTTGTGGAAATTAAACATACACTCTTAAAGAACCAATGGATCAAAGAAGAAACCATAAGGGAAATTAGAAAATACTCAGAGGGAAATGAAAACAAAGGCACAACATACCAAAACTTATGGGATGCAGCAAAAGCAGAACTGAGGAAGAAATTTATACTATCTCCATTTACATTTTTTAAAAAGGGGATCTCAAATTAACAACTTAAGAAGCTAGAAAAAAGAAGAGCAAACTAAATCCAAAGGTAGCCAAAGGAAGGCAATAATAAAGATTAGGGCAGAGATAAATGAAATAGAGTAGAAAAATAATAGTCAATAAAACCAAAAGTTGATTCTTCAAAAAGATCAAGAAAATGGACAAATCTTTAGTTATATGGATTAAGAAAAAAAGAGAAAAGACTCAAGGTATTAAAATCAGAAATGACAGTGGGGACATTACTATTGATTCTACAGAAATAAAAATGATTATAAGGGAGTACTATGAAAAATTGTACACCAACAAATTGGATAACCTAGGTGTAATGGAAAAATTCCTAGAAACACAAAACTTACCAAGAATAAAACATGGAGAAGTAAAAAAATTTAAATAGGACTATAACTGGTAAGGAGATTAAATCAGTATTTTCAAATCCCCAAAGAAATAAAAGCCCTGGACCTGATGGCTTTACTCATGAATTGTAGCAAACATTTAAAGAATAAGAATAATTAACATCTATCCTTCTCAAACTTTTCCAAAATAATTGAAGAGGAGAGAACACTTCCTAACTCATTCTATGAAGGAAACATAACCCTGATACCAAAGCCAAAGACACTGAAAGAAAACTACAGACCAATATCTCTTATTCCCATTGATGCAAAAATTCTCAACAAAATACTAGCAAACAGATTTCAGCAACATATTAAAAGGATTATACATCACAACCAAATAGGATTTATTCCTCGAATGCAAGGATGTTTCCACATGTGAAAATTGATCAATGTAATGTAACATACTACATTAACAGAATGGGGGAGAGGGAGCACCACGAGCGTCTCGATCATATTCAACATCATATTCAATTCATCATATTCAAACATCATATTCAATGGTGAATAACTGAAAGGATTTCCTCTAAGGATGTTCACTTTTGCCGCTTTTATTCAATACAGTCCAGGAAGTCTTAGCAATTAGGGAAAAAGCAAAAAAAAAATAGGCATCCAAATTGGAAGGAAAGAAGTAAAATTATCTCTGTTTTCAGACGATATGATTTCATGTGTAGAAAATCCTGAAGATTATTAACTAATCAATGAATTCAGCTAAGTAACAGGACACAAAGTCAACACACAAAACATCAGTTGCATTTCTATACTAACAATGAATAATCTGAAAATGAAATTACAAAACAATTCCATTTACAATAGCATAAAAAAGGATAAAATACTTTAACCAACGAGATGAAAGACTGTACAATGAGTGCAAACTACACAACATTGCTGAAAGAAATGAAAGAAGACGTAAGTAAATGGAAACACATCCTGTGTTCGTGGATTGAAAGGCTGAAAATTGTTAAGATGTCAGTACTGCCTAAAGTGACCTACAGATTCAGTGAAATTCTTTTTAGGATCCCGATGACCTTTTTTGCAAAAATAGAAGAAAAAAAAGAAAAAAATCCTAAAATTCATACAGAATCTCAAAGGATACCAAATAGCCAAAACAATCTTGGAAAAGAAGAACGGAGCTAAAGGACTCATACTTCCTGATTTCAAACCTTATTATAAAGCTACAGTAATCAAAATGGTGTGTATTGGCATAAGGAGACACAGAGAGAATGGACATATAGCGGAGAAGAGAGCCCAGAAATAAACTCTCACTCATCTGGTCAAATGGTTTTTGATAAGAATGCCAAGAACATTTAATGGGGAAAGGACAGGCTTTTCAAGGCATGGTGTTGAGAACACTGGATTTCCACATGAAAAAAGTGAAGTTGGACCCTTATATACCTATACAAAAAAATGACTCAAAATGTTTTAAAGATTTGAGTGTAAGACTTAAAACTATAACACTGTTAGAAGAAAACAGAGAAAACATTTCGTGACATTGGACGTAGCAATGAATTCTTGGATATGATACCAAAGACACAAGTAACAAAAGAAAAACTGGACGTATTGGACTCCATGAAAATTTAAAAATGTTTGCATTAAAAGACAAGATGAACAGTAAAAAGGCGACCCACAGAACGGGACAAAATATTTTCAAATCATATATCTGATGAGGGTTTAATACCCAGGATATGTAGAGAACTCCTAAAACTGAACAATAGGAAAATAACCTGACTTAAAAATGGGCAAAGGACTCAATAGACATTTCTCCAGAGCAGATACACAAACGGTCCATAAGCACATGGAAACATGCTCATCATCACTGAGCACTAGGGAAACGCACCTCACACCTACTAGGACTGCTATTATTTAGAAAAGAAAATAACAAATGTCGGTGAGGATGTGGAGAAATTGGAACCCTTTGTGAGAAGGTAAAATGGTACAATCACTGTGGGAAACAGTATGGCAGTTCCTCAAAAAATTAAAAATGGAATTACCATGTCACCCAGCAATTCCACTTCCGGCTATATACTCGGAAGAATTGAAAGCAGGGTCTCGAAAACATAATTGTGCACCCATTTTTATGGCATCCCTATTCACAATGGCAAAACATGGAAGCAACCCAGGTGTCCACTGACAGATGAATGGATAAACATATGTGGTCTGTCCATGCAATGGAACATTATTCAGCCTTAAAAAAGGAGAGCCATTCTGACACACTACAACATGGGTGGACTTTGAGGGCATTGCGCTGAGTGAAATAAGCCAGTCGCGTAGGATACATGCTGTGTGATTCCGCTTATGTGAGTCCTTACGAGTACTGAGAGTAGTCAGGCATAGACACTGAGCGTAGGATGGTGGCCAGGGGCTGAGCGAGGGGGTGGGGAGTGCTGCATAATGGGTGTCCGGTTTCAGGTCTACAAGATGAAAGGAGTTCCAGAGACAGGCGGTAGTGATACGTGCACAGCACTGTGAATGCTCACACCACCACTGAACTGTGCGCTTGAAAATGGTTAAGACGGGGGATTTTGTGTTACGGTTGACCACAATTTAAAACCCTTCTCAGCAAGGCCACTCTTCCTTGACCTCCCTGGAGTCAGCACCCTCACAGAATCCCTGCGGCCATGGAGATTCTTTCTCTCCAGTCCTTCGCACCACTTAACACAGCATCTCCTTTACTTGCTCGTGTTTTACACTGCGTGTGCTTTCTCCTAGAATGTGGGACAAGGCTACTGTTTGCTTTGTCCAGAGCTAGGCCCACAGCTCACCGAAAACCCTGGCACACAGACAAGCTCAATCAGTGCTGGTTTGTAACAGCTTTACTGAGCTACGTCACATGCCATGCAATCCACCCTTTTAAAGTGCACAATTCAGGGATTTTTAGTATATTCACAAGGCTGTGCAACCATCCCCCTGATTCCAGAACATTTTCATTACCTCAAAAAGAAAGCCTCTCCCCATTAGCACTGCCTCCCCAGATCCCCGGCCCCCAGCCCTAGGAGACCACGGATCTGCCTTCCACTCTCTGAGTTCATCTGAATGGAGCCATACAGGGTCATCTTGTGACCATTTCCTTCGCGAGGCGTACTGCCCACAGCATTCATCCAGGTAGCCGGTAGCAGTAAGCACCTCACTTCTTGCTTCGTTTTCCTCCCACCTTACTCTTTGGTTCCTCGTGCCACCTTTTCTCCAGCTCCGCTCAGATTTCACCTTCTTTGTAAATCTTCCCAGACTTGGAGCACCAGCCAGCGTGCGAGTTGACCCTGGCGAGCCCACACCACTGCTGATGCCGACGCTCCCCATAAACCTCAGCACTAAATTACTTACTCTCTGAGACGGTCATTCCCTTTTCCTTTTATGAGGGTCCAGCTCCTATTTTAATTTGTTCCCTGAAGCCCTTGGGGGAGTAGATCTGAATCTCCTGACCAACCCAGCTGGAAGTCAAACCCACTTTACTCCTGCCACCAAGTGGCAAGAGGCAAGCATGACAGCAATTCGCACTGGACAGACCAGACCCCAGATGAGTGAAGCCACCAAGCCCAGCTGTGTCATTGCCATGGGTGAAGTGCAAGGACTTCACACCCCTTCAGAGCGTAGCGTGTGTGCCCGCCTTACTGAGGGTATTTCAAAGCCAGAGTCGGGCTTTTGATGGACTTGGTTAGAGGATGTCTCAAGTCCTCATAGACCAGGCTGGTCATCAGAATGACCTGTGGGTGTTTAAAAATATAGATGCCAGAGCCCACTCTCAGCCTACCGAGTCTGAATCTCGGGGGCTGTGGGGTGAGAACTGCTGCACTGCCCTGTAACCTTGCGGTGGGGAGTGTCGTTCTTGCTGTCCACTGCAGGGTCTGCTCCTGACATGTGCCTTGCGCACGAAAAGCACACAAGTACCAATTGAATGAATGAAGTGATCGGTGAATGAGTGAATGGCTGAACCCTGTAAAGACCTCTATAAAATAGTTCTTTTTATTGAGATGAAATTCACATACTAACATAGAAGTCCCCCTTTTACAGTGAGCAGTTCAGTGGCATTTGGCACATTCAGAGAGTTGGGCAACCACCCCTCTGTCTGCGTCCAAAACATTTCCAACCCCCAGAGGAGACCCCACCCCGCCCCAGCCCCCGGTGACCACTCGCCCACTTCCTGTCTCCATAGATGTGCCTGTTGTAGACACTTCACCTGAGTGGAATCACACGCTATGTGTCCTTTGTGACTGCGCCTCTCCCAGAGCACAGTTTCAGGGTTCCTCCACGTTGTGGCCGAGTCCTATGCGTGGTGTGGACGGACGAACCACACAGTGTTTGTGCATCTGGTGACGGACATGGAGACAGTTGTAATATGTTCTGTACAGCCAGCTAACAGGATTCACACGCAGGACCATTCTCTGCCTTGTTCCTCATGAACCTGAGAAATGTATCTTGCTCACTCCAGGGTTCTTTGATCGATCCACCCGTGGCTTTCTTTGTGACAGGAAGAAGTAAGGCTGGCTTTATGTGACACTTATGGAAAGACAGAAGTTAGCCTTAGATAGGTAACTCCTGAGGGAGGCCACATGTCCTCTTTGCAGAAAGCTTTCTATTTGTTTGAAGCTTTTCCAGCTTTTTTACCCTCAAAAACCCTACTGTAGGGCCCCGTCCAGCCGACCCCACCCCCACATCAGGAGTGCTGCCCGCTTCGGCCTGTGCATGACGGGACGGTCAGCATGTGCACCATGAGCCTGACTTCTCAACAGGACGCCTTGGAGGTCGCCGGTGTGCTTGTCTGCATGGCTGGTTTCGTGTCACTGTGTGTGGCGTTCCGTGGTGCACGCCTTACATTTCACTTCCCCATCCTGTGCTCACAGAACTGGGCGCTGTGGGCATGTTGGCCGCTCCTGTTGGTGCGCTCGTCTCTCCTGGGCCCATGGCGGCAGGAGCGGATGCCACTGAGCCTGAGGTTTGAGTCCACGCATTCAACCGTGTTTCCTCAGAAGGTCCTGCATGGGAGGCCCTGACCTGGGGGACAGAGCGGTAAGCAATACACATGTCCTGCTCCCCAAACATTTACCGTAGTTGTCGCTGAAATAGCCAGTGAAGACGCAGGCAGCTGGGGCCATGGTCCCGCTGCATAGGGGACGCTGATCCCGCCTTTCAGGGTGGGGACGTTTGCCAGGTGACCCTGTATTGGCACTTTCGCTGGCCTGGGGAGTCAGCCCTGTCGATGGCGGATTTGCTGAGTGGAGGGGCTTTGTGGCCTTGACTCTGCCATCCTACCCTCAGCCCCAAGCAAAGCAAACTGACTGAAGTGGGCACCTGAGCTTGGGCAGCCAGTCTGTCGGGGGGCCCAGGAGAGAGGGCAGAGGCAATGAGAGTGTCAGTCCTGGCGTCCCCCCAGGCAGAAGGGGGGCGGTGACAAGCTGAAGCCTACAGTTGTGAAGAAGAGACAGTGAACAGCCACGGGAAGACTGGCAGAGGCAGAGAGCCCCGAGGGAGTTCACAGGGACCTGTGAGACCTCGGCGAGTCGGGCCATGGGTCCACGCCTGCCCCTCCGTGGGTTCCTACAACTGGCAGCCCTTCTCTGGAGCTGCTGTGACCTCGTCCCTGTGCCTGGATGAAAACAAGGACTTCAAAGCCCTTAAACCTCAGAGAAAGTGAGGATGGTGCCCCTGCTCTGTTTTGTTTGCTGCTCAAAGCCCGTCCTCTGCTTCTCTGACACTTCAACTGTCCGACTTCAATCTCTTGACAGTCAACCTCCCAAAATTAAGTTACCCAAATTCCCAAGTAAGCTGAAAAGCCATTTTTCTTGCAAACCTTTTATGAACATAATTTAATACAAAAATAAACTAATAAACTAAAGACCATATATTTTAGCAGTAGCACAATACAAGAGACAAATGAACAGTATTTTAGCCAAGGGAAAAGGAAAATAAAATAGAAATAGGATGTAAGTCATATTCTATGCATAAATAACTTTAAAGAGAAATAATAAAGATGACTTCTATAACTTTTAATATATTTGGGGAGAGATTATTTACTTGTAGTAAGATGAGAGGAGATAAATATAGCTGAAGTTTTGCATGATCAGGATTGAGTTAGTTTCTTAAGAAGACACAGTAAGCAAGTGTCGTTTCATAGAATTTTTAAGATTCTGGGGTCAGGCAAAATTTCTCTGCATTTGGGTGACCAGATTTCCACGGGGCAAATCTCCCTACATCTGGAAAGTTGCAAGTGATTTTTACAACTTACAAACCTCTTTTAAAACCTCATCAAACAAAATACTACTTAAGAATAAAAAATGATGAACTACTGATACGTGTAACAACTGGATGAATGTGCAGAAAACTATACTGAGTGAAAACGAGCCAGTCCCTACGGGTTCCGGTTACGACAGTTACAGAGATGGAAGACAGATGAGTGGTTGCCGGGGCTGAGGGGTTGGAGGGAGAGGGTGGTGACTGTTCTACGGAGGACAGAGGGGTCCCTGTGGTGATGAAGGTTCTGTGTCCTGACCGTGTTGGTGGGTACACGGACCAACACACGCGGCAGAAACCACAGATTTAGAGACATAAACGCACAAATGAGCAGACGTCAAAGTGGGGAAATCTGAGGAAGACGGTGCGTTGCCAGTCAATACGTGACTATCAGCGTCAGTGTGTCCGCCTCCTGCTTGTGATATTATTCCAGTATAGTTTGGCAAGATATTCCTCTTGGGGAAACTGAGAAAGTGGTACCTGGGGTCTCTCTGTGTTGTTTCTTGGAGTTGAACGTGTCTGCAATTATCTCACGATAAAAAGTTCAATTTAGAACACAGGGAACAAATCTCCTATGAGTCCAGCCGTGGGCACCACATGCGTTGGCCGTCCCAGGTGGGAGGAGAGGCTGAGAGCGCGTCCTTCAGGTGCCCTTGCTGCCCCTGTGACGGGGCTGCCATACGTGTGCGCACACTCAGGGGGCTGCCTCCTTGGGACACGTCTTCACGTTACCAGTTAACTCCGTCCCTTCCCTCTCACGCAGTTTTGGGGCCTCCTGTGGGGCATTTTGCCAACACTGCGATGTGTTGTTGCCATGGCTTTTGTGCATTTGCTTTGCTGTGTATCTGCGTGTCACCTAGGATGTCGTGTGAGTCAGGGTGAGAGGGGAGAGGAGGGGTGAGGCTGGGGATGGCCGGTCACACATGCGTGCCGCTTGTGGAGCTCTCGGGACGCTGTACCCCCACCCGCACCCCATGTCCCCCGGGAGACTCAGATCCAGGAGGGCGGCCAGGTGTGTGTTTCTTGGTCACTGCTGTCTTCCCAGCACTTGAGGAACTGGCGGATGTGGACACCGAGGAGGAAAAGGACAGTGGGCAGCGCTGGCTGCCCCGCTGCCCAGAGGAAGCCATGCCCCCATTCCGAGTGCTTCCCGCCTTCACAGGAGTTGTGCGTGGTCAGTGCGGGACTGCTGTGGCCGCGTCCTTGCCTCAGCAGTCCCCGGCACTGTTTGCCATGACGGGGCTGAGAAGAAAAGCCTACAGTTCCTCAGTGTTGTTGCACGTGACCACGCCACACGCTACTGAGCCAGCCTGGGGCGCAAGTTTCTGACTTGATTTTGGACACTGCTGGTCCGGAGGTGCCACTCGGTGCAAACCCTGCCGAGAGATTTCATCTTCTGCTGAGCAAGCATGGCGTCATGAAGAAAATTTGGCCGAGAAGCTTATGCTTCCCAACCACATTGAAAGACTCGTCAGTGTAATAAAAGTTGTACTTTTATACTCCTGCCCAGCGTGGTTTTATGCAGTGAAATTGGGGGTGTTCGTGCAGAACTTGTGTTTTGCAAGGAGAGGAATGACCTGTGTCTTTGAACACTCTCTGGGCTTTAAGTTATTTCTAATCATTCTCTCAGACATTGGTCTTAACTGATGACGGCATGTGCCTAAGTTTTGGTGGCTTCTTAAAGCTTCAGGAGAAGCCGTGGGACCTCTCAGTGGGGTCACACTAGTTCAGCTCGACCTTTTCAACCCCAAAGACAAGTGCTTGGTGGTTGACGGGGGGAAGTCGGGCAAGTGGGTGGCAGGCACTGCTAACTCCGTCAGAAGATCCTTGTGGCGTTTCATGCTACCTTGTGACTGTGTTACTCTGAATAAAAATGTGGGAAAGATGCCTTCAGTTCAGTTTAGGAAGTCACAGGGGATAAGTCACCTTAATTTACAGAAATGTAGCAAGGCTCGTGTGTCTTTCTCTCTGGGCAAAAGAAGTAGCTTAGAGTGTTTGCCAAAGAAAGAGGTTTCTGGTGCTGAGATGGCTGGGCTGGCGTTTCGGCCCCATGCCAGGCCTCACCTCCCTGAACTGTGTGCAGAGGCACCCGCCCCGTGACCCAGGGGAAAGCTGGTGTTTCAGGGACCCAGCCGCATGCTCCCAAGTAAAGGAAGGGAACGGTTCCTGGGGGGTGGAGGTTACATTCATGGGTGGCATGCATTTCAGTGGAGGATTTTCCCCAGAGTGTTTCCTTAGACTCTGATGTCTGCTGCCTCCCCTCACTGCCCATGAGGGTGCTGGCACCCCAGCCTGGTCTCTGTCTGTGTTCCACGTCACATCTTACACATTAAATGATTGAATAGGCTTATGAAATCTGTTTCTGTAGTCTCTTAAAGTATTGTACTTGTAAGTGCAGAGAACTAGACGCGTGTAACAGTGCTTTGCTGCCTATAAATTGTTCCGGGAGCTATGACGGAGTAAAATATACCGGTGGTTCTGAGGGTTGGACAAAATCATCCTGACTTCCAGAGGCTCTCGTACGTGGTAAACGTGGCACTTTCTGTCTTCCAGTGAGCACCCCATGCCCACCTCGTGTAACTGTCCTGCGAGTGAGCTTTGGAAGGACTGACTCTTCCCATAAAAGTCAGAAGCGTATTTCAAGGAGCCAGCTTTAGTCCCAGACAAAGTGGGAAGATTGCCTCCTGTGCCCCTTGCTCCCGTTAGGCATCAACAGCTCTGAATACCCAGCTGCTCCACTGACAGCGTGGACGAAACACATCCAAACTACAACTATTGGTTTCCTCCGAAAGCTGCCCCTTCCCACTCACAAGTGTCCGTGAATGTCAGCCCCACTCATGCAGCTGCTCCAGCCAATGCCCGGGAGACACTGACCCTCGCTTTTTCTCACGAACCCTCTAATTCCACCCATCAACGTGTCCTACTGACACGATCCCAAACCTGTGGGCTGCTCTCCTTTTCAGTTACCACTGTCACACTCTCATCCAAGCCACCATGCTTTCTCCCAAGCTCCCCCATTGGACTTCTTACTTCTAATTTTATCCCAGTAAAGTCTTTTCATACAGCAGCCACCCATACCAGAAATAAGATTGTATCATATGCCTGTTTAAAACTTCCTAATGGCTTTCTATCAGTCAAGGTCTAACCAAGAAAACAGACCTGCCTTCAAGTGTATGTAACCAGGGGAGTTCAAGGTGGGGAGTTGTTTACACAGAGGCTAGGCCATCTTGAGGTGGCCCAGATAACATCAACAGGAATCCACTGCCACCTCTAGGCCAAGGGACAAAAGAAGGAAGCTGGGTGGCACTGAGGATAATCCAGATTCCTTCCCATGGCCATTACAACCCCAGTACGTAGAGCAGTACTCAGCGACTCAGCAAATGTGGGTCAGTAGGGTGGATGGGTAGATGAATGGATGGATGGTGAATGGATGGATGGATAGATGGATGGTGGATGGATGGATGGAAGGTGGATGGTAGATGGATGGAAGGTGGATGGATGGATGGATGGATGGATGGATGGATGGATGGTGGATGGATGGTGGATGGATGGATGGATAGAAGGTGGATGGATGGATGGATGGAGGGATGGATGGATGGATGGTGGATGGATGGATGGATGGATGGATAGAAGGTGGATGGATGGATGGATGGATGGATGGCTGGATGGATGGATGGTGGATGGATGGATGACAGATGGATGGACAGATGGTGGATGGATGGATGGATGGATGGATGGATGGATGGATGGCTGGATGGATGGATGGTGGATGGATGGATGGATGGTGGATGGATGGATGGATGGATGGATGGATAGAAGGTGGATGGATGGATGGATGGATGGATGGATGGATGGATGGTGGATGGATGGATGACAGATGGATGGACGGATGGTGGATGGATGGATGGTGGATGGATGGATGGATGGATGGCTGGATGGATGGATGGTGGATGGATGGATGACAGATGGATGGACAGATGGTGGATGGATGGATGGATGGATGGATGGCTGGATGGATGGATGGTGGATGGATGGATGGATGGTGGATGGATGGATGGATGGATGGATGGATAGAAGGTGGATGGATGGATGGATGGATGGATGGATGGATGGATGGATGGTGGATGGATGGATGACAGATGGATGGACGGATGGTGGATGGATGGATGGTGGATGGATGGATGGATGGATGGATGGCTGGATGGACAGATGGTGGATGGATGGAGGGATAGACAGGTGGGTGGGTGGGTGACAGGTGAATGGATGAATGTATGAGTAAATCGGCGTCCCATTTGGCATCTCCCGTCCAGCGTCCTGCATACATTCAGAAGGCTGATGGTAGCACTTCAGTGGCATGTTGCTTTCCTTAGGCAGTGGTCCTTCCCACAAGGATGTCTGCCTGGGGACTGTGCAGCCTCTGTGTCAGATGTGCTCAGACTTGCCTTGCTGTATGAGTTTAGTCTGCTTCTGTTCCCTCACTGGTGAAAGGGGTTGTAATAATGATGGCTGCTCATAGGGGTAGTGTGAGGGCTCCCCAAGTCTCAGTGCCGAGTCTCAGGGTTATGCTGCAGGCCTGGGGGTCCCTGAGGTGCCGAGTCTCAGGGTCATGCTGTAGGCCTGGGGCTCCCCAAGGTGCCAACTGTCAGGGCCATGCTGCAGGCATAGAATAACTAAGCTGGACAGAGTCAGCTGGGCCTGGGAACCAGTGTCTGTGATGAGCACTGCTAGGGTCTGGGCAATATTTTGTGGGAACCATGGAAGCTCGGGAGTATGTATTCCTTCATCCAGCTCACTCAGGACACCTGGCTTTGCAGAGCCAGCATGTCAAGTGTTTCAGTGCTGGGTGCCATGGGGTGGCACTGTTCGCTAGCCGTTGGCCTCAGCACCCGGGCTCTGCCTGGATGCAGGCTCTCTTCCACTGACGGGCTCAAGTAACCTTGCACTGGTTGGCACAGGTTTTTAAATTTAAAAAATCACAGTGTTATGAGATGACCATATGATTTAGAAATTTCTTCCAGGACTGGATTGGAAATAGAAGAGATCATTTTGCCATCTTGTCTAGTTGATTGGTCTCATTAATCTGTGTTGGAAACGCACAGATCATGAGCAAACCAATGGACCTCCTGGAACATATTCCCAGTGGCTTCAGTTTTTCTGAGGAAAACAGGCCAGAGCACACAGGTGGTGGCACACCGCTGGAAGGCCTGGCCCTATAGGTGACTCTCATGCCCTGGGGACCCCTGGCAGAGCGAGTGCATCGCGGAGTTTCCTAGCTAAGGAGTGAGGTTCAGCCGAGGTAAGTACTCTTTATGTTAAATGACTTTTCTGAAGGAATCATCTGTCAGTAACTGCTGGACTCCTGTGCTCTGTGCAGCCGTCACAAGCCCCACACAAGCTGGTGGGGTGGGTGGAGAGGGAGCCACGTGACTTGCCCAGAGTGTCTGGTGCACAGAGTCGGAGCCAGACGTCACCGCCCTGTAGGCCCCAGAGCCTGCCAGCCCCAAGTCATGTCACCGCAGGGGAATTGTCCTCCTGCGTCACACAGCGCCTCTCCCACCTCCACAGCGGAGCTGGGCGCAGCGTCGTGGCTTGTTTCTGCTCCATGTGCTCTCAGGGATTTGGACCGGTTGGCATTTCCTGATGCACCTGTCCCACAGCTGTGCTGGAGAACGAGGAAGGGGACAGTGGGTACAGGGGGTGCAAGAGCCTGTAAAACACATTACAGTTTGCAAACTGCTTTCACACCTGCAAGCCTAGAAACTGAACCCTCCCCCTGCCTACCTCACTTAGGTGGGAGGAGTCTGCCAGGGCTCCCCTCCCACGTGCAAGCCTCTTGTCAGCAAAGGTCAGATTTAAGGTCACCTGCATTGAGGCTTCACTTGCTACCTCTCATTTTTTAGTCGGAACACCGCATTTTCATTTCCTTCCTACTTTGTACTATTTGATATTTTCTTTTCTATTTATGTGACTGTTTTTACTTTCTGTCTCTTCCCCCTAAACATAAGTTCTATGTGATCAGAAACTATCCTCTTCCTCTCCTTATAGAAAGCTGTCAAATTAACTATAAGTTAGTCTCAAATCAATAAATGAAAAATATTGGTAAGACCTCACAACTTGCAAAGAAGAGAATATACACTGATAACTTTAAAGAAATGGCTAACATGTAAGTTGTGCTTCAATTCCTTTCAAGATATCGTGAGACTACATAAGCAGCTTGAGTTTTCCTACAGTCTCAGGTCTGCGGCCAATTTGGATGGAGCGAGAAATCACACACTTTCGTATAAAAATCTCACCAACAAAGAAAGGCTACCAATACCTTCCAATTGGGCAGCAGATCAGCACGGTTGTGTTGGGCCATGCTGCTGACAGCCATCTGGCCCGACTGCTCAAGCTTCCGAGGCTTCCCATGTTTTCTGCACCCACAGCAGCGCTGCTTTTCATCAGAGGAAGGAGGCAGGGCGGGTGTTCTTGAGAGTTAGAAATGCACTTTGCTTTAATGACTTCTAACCCACACTCGAGCACTGACTAGGGTAGTAAATGAGTACAGAAATCCTCATAATGTGGGAGGATTATGGTTACCCATAAATATTTATGGTGTGGCAGCAGCTTCTTAGGCGTAACACACAGGACATCTGCCGCCCAGGCTGAAATACAGACTGGATGTTTCAATCCGGAGACTCAGGTAACGTGTTTATTGTTTACAAAGAAAAGTGGTATTTTTAAAGTGAAGCTTGGGTCAAGGGGCTTATTCTCAATTCTTCACCTACCAAACTAGACAGATCTTCTGCCTTGAAGATCTCAGAGGAAGCTCCTGCCCCCCGAATTCTAATACCTTGTTGTCTCCCACCAAGAGGTGATTCCTGTGCCTGTCCCCAACAGTCCTAGGGGGAGGCCCTTTTCAGCCCCAGCTCTGGGAGAGGTGTGGGGTGCACAGAAGAGGCGCCTGACCACACCGTCCCTGAGCCCTCCCGCAACCCCCCGCACCCCAAAGCCTGAGCGCTCCGTGCCTCCGTTTCACTGGCAGTTTTCCCACTTTCCATGGAATTCCCTGTAAGAAGTACAGTCTTCCCTCCTGTTGTTTTGGGTTGTTGTTTATACAGTGTTCCAGATACATATGGCACATGGAAGCAATTAAGGTAAAGATGCAAAATGGGCCTGTCCCACAGAGCTCCCAATCTGCCAATCTCCCATTCCCGGGGGGCCCAACGGGGCCTCGCGCTGCTCGCGTACACGGAACGTGCACCAGGAGACCGCTCTCTGTGGAGTCGTTTTGTTGTGTTGGTTTTAAGACCGGTTTTTAATGTCAGCAGACAAAAACCAGAAGCCCTTCCATGCAAAGATGAAGAGCCGATTTGCAGCACTACTGGCAGGAACTTTGCAGCCACACAGGCCAGGAAGCCGTCTGGTGTGTCCTTACAGGTGCAAAAGACCTCTTTACCGGAGGCATTGGGGAGCAAAGGTCGCGAGGCCCTACACAGTGGCTTTTCTGCCTTCCTGTGTTTCACTGCGCTTTAGTCCCCTTGGAGGTGGCCATGGGGACTCCACACGCTCTCAGCCACTGTGATCAGCCACCATCGCCAGCACACTACTTTGGCCTTTCACATTGTGGTCATGTGTGCAGAGGTGACGTGTAAGTGTGCTCTGACTGCTGGAAGCTAACACATTCTTCTCTCCTCCCCCCAAAACTACCGCAGTGGCATTGTGGGAGGACAGTTAAAAAGGAGGGTCCCTCGTTTCCTATTCTTAGCTGTGATGAGAACAGAGTGGAGCAGCAGGTTTGTTGGTCAGTGGAAAAGGAGAGTCTGTACTGTGGCCTTCTGGGAGTAGATGGCCTTCAGTCACCGAACGTGGACTCAATGGCCATGGCACAGGGCTTGTGACACTCTGTGCAGAGGAAGCAGCCGGTCTCTGCCCCGAGGGGACGCACTTCACTTTCTCAAGCTGGGAGGAGGTCTAGACCCCTGGGGCCATGGGAATTCCAGCAGCCGGAGCAGGTGTGTGGGACCTGCCCCACTGAGACCTTCTGGGGACACAGCGCAGTGGTTTGGGCTGCCTGAATGTTAAGAGACTCACTGCGATATTCAGACTAGTTAAGTCATTTGCTCTGAACTCCCAAATAATGGAGATAAATGTGCAGTAAATGGCATCGGGCTGGCGAGAGGCCTTGGGAGAGGGTATGCCAACCCTGAGTGGGGACTCACTGTGTCTGCTGTCGCGCCCCCAGCCTTCTCAGCCGGGTGTGGCTGCACAGATGACCTGAGGCAGCAGGTGCGCATCTCAGCACCCCAGCTGGGCAGCCACTGGGCTTTGCTAGAGCTGCGTGTGCGTGTGTGTGTGTGTGTGTGTGTGTGTGTGAGAGTGTGTGAGCGAGAGAGAGACAGAGAGAGACAGAGAGACAGAGAGAGAGAAAGCCATCCTTGGCTAAGCCTGGCAGGAAACAATGCGGTACCCTGGAACTCATTCTACGGAGAGAGGTAAGCAGCTTGTAGTTGGGGAGCAGGGTTTTTTCCTGGGCTGTGTGATGAGCTCGGTATTTATTTTTGGCAAGTTCAAGAAGTAATACATGTTATCATGACTTCCTGGTACTGTGAGCTCAGCTGGGCTGAGCGAGAGCCCCTGGATTCCAGGCCCACGTGGCCTGTGCTCCTTTACAAAGGTGACTTGCCGCGTCAGTACGAGAACAACATGGATCAGAAGCACTTGGCTGTCATTTGGGTTTAAGGAGGTGGGTTTAAGGTCTCTAGACACTAAACGGGAACTTCATTTTAAATACTGCCCACAGACATCAATGTTACTTAAATATTTGAAAGAGAATGCTGGGTGTTCGCAGTATTCGTTGATCCAGGGCTCTAAGGTTGTGCAGAAAAAAAAGTCCTAAACACTTGAACAAGGACATTTTCCACGTCTTCCTCCAGGGTGCAGCAGTGTTTCCCACGTTCCAGGGTGACACCCCACCCCACGGCCAGTGCCACATCCTCCGGTCACCAGCACTGTGGAACTGTCAGTTCTTGTGTTTCTCTAAGCTAATTAACGCTTTAGCTTGTATGAAAGTATGTCAAATGGAGTTGTCTGTGACTACCACAAAACCATGCTTGCAGTCTTTTAGGAGTTCTCCTCACTTTTAACACACATACTTGAATTGAAAGTCTGACATTAATCAGAATTTGCCCTCCTCCTGACTGAAGCAAGGACCTGGGTGCCACCACCGCAGGGGGCCGCCACCGCGTCCCACGCTGTCGTCACCCAGGATTGTGTCCGCCTTGTTTTTAACCCCCCAGATCAGTTCTGCTTATTGTTGTCTGTCATGTAGTCAGTGCTTATTGAGGTCTAAGCCCGTTCACCTTCCTTTGGGTTTTGCTGGTGTCGCTTCCTCCCCTGGGGCTCCTCCATGTCTCTTTCACAAAGGCCTTTCTGGTAAGCGCTCCTCTGAGCGTGTCTGAATGTCTCCATTTCCCCGGAACATGCCTCAACGAGGTACGAACTGTTCTGCATCAAAATTCACTTTCTCTCGCCATTTCAAAGGCATCATTCCGTCATATCTGCGATTCTGTTCTGAAGTTGAGAAGTCGGCTGTCACTGTCATTTGTCCGTAGATAGCCGGGGTTCTTCACGCTGACAGCTCGTGAGATTGTCTCTGTCTCTGGTGACCTGTGGTTGTCACTGCAGTGTGTTTACATGTGGACTTCTTGTGCAGCCTGCTTGGGACTGTTTTCTGAGTCCGAGACCGTACATCCGGGTCAGTTCTGTGACGTTCTCGGGCATTCTCTGTGCTTCTGCCTCTGCCCCCTCCCCACTCCCCTGTCCAGGATGCCTGGTACATGTTTACTGAGACACCTCGCTGGCCTCCGTGACGGCACACGTTTTCGTATCACCCTCTTAGCCCCCTTCCCGCTCACTCAGCCCTCCGCTCCCCTTTCCCTGCCTCCCTTCGGTTCAGTACGCAGTAATTACCGTAACCTCTTTTTCTTCCTTGTTCTCTTTACTCCCTTACTGTTCCCGGATCGCAGCACCCAAAACAATCCCTTACTCATCACAGAGGCACAGTAGACACTTATTGACTTGGTTTTAAGAAATATCAGGAACAAACACCCAGAATTCCACTAAAAAACATTTTGCTGGAGAAGCTCATATTGACGAGCCGGATCACGTTTAGAGATGTCTCTTTGAGGCCAGTTGGCAGCCAGCCTGATCTCTTTCAGGTCTGTCCTAATTTATTTTCGGTCCCATGCATATGATCCAGTGCTTATTTTGATAACTGCATTTACGCTTCTGAGCTCTGACAGACAGACGATGGCTGCAGGCTCCCAACTGGTCACAAGCTCCAACTCACCTCCTGCCCGAAGGAGCAGCCCCGCCTCCTGCAGGCTCTGTCCACTCCCTGCAGGTGCCTATGCAGCAGTTGAGCCCCTCAGGACCCTCGTATGTCCAGAGGAAAAACAGCAATGCAGTGTGGGAAAGCCCTGTCTACATTCTACGGTGCTCGTTCTATGTAAATGGCAAGGACAGGTGTTACGATCTGTGAAAACTGGAAGGGAGACAGAGCAACTAGGCAGAACTTCCTTTTTCAGCTGCATCACTAGCCAGTGGGCCCCCTGCCACGTCCTCGTCCAGGCCCCAGAGGGAGGCTTTTCTCCACCATGTCCCTGAGAAAGTCTCCCACCTTCCACTAGCTTGGGATTTCTATGGAATCCAGAATCTGGACACCTCTCATTTCCAGATGTTCTTATTAGCCAATAAACTAATTTCCAGTACCTTTCCAGATAGTGGAAATATCAGCTCAGAGCTTCCCAGCCCTTTCTCCTGAAAATTCCAGTGTGAGCAGAAAGCCAAGCTGGGGCGTGGGGTGAAAACCAAGCCTAGGTTTTCAGACAGAAGTCAGCGTGCCATTTGGCGTCATCTAACAAGGCAACGACGCCATGTTGTTCCTGGGGTAACACAGGGTGGGAGGTCAGACGAAGGGGAGGGAGGGAACCCTCATCTGATGTCCAGCTGCCACACTGAAGTCCAAACACCTGGTGCCAGACGTGCCTCGTGCACGAGATCCATCGCTGACCCGGCGGCCACACTGTCCGCATGGTAGCAGCACCGCTTGGTTGGCACAGGCAGCCACCAGCCCCGTTTCCTTCCTGCTGCTTCTCCCCCCCGCCTCCCAGACCCACTGCACCCTTTCCTGCCTGACACCTTATGGCCAGCTCCTCAGATTGGTACCTTCAGCACCAGGCCTTGGCGCTGCTTAGATTTGTCATGCCTGGTAGCATGACATGTGTTCGAATTCACTGGAGGAAGACGCAGCTGGTTGGTCCACTCAGATGATGCCCTGACACTCACACCAAGCCAGGTAGAAGAAGTAAAGCAAGAAGCCACGGGACGACCATACCGTGAAAACCCAGGGCCACATTCGGGCAAAGCCAAGAAGGCCGTGGTCATGCCCAGCCGTCCGGAGTTCCCTAGGCCAGACGGTGCCGAGAGTGGAGGCTCGGTACTTACTGAGCTCCTGTCTCCACCCTTCCCTTCTGGGGCTCTGTGCTTGACCGTCTCCCTCTCAGGTTAGTGGGCTGTGGAGGAAAGGCAGGCTAGCTCTGGGCACGTTACCTGATCTCTCCAGCTCCAGCCTCTCTGTTAGTAAAATTCATGTTTCCAAGGTATGGAGAGAGTGAGTAAGGGCCCTGCCATGTGTGGTGCTCCCACCCACCCCCCATGGCCCTCTGCTACTGCTGGGCTTTTCCTTCAGCGGAGCATTGGAAGGCCTTCACATATTTCAGTTGAAAATGAAGAAAGCTTAGAAGAAAAAATAGATGCGCAAATATATGGTGATGGAAGGAGAACTGACTCTGGGTGGTGAACACACAATGGGATTTATAGACGATGTAATACAGAATTGTACACCTGAAATCTATGTAAATTTACTAACAATTGTCACCCCAATAAATTTAATTAAAAAAAAATAGATGCGACTAATAGTGATACCACACTCTGCCAGAAAACGTCCTTGGGGAGACCTGATGCCCATTCTGACACCACATACTGGCGTCTCAGGGAATGTCAAGCCCCACGGAGAGCTGCAGACGGAGCCCCCATCTCCCTTCTCCTTAGTCCCTCAGGGGGAGTGGTTGCTGCGAGGGCAGGTGACTTGTCACCATCCCCAACTCTGCACTCCATGTCTGTGTTCCCATAACTGAGATGGGAGTAGGAAATTGACCAGTAAAAGCTACAAAACTACAAGAGTAGGAAACAGTTTGGTGGTTCCTCAAAAAGTTAAACATAAAATTGCCCCAAAGAATTGAAAACAAGGACTCCAACAAATATCTGTGCACACATGTTCACACCGCTCTATTCACAGGGCTCAGAGGTGGAGCTAATGTCCACCGTGAGTGAGTGGGCGACAGGACACGGCACACACAGTGGGTGTGACTCGGCCACGACAGGGGTGACACGCTGACCCCCGCTACCCGCCGCACGAGCCTTGAGCACGTGGTGCCGAGTGAGAGAAGGCAGACACTGTATCCGTGTATGAGCTGTGTCCAGAGCGGGTTCACCCTTGGAGACCAGAGTGGGTGAGGGGAGGCCTGGGGCTGGGGCGGGGCTTCTTGGGAAGAAGGAAAGTGTCGGGAACCAGATAGGGGCGGTGGAGGCCCCGCCCTTAGGAATACACTGAAGGTGTTCACTTTCAAATGGTGCATGTCGTATTATGTGCTTTTCACCTCAAAAGAGAAAAAGCCCTCATAGAACTCTACACCCCCTCAAAAAAAACTGAACTAGAAGAGTCAGATCTCAGGTGTTTCTGAACGATGACCCCCCCAGTACAGAGCTCACCTAAACCGCTCCTGGGTGGGGCGGAGACGCCCCTCCTTCCCTCGAGACGCCACGTGTCAACTGCCCTCCGCCGTGAACTGCCCTAATCTACACGCGCTTCTGAAGATCACTCCTGCTGAACTGCTCTTTTTCCGATTTGGCTTGTTTCATATTCGAAGTAAGTTGGGATCAGCTCTAATATTTTTTCTTTAGAAAAGTAGTAAAAATTAATTAGTCTACAACTGCACTGATAGCAAAAGTTAATAGAAATTTTAATAAAAATACAACCTCTATAAGCTTTCCTATTGTTCTAATAAATGAAATAGTAGTTTAGAATTGTAGATAAAAAAATTAATGAAACAGCTGAGGCTAGGGACCATGAGGCTCAAATAAAGGGACACAGTCTGTTCAGCTTCTCAGCCAGCGAGGTAGAGAGATGCCCTTAGAGTGTATTTCTCATCTCACGCCATGCATTGAGGGTTCTCTTGAGCGTCTAATTAATACTCCTTACTTGGTGGCTTATTTTTAATTATTCACATATTTCTACGTAATACAAAGAAGTTTGGAGACAGCTAAGCAAGTCTCTTAAAATGTGGTGATATATTCACAGAGAAAACAGGTAGGGGGAGGGTTTAGGAAGACACACGCTTCAGGTGCGGGGGGGGGGGGGGGGAAGCAGGATTTTCAACACCTGTGACGTCCCTGTTTCTGGGTGGCTCTCCCGGAAGCTAAATGGTGTTGGTCTGATTGGTCTTTCTTTCCAGCCCTGTGACAGAAAGCTAGAGGATGAAGGAAACCACTAGCTCTGGGGCAAACAAAAACAGACCTCATTTGGGGGGACGAGAAGTCCCACCGTCTCTCCCCCCGGGGGCCTTCCTGGGTTTGCATCAGCCTGTTCCTCAAAGTGAGTAAAGAAATTGCAGGGGTGACAGATGATCAAGTGGAAGCAGCTTCTTCGTGAGACGTGAGATGTGAGGCACGGCCTCTGTAGGAAACCAGCGCTGTGCTTTAGGGGGCGCGTGTCAGAGCCCAGCGCTAGTACCTGTGCCCTGTTTGGTGCAATCTCAGCTGGCCCGGCCGTGGGCGGAAAATCAGTGGGAATGCTCGGGTCATGTAGTTTTTTGAAAGATGAGGGAAGAATGGGAACGAACGTAGACAAGAGAAAAACATCTAGCCAGCTTTCTTTGCTAAATGCAGGAACGAGAGTTGAAACGTTGCCAGAAATCAGTGTTCTGTGCGCAGCAGAACGTAGGGGACATGGGAGAGGTGTGACGGGAGAGGCACCTTAGGGGCTAACAGCAATAAGATGGGAGCCTGCAGAGAGAGCCACAGGAGCATGTTCCCCCAGCACCCCACCCACCGGGGGCCCTCCTGCTGAGGCGAGCACCAGCCCAACCATCCCAGGAGCTGCGGCCAGAGCCGTTGCTGGGACCTGTGTTCCCTGGGCAGTGGCACTCGCTTCCAATGGGAGTCCTGAGCCCTTCCTGCATGTTGTGATTGCCTTTCCAGAGTGAGGGGAAGACCTGGCCACAGAGAAAGCAAGGCTAATTTAGAGGTGAGCACGTCAGCATGAAAGGAATGGAAGAAACCCATAAAATGCCTCAGCAGGGTGCCCTGGGGACCCTGTGTCCCCTGGGTGGACTTCACAGGTCTGCTCAGACCTACACTAGCTCCGTGGGTGTCTGAGACCCTGTCCTGGAGGGGCTCATTTCCGTAGAGAGATGCACTGCTCCTGGGGCAAGACTCAGGAAATCTGTGAACAGTTTCTATGGAAAAGTCCCACTGTGACCAGAATTAGAGACGTGAGAGCACGAATTGCATGTACCCACCAGCTTGTGCATCTCTCCCCTCCGCTGGTGTTTTATTTATTGTAGTAGGACATGCATAGCATAACATGTACCATCTCAGCCATTTGTGTGTGTGCAGCTCAGCGGCATCGAGCACATTTGCACTGATGTGCGGCCGTCATCACCGTCCATCTCCAGAACTGTCCATCTTCCCAAAGTGACACTGTCCCCATGAAACACTCACTCCCCTCCCCTCCCCCAGCCCCAGCCCCATCTACTTCCTGTCCCTGTGAATCTGGTCCTCTCCGTCCTCATGTCAGTGGGATCACACAGTGTGTGTCCTTCGTGACTGGCTGGTTTCACCAAGCACTGTGTCCCCAAGGTCCACCCATCCCTCCACTGTTTCCAGACTCAAGAAATGTTGAGTCCCTGAGGAAGGCTAGTCATTGGCTCAAGCTGAGACTGCCTGTGCTTTCCTGGAAGAGTAACAGCCGGGTTCCCAGCCCTCCAGCAACACCTGCTCACTTGGTCCTCACAGCCGTTCAGCTACGAGTAGAGCCGAGTGGTGGCGGCAGGTGGGGGGGTCAGAGAGTTGGAGGAGTGCCCCGGTGCCTTTCACGGAAAGCTGGTTTTGTGCAGAATCCACCCTATAGTCATCTGGTCCAGGGTTTTCCACAGTGGAGGATGCTGCTGGTGGCACCAAACTAGCATTTGTCACGTTAGTAACTGTGTTGACCTCAGTGTGTGTGTGAGAGAAAAAGCAAGACATGCACTGAGCTTGTGATCTCATGATTTAGTCTTAGGATGGGACTCAGCCCAAAAGTGAGTCTGTTTCAAGTAGGGTTAGAGAGAACTACAAATAGCCGTGTGTGCGTGTGAAATGGCAAGACTTGAGAAACAGGTTCGGGACACACTGGGTCCGGACTGCCCTGTTCTCTAGCAGGTGGAAGAAAGACAAGCAGCCCTGACATGTGCGACTGCCCCCCAGGAAGCCTCGGTCCTTCACAGAGCACCAGCATCAGGGTCGCTCTCTGGGAGGAAATGAGGGGAATTCGTAGTCTTGTCTAACTACAGACAGAAGACAGTGTTACTGTGCAAACCACAGAAGCCCCCACCCCCTCTGTTGGCTGATGTGACCAGGCACGGCCTTCCACCTCCTCCATACGCTTTCCTGAGAGCCCATCACAGAATGATCCCTGCTTCCTGACAGCACCCAACCCCGAGCCAGCGCAAACCCCTGCCCCAAGCCCACAGCCCGCAGTCAGTCCCTTCCAAGCCCATCTTCCTGAGGTTCCCACGAGGGCCAGCTGTGCAGTCCCCTCCAGCCACAAGCTCTAACCCAACCTGTATGCCTGCATCCTGGTGCCATCAGCCAGAGAGTGCTGGCCACAGCCCGGGTGTTTGTGATAATGAAAGTGGCTGCCTCGCTGGGGCCCTCGAGTGGGCCAGACAGAGGGCCATCAGGTCGCCCTCAGGGCTCTGACTAGAGTTTCCAGGGGGGAATTCCTGCCCGTTCTCAGCAACTTTTTTCACTTTCCCCTTCCCGAATCCCCAGAAGAGTTGGTCTGGAAATTGGGAAAACCGGCTCCTTGAACCCAGTAATACACACAATGGGAAATAAACGTATTACTCACAATGTATCTCTTAGACATTTTTTCTATTTATTGCTAGGGTTTCTAGGTGGGAATTCCCACCCACCCTTTCTCGGGAATTTTTTTCACTTTTCCATTCCCGAATCCTGAGAAGATTTGGTCGGAAAATCGGGAAAATCCGCTCCTTGAATGCAGGTGGTTGGTAGTACTGGCCGTCACTTTGTGGAAACGATTCAGCGTGGAGAACAGAAAACAGTTTATATCTCGGGATTCGGGACCGGGAAAGCAAAGAAAATTCCTGAGAACGGGTTTCCGCCTGGAAACTCTAGCTCTGATCCCTGGGCACCGGTGCCACCTGTGCTCAAAGGGGAACACCGCGGGCCTCCTTCCAGGGCGGTGCCTGACCTGTGCCAATCACTTCCCTTGTTTTCTCGGTCACGTCCCTGCACTCAGCAAAGAATCTCCCCAAGCCTCTGGGTCCCCACACCACCGGCCGAGGCTTCTCTGGGCCACACAGGCCCTCCTTCCTGTTCCATCCTGGTCTGTGGAGTTCTGAGGCTCTGTGTCGCCCACCTAGGGAGCTCTGGGTGCTAGAAGGCCATTCTCAGTGCGCCTGGGGGGAGCAAAGCCCTGAGGAACTGCTGCTGCTGGTCCTCAGAGCAGGGGCTGTCTGCCAAGTGGCTGGCGCCCTGGCCTGCAGCCCTGAGTGTCCTCCCTGTCACCAGCCCTGGGCCCCCTGCGCTCCCGCGCATGCACTTCACTGCTGATGAAAGCCGAGAAGGCTCCACAGTAATGAAGGCAGCGTGAGCAGAGCACAGTGCGGCCACTGCTGAGCCCTGAGCACACGCAGCGCTTGGCCTCGGGTCCCTGCCACTGGCCAGAGAAGGAATGTGACTGGTCCTCCACCCCACACTCCCTGCAGGCCTCACTGTCCCTGCTTCTGATGGGTCCCAAGACTCAGATCGGCCACCCGGCCCCTAATCAAACTAGTCAGGATCAAGGGAGCCAGGCTCTGCTACCTCCTGTCTTCAGAGTGGCCTGTTCTGAGCATGAGACACTCTTAACAGTGTGCTGCCATGTGGGGCATCACTGCAGAGCCAGGAAGAGGAGTGAAGGTTCTGAAAGTGAGCCAGGGAGAGTACCGGGCTGGCAGGGCCCCTGTGTCCCCACTGCCTGACAGCCTGCGGCTGGGCCACCATGCTTCTGGGACAGGGGTCTCCCCAGCTCACTCTCCTTGTCCACTATTGTTTGTGCCGCTGGGAATGAAAGCACTTTGCCTACTGAGGACAGCAGTAAGCCACAAAGAGCAATCTCGAATGCTCCTGAAGGGGCCTGGAGACCCCCCTGGTGGCTGGGGCGGGGTGGGGGGGAGAATAGGAAGCCTCTGCTGACTGGAGTCTCCTCTGCCAGCTGTCTTAGTGGTTCCAGCTTGTGTTAATGACTCCAACTGGCGGGTGATTTCTCCTGGTAAACCTGCTGCCTGTCCCCATAGCAGTCCACCCCTGCCACTCGAGCCCACTGTCACTGCGCTCTTCAACTTACAGTGACTTCAGACTGTCTCGAGTATTCTTGTTTTCCTCCTGGTGGGTGGAACATCACTGACATCTGACCAGGAGAATAAAGGCGGCAGAAACGTAATTCCTTTAGCAATGCCTATTGTTGATGCATTTCCCCAGAACACTTTAGCACCCACCGCGGCCCAGTGGCCATAAATCACTGGGAGGAGTGAGCTGAGACGGACAGTCATGGGGAGGGAGGCCAGAGGACAGGGAGGCCACAGGCGCCTGAGGTTCTGGCGCCAAACTTCCCATCTGTCACCTCTCAGCCCTGCCTCAGTTTCTCTGTGTAAAAGTGGCTGGCTGGGCTCTGCTGAGACTTAAGTCACAAACGGCCAGTAAGTGTTTGTAGGGAGAGCTCTGCTAAGTGGTATTAAATAAGTACAACCCTCAAATGACGAGCCCATCATGTCATTGACGTGATGCATGAAAACGTTGTTATCTGTCTTTTCACGATGACTTTATTTAACAAGAGCTGATCTTTGCAATTTGGTTTATTTTCCCTATCCCTTTTAATTTCCGACCCAGAGGTTATTAGCAGATAACTGCTCGTTTCTGCTGTAAATCAAGAAAATACTCATTAGAAACCCACTGCTGTGGCTGCTAGGACTTTGGCTTGTACAGAATGGGGTAATGGCAAGACTGGGTGTTAAAAATAGGATGAATTCAAAAATAATTTTTTGTTTGGGAAAAACAAAATGGCACTTTCTGAACTGAGCGGCCTCTTAAATGTATTACAGTCCGGGTCATACTTGACAAAGCATCAGGACGAGAGACGGCCACTGAACATCCAACTGGGTCCTTCAGGCTGGGAAGAAAGGACCAAGGGTGGCCATGAAGAACTTTCCCAGCGACCACTCTGGGTGCCAAGCCCGCCCCCGAGGTTAGCATCTAATCGAATGGGATTGAACCCACCATGCTGGGAGCCACCTTGCACCCCAGGCCGACAACAGAGGGGCCAGAGGCCATTTAAAACGTATCTGTAACTCTAAAAAAAGTACTGATGATTAAAACATATGGCCTGGGAGGAGGATGAGTGGCCACAATGCTTTCATGCCAGGCCCCTTCCCTTGCTTCTGGCTCCCAGGTGACGTTTGCTCTCTCCTGTGTCTCGAGGAATATGTTGCTCCCCAGAGAGAATGTTTACAGGCCGTACCCCCACATTCCTCATTTATACACTCCTTTCCAGTCTGGGAGAATTTCTTTTTGCAAAATTTTCCTTGTCTAATCCATAGAGTCGGAAAGTGGATTAGTGGCTGCCAGGAGCTGAGGGGGAAGGGGTGGAGGATGGGGCGTGACTGCTAACGGATGTGGTTTCTTTGGGGTGATGGAAACGTTCTGGAATTAGATGGTGGTGACAGCTGCACCACTCTGTGAATACACCAAAAAAACACTGAGTTGCATACTTCGAAAGGGTGACTTGGATGGTGTGTCAGTGATGTCTCAATAAAGCCGTTACCTAAAAGTTCCCCCTTGCCTCTTGTGCTGGCCTGGCCGCAGTTCCTGAGACACCGCCCTCAGCCCACAGCTGCAGGCTCGCAGGAAGCAGCTCGGGCCGTCCTGTGCCCACACGCAGAGGCACCTTGTGCTCTGGCCTAAACACTTGGACAAGTTGCCAAATGCTGGAGACCGGCGCCCACCTTGGGGTAGTAAGAGAGTGAGCCTGAAGCAGGCAAAGGACTTCACCTTCCGATTTGTTGTAAAACTAGCTCCTAAAGTCCCTGTAGGAGCAAACCGAGAATGTGACTTGGGCTTCAGGCAACGGAACAGAAGGGGACAAGGAGGACCCCATTATTTCTGGATTCTTTGGAACCACCCGACCCTTCAAAAGGAATAAGTTCCCCAGTTCATCAGGTCAGCAGCAGGAAGTGGCAGAGCTCCCAGGCAGACCTCTGGGCCAGCAGGCCGTGGGGGGCATGGACAGCAGAGCCCAGGGCGCGGGTGCCTGCCAGCGCTGTCGGGGACCTCAGGCAGTCGTTGTTCATGTCCTGTCCTGTTTGTCTCGCAATCTCTTTCTTTAAAATCTCTTTCTTTTCAATGACTTTTAAAAGCAAGAAGGTAATCCAGGCAGTGTTAGAAAATGAGCCCCTTTCACCTTGCTGGACGTGTAGTGTGTCCATGTTCCAGGGGACACGTTCCCTCGGATGGCCCTGCGATGTGCCATGGAACCACAGGATCAGTGTTTGTAGAACAGAAAATAAAAGCAGGCAGTTTATAGGTGAACAGAGAGGGGAGCTCTTTTGGTTATTAGCATACATGGGCCCACCAGCTTCTTGCAGTCACCCAATTCCCACTTAGATAAAGGTGACCTCTGGTGGCCTGTGTGGACAACCCTTGGGCAATGGTCCGCCTTCCTCCTGCCACACTGGTCAGAATAAGGCTGCCCTGGGAGGGAATCCCTCCAGAAGGGTGAAGACAGACCGTGGCTGCAGAGACACAGCGGGGTCTCCCCTCCACTTGTGCTCAGGGTGGCCTGAGCACAAGTGGAGGGGAGGAAGCTGCCAGTAATTTCCAGTGAGTTCCTTCATCTCCAGCAGGAGCCAGTGGGAATGTCTGCAGCCTCTGTGCTGGCACCAGGGTGCTTGGCTTCCGGATGGCGGGTGAGGGGAGGAAAATTAGGTGAGCCTGGAAGCCAGCCCTGGTGGCCTCAGGCCCCGGGGGCCCTGCTGCGGGGCTCTGGGTGGTGTGTAGCAAGGCCATGGCAGTGGGCCTGGTGCTGGGGTCTGCTCGCTGCAGCCAGCCTCCCCAGATGAGTGGATGCTTCCTACCAGAGTGGCTGGGGGTTTCCTCTCTTTTTCAGGAAGGAAAATGGAATCGGGAGGAGAGCAGCCCTGGCTTAGTAACAGGTTATTGGTCTTTGTTTACCAGGCCAGAGGCGGACCTGCCTCTCCTGCAGCCCGCTTTCTCTCCGCTTGCCAGTTTCACGACCAGGGAAGGACAAAGGGGGACTGCCAGGCAGGATTAGCTTCCCGGGCGGCGGTTCCCGTGGCCACAGCTGCTGTGCTGGCCCCTGCCAAGGGCGGCCAGTGCCTGTTCCCGTGTTTACTTAGGGCGGATCTCGGCCGGCCGGCCGGGATGGCTTCCTCTGTTGATTTTCAAGGCCAATTCCTTTCCCGCCCCGTCGGGCCAGCAGGCCGGGCTGTGCGGGCTGCGCTGGGGGCCAGTGGCGGACGATGGAGAGGCGCTCGCGCGTCGATCTGATTTCAGGCCTTTGTTGCGGGAGCCTCGTGCCGATGGGTTAATGGGGCAGAAGAGATCGGTGAAGGGCGACAGAAGTGGTCTTTGAAAGAGGGTGTCAGTGCAGGGCAGCTAGACAAAGGCCAAAACACACACGGGCGGAGAGGGACAGATGGGGACGGCGCGGAAAAACAATTAGGAGGCGAGTGCGGGGGCGGGGCCCGGCTCCATCATTTTCCAGTTAACCAGGCCGGGCGGCGCCGCCCCACGCGCGGGGCTGGAGCGGGGCCGGGACCCGGGCGCCTCTGCCGTGGCCCCCCCGCCGCCCCTCCCCGCCGCGAGGCCGGCCCCACCCCTCCACCTGGCCGCTCCGCCCCGCGCCGCCGCCTCCTGCGCCGAGGGTGGAGGGATGGAGGGACGGAGGGACGGGGGGACGGGGGGCGGGGGGGTGAATGAATGAATTCTCCTACCCCCCCCATAAAAAACCGGGGAGCTGAATCCCCATCGGCGGGGCCGGGCGACCCCCCAGTTTCCCGAAGGATAGCCTGCAAACTCTTCCCGGGGGCGTCGCAGCCCCTCCGGCGGCGCGGCCTCGGCTTCCCCCGGCCAGCGCCGCTCCCCGCCGGCGGCCCGAGCAAAGGCCCGAGCAAAGGCCCGCGGCCCGGGCGGCTCGGAGCCTGCGGGCGCCGCGCGGGATGGCCGCCAGGCGGCGCTGCTGCCCTCGGAGCCGCGGCCGCGCTCTGCAAAGCGGCGCTGTTTAATTAACGTGCAAATTGAGTAGATTAAATGACTCTAAATAATTAGCCACAGATCCTATAAACAGGATAACATATTTAATTAAGCAGCGATATAGATTTTGGAAACTGTTAATGTATTTTTAGAACGGCTGCTTAGATCTTTCACTTTCCCCCCTAACTTCAAACATGTAACTACAGCCCTTGGTACGTGGATAAATATCTGGAAACAAGATTATGCCTGCTAACTTCAACTAATAGAAATGTTGGTTTAACGGGAACTTGCGCGGCCCTGGCCCCGGCGCGGCCTGGAGGCCGGCGGCCCGAGCTGGGGGGCCGGCTCTGTGTAGCTCTGTTGGGGGGGGGGCGTGTGCTCCCGTGCGCCGGGGTCTTTGACAGAGGGGGTAAGATGCTGCAGAATGAGGGGGAGTGAAGAAGGTAAGCGAAAATACAACCCAATTTCATTATATCAATCAC
>NC_138069.1:44943747-44951247 GCF_964194185.1 Rhinolophus hipposideros | reverse complement strand
TGCCCTGCCTCCCAGCTCGCCTCCGGCCTTCCGCTCCTGCGGGCTGCGGCGGTTCCGTGCACCCCTTCCAGCTGGGCCGAGAACACACGACACGAGAGTCGGCACAGGGAGGACGACGCCTGGACACTCCCGGTTGTCCTGCCCGTCCCCTCCACTCCCGGCTCCCGGCTCGCAGCCTGGCCAAAGCCACTTACACCGAAGGCCACCTTATGTGTCCTTCTGCCCTGGGGTGAGAGGCTGCGGGCGGCGAGGCTCCCTGCCGGCTCCTCCTTCCTGCCTCCGCGGGATGGTCAAGGACCAGGTCCCCACACCTGGGGCCGCAGCAAAACGCAACCTTCCCCATTGCCAAACTTTTTTTTACAAAGGATGTTATACACACAGTATTTCTCTCCCTTCTGCTCACAACCCTAATCTGCTGCTTATTTAAGAATATGCCCTGCAAGGATTTATCTTTGAATCTATCAGTGTTTTATAGTGGAGAAGGGAGTGGCACTTCTCTGGGAACATAATTTAATTACAATAAATGGGTTGGGTACCTCCACCCTATTCTTCAGATGCCCAGTCAAAGCAAGATGCATTTATTTATTTATTCGTGTGTGTAGGGGGCCTGAGTTGGCTGCTCCACCCCAAAATTAGTTTTCCCTGCCCCCCGTGCTCCCCTGCCCCCTGTGCCCCGGGTTTACCCGGGGAGGGTTAGGGTGGAGCTCAGGGTGCCGCCTCAGCCACCCCCACCTCTGCTGGTACAGACGTGGCGGCTGCCAATCAATCAGAGGGCACCGAGGGCGTCTCCTTATCACGGGAGCTGCCTTCCGCAGGAGTCCTCCTCTCTTGGAGTCGCCATCCTCCCTCTCCTCCTCCCCTCCTCGCTCTCCTCCTCCCTCTCCTGCCTCCTCTCCCGCTGCCTGCAGCCGGAGAGGAGATGAGAAGCCCTTGTAGTTTTAAATTCAATGTGACAGTTTCGGAAAGAGCGGATGATGAATCTCCTATTATTGGATCAGTCTATTTGCCGCTCAATGTCTCTCTGTAATTGGAGCAACACCACTTTAAAGGTTCAGAGAGTACAGCATTTCTGGTGAAAAATCCCCACAACACGCGGTGAATGTTTTAAAGGGAAATCTATTAGTGATTTGCGGAGGGGCGGGAGCCGCGGCGGGGGAGGCGAGGGCTGGGCCAACGCGGACTGAAGCGGGGGGCTCGCGGGGCCCCCTCCCGGGCCGCGCCCCTCCCTCTCTGCGCCCCCTCCCCCGTCTTGTTGTGACAGTTCCTGATACTGTTTATTGAGGTGCATGTCAGGTATAATTAGCAATCGATATGGAAAACGTTTCCTTGCACCCAGCACGCCTCTGACGTCAGAGCCGATTAGCGCTTCTTATTGGTCCCAAATTCCCCGGGCCGCGGCTAATTATCGGGAGCTTGATGTTGATAAAGTAAAGCGCCGGAGCGCGGGCGAAGCATGTGTGGGGCTCCGGGTCCCTGTCTGCGCCGCCGCCGCCCGCGCCTCCCGCCGCTGGCCCAGCCCGGCCCCGGCCCGCGCCCCCGCGCGAGATGATGGACGGCCGCCTCCTGGAGCACCCGCACGCCCAGTTCGGGGGCTCGCTGGGCGGCGTGGTGGGCTTCCCCTACCCGCTGGGCCACCACCACGTGTACGAGCTGGCCGGCCACCAGCTGCAGTCGGCCGCCGCGGTGCCCTTTTCCATCGACGGCCTGCTCAGCGGCTCGTGCGCCGCGGCAGCCTCGGTGGTCAACCCCACGCCGCTGCTGCCGGCGGCCTGCGGGGTAGGCGGCGACAGCCAGCCCTTCAAGCTGTCAGGTAGGCGCGGCAGGCGGGGAGTGTGACCGCGGGGGCAGGGAACCCTCTCGGGCAAAGGAGATGCATTGCGGGCGGCCGAGGAAAGCGCCCTGCGGGTCCCCGGCCTCCGCCGCGACACCGCGCTCGCGCCGCCCTCTCGGCGGCCGCTGGACCCCGGGCGGCCCGGGCGCAGCAGAGGGGGGTGGATGTGGCTCAGGCCGTGGCTGAGCCGCGCGGCGTCCTCTGCACGCCCCGCAGACTCGGGGGACCCAGACAAGGAGAGCCCGGGCTGCAAGCGGCGGCGCACCCGCACCAACTTCACGGGCTGGCAGCTGGAGGAGCTGGAGAAGGCGTTTAACGAGAGCCACTACCCCGACGTGTTCATGCGCGAGGCGCTGGCGCTGCGCCTGGATCTGGTCGAGTCCCGAGTTCAGGTAAAGCGCCGCGGTCCCGCCCAGGAGCCCGCATCTCGCCTGTCGGCCTGCCCCGCACCGGTCGGCCTGCCCCGCACCGGTCGGCCTTTGTTCTAGGTGGAGACGCGCCCTCGTTCCGAGCCCGCCTGGCGCTCGAGTGCGGGGAGACGTGGGGGCTAGGGATTGGGGGCTTGGCGCCTCGCGGGGAGGGGGGTGGGAGGCTCAGAAAGGGCCGACGGCCGCCCCAGAGTGGTGACAACTGCCGCTGCGTCCGACCCGGGGAGCCGCGTGGTGGGTTCGGACAACGGCGAGCAGTGGGGCCGCAGGCTTCGGCCGCAGAGGTGGCAGGAGGAGCGCCGGCTGGACTTGGCCGAGACCCGGCGAAGGCGGACCCGCCCCGACCTGGAGCAAATGTGTCCGTTTGTTTACCTTTTGCCTCTAAAATATTCGGATGGAAACGTGTTTATTCATCGCTTTGCAGGAGGGGGCAGCTGAGGAAGGGGGTGAAAACTTCAACAATTAACGCACTGAGAAAAAGGGCTGTCTGAATCTTTAATTCCACGGTCATTTCTTTTTCCCTTTCCCTGTAATTTGATTTTCATTCGGAGACTGCCAAAGGTATTCTTTTTAAAACTACAGAGTCAATTTGGTAGGTTAAAAATTCAAGCTGAATCGGGCATAATTAGGTGTTTCCGTGAAGTACAAAAATCTTTTCGCAGGGTCCGTGTGGTGCGGGCTGGGTGTGCAGCCACCGGCGCCCCCTTTGAGGCAGAGGCCGCCCACAGCCCGTTCAGCACCAACAGCGGTGCCTAAAACGGTGTTCTGGTCCTCAGCCTGGGCCGCCTGACCCTCATGACCTCTGCTGTTTGGAAACCCTTTCCTCCAATTTGTTGTAAGTGTCTTACGTGAAGTCAAGACCTTTTCCTTTCTCCTCTAATACAATAATGAGTCATTCGTGGTGACAAGGCGGCCTGAAATTTGTACCAAAAATAAAACATGAAAATTTAAAAAGGAGAAAGAAAGGGCAGTTACAACCTTGGGGAGGTTGCAGCTTAGTCCCTGCACCGTGGTACAGGCTAGGCTGCCTGTGAGCCGGCGGCCTGCTGACGGCCGGGTCTCTAGACAGACACAACAAAGAATTCGGATGATCAACGTTTCCTGGGGAGGTTCGGTGTACCTGGGGCTCACAGGGAGGTTTGACTGTGTTAGGTGGTGGAGCCAGGGTGTGGGCAGCTGCTCCCCCAGAGTGCTGCAAGGCCCCCCAGGGCAAGGCCTGCAGAGAGGGTGAAGAGGCAGGATGGCCCAGGCCTCCTCTGCAGGCCGGCAGCTGGCCTCCAGCTTCCCTGCCTCTCCCACCCTACCCCCAGGCCAAGCACAACTGGCCTGAGAGCATTGGAGCCTCCAGAAGAAGGATGTGTGAATGTGTTGAGGGGGGCAGGCTACTGAACTCCCCTACACCAAGTTGAAGGGCTGGGCTTCCCAGGCCCTTCTACAAGAAGAAGCATCCAGATTTCCCTTCACGGGAACCGCCAAAATCTGGGCTCTGACCCAGTCTCCAAGGGGCTGGAGACAGGTGTGGAAGGCGGCTGAGCCCAGCCACCTGGTGTCCGGGGGCCAGACGGTCAGCGCCAGGCCACGCGGGCTGCTTAGAACACGAGCTGTGAGAAGCCAAGGAGGGGCGAGGCAGGCCCTGCTCGCTGCCTCCCCATAGGCAACCCGATGCCCTCCGTCAGGGGCCAGACCGGCCCTGCCCAGCCAAGGGGCAGCTCCCAGCTCCTTGAGGTGAGAAGCCAGAGCAAGAAGCTGGCCGGGAGGCCCCACCTACCTCCTTCTGGGTGGAAAAGATTTCCTTTGGAGCCTGCAGCCTGAGTGTGAAGCCCAGCCCAGGGCTGGCCTGGCCTGGCCGTGTGGCTTGGTTCCCAGAGACAAGGTTGTGCAGGCCTGTCTGGGGGGAGTGGGGAAGCCCCCAGCCCCCAGCGAGCTCGCCGCCTGATCGCGCCTTCCTTTCCCCACCCGGCTGCTCTAGGTGTGGTTCCAAAACCGCCGGGCCAAGTGGAGGAAGAAGGAAAACACGAAGAAGGGCCCGGGGCGGCCGGCGCACAACTCGCACCCGACCACGTGCAGTGGCGAGCCCATGGACCCGGAGGAGATCGCTCGCAAGGAGCTGGAGAAGATGGAGAAGAAGAAACGCAAGCACGAGAAGAAGCTGCTCCGGAGCCAGAGCCGCCAGCTGCACTCGCCCGGCGGCCTGTCCCTGCACAGCGCGCCCAGCTCCGACAGCGACAGCGGCGGCGGCGGCCTGTCCCCGGAGCCGCCCGAGCCGCCGCCGCCCGCCGCCGCGGCCAAGGCCCCGAGCGCGCACGCCGCTGCCGGCCCCGGCCCCGCACGCGCCCCGCCGGGCGAGCCGCCGGCCCCGGGCCCCTGCGACCCCGCCTTCCACCCGAGCCAAAGAAGCGGCGCCGGCCCGCAGCTGCGCGTCGGCCGCCCGGCGGACAGGGACGCGGCCCCGAGCGCGCCCAAGGCCAGCCCGTTCAGCGTGGAGAGCCTGCTGTCGGACTCGCCGCCGCGCCGGAAGGCCGCCAACGCCGGGCTTGACTTCGCGCCGGGGCTGCCGTGCGCGCCGCGGACCCTCGTCGGCAAGGGCCACTTCCTGCTCTACCCCGTCGCGCAGCCCCTGGGCTTCCTGGTGCCGCAGGCCGCGCTCAAGGCCGCTGCGGGCCCGGAGCTGCCGCCCAAGGACGCCCCGCCCGCGCCCCCGGCCCAGGCCAGCTGCGGGGCCTTCGCGGGGCCCGGCGGGGCCCTGGACTCGGCCTTCGCGCGCCGCAGCCCCGACGCCGTCGCCTCCCCGGGGGCCCCGGCCCCCGCGCCTTTCCGGGACCCGGCCGGGGACGGCGGCGGCGACTCCGCGGACGCGGGGGCCGCCTGCGCCGCGGCCCCGCCGCCGCCACCGCTCGCTCCGTCGCCCGGGCCCGGCTCGCGGGCGCCCAGCCCAGCTGGGGAGCCGGCCGTGTGCGGGGCCCCCGAGCCAGGCGCCGCGGCCGGACCCTGCGCCCCGGACGGCGACGAGCTGGACATGGACTGACGGCCGCGGCGGGCGCGCAGCCGGCCCGCGCCGGTGGCTCAGGCTCCGACTCACGACGAAACCAGGTGATCGGCTTAGAAACACTGCTCTTTCCTCTTCTCTTTTCTTCCTTTTATTTTATTTTATTTTATTTTATTTTTTAAGAAAGACGCTGTATCAATTCGGACCTAGGCAGCAACCGCAGGACTTGGGGTGAGACCCTCCTCCTCAAGGGAGAAAAAAAACAAAAAGGAAACAACAAAAAAAACCACCCCGAATCCATATCCCCCCCCCCAAAAAAAACCCACAACAAGAATCCTCAGCCTTGTAAAATGCAAAAATGTCTAAGAATATTTATATATGTACCATTTTTGATAAATAAAGCTGGTCAAACGCAAGCTCTCAGGTCCATCTTTTCAAATGTCCGCGTGCCCAGTCTGGCTCCCCTCTCCTCCATTTTCCACTCCTCTCCCCGCGGGTGGGGCAGGGACCAGGTTCCTCACCTCCCCCGAGGTCCGAGCTTAATGCCTCCTTTTGTGTGCGTGTGTGTTTGTGTTTTCTGATTGAACAAATTTATGCACCCGCAGCTCCCCCTCCTCTGTCCGCCCCCTGGGTCCCCCTCCTGCCCCGCGCCGCACACACGCGCGCGCACACGCACACGCGCCCCCGCGCACTGGCACAGGCCGGGGCGCGCTCGGCGCCGGGTGACGGAGCCGGGGGCTGCAAGGGCCGGGCCGCTGGGCTCCTGCAGAGTTTTGATATGAAAGTAATTATTTTCCGGTGGCTGCTACGGGGACTGGGTTTCTTGCCCAAAGGGTTATTATACATTACCGATTTCTAGTGATATGAAATCACATAAACTTCCTACAATAATAGAATTAGCATGAAAGGCTGGGGTGTCAAATTGAAATTGGAGAATAATAGCGCCGGCAGCTGGGGGAGTGCGTGCGCATATTGGAGCGGGGATGGGGAATCGTGGGGCGGAATTTTCATGAGCTGCGCTCTTTGTCGGCGCTCTTGTAGCCGGCTATATTAAGATAGATGCCCAATGATATCCCTCATTGTTCTGTCGCTTATATTGATGTCGCTGCGTTATCAGCCTATTGATCATGTGTCGCCCGTAATAGGACAGGCGCCGCCAACGCGCCTCTTTACAAAAGCAGCGCACATTTGTTCTAATAGGGTCCGGGTCCCCGGGGGACCCTTCGGGGGCTTCAGGACATCTGCAGCGAAGAAATATTAGCAAACTTGGCTGGAGCCTGCAGCCAGCCCCTCGCCCCCTCCTCTGCCCGCAGCCGCCCCACCCTGAAGTGAAGCCCCCCACGTCCTCCACCTCCCCCCAAAACCCCAGCCCACCCTCCTCGATTTTCCTGGGCCCTGGGTTCTCCGCTGCCGCAAAAGCCACCAATTCCCCAAGAAATTGGGATCCCAATTATTAAAACCATTAATTCCAGCGAGGCTGAGCGCAGTGGAATTATGTTTACAGCCTCGTTAAATATCCCTGATCCCTCCTGGTCATCAGGCCTTTATTTGCAAATAAATTGAAAATAATCAGAAGGACAGCTTTCCTCCTCGCGCGGGCGCAGATGAATTTCGGAGCCCGAGTCCCTTTAATAATATTTACATAATTTTCGCTCAGTGACTCTGATATTTGCTCTCTAGGAGACCGAGCTTATAGGAAAAATAATTAGATCAAAAGAAAAGTGAGAGGGGGAAGGAAGAGCGGGAGAGGGGGCGGGCTCCGCAGGAGGAGAGGCAGCGCTGGCGGCCCAACTCCGGGACGGTCGCCCCCAGTGGAAGGCGCGAGTTGGCGGGGAGGGGATGTGGGGCTCCGGAGCAGATTGCCGGGGTTCGGCCGCGGGCCGGGCGCGCCTCTCGGTCCGGCGCCTGGGTTTTGCAGCCCCCCTCCGCCACGTACCGACGGGGGCGTCCTGCCAGCCGGGCCACCGACCCTTTGTCTCCGGAAGTCCGGTCTGGCTTCGGCCTGCAGTCACCTCTCCCCTCTTCTCCGCTCCCACCCCCATTAAACTGTATTTAAAGTGTCATTTAAATTATGAAATTGTAGCAGAAAATTGTGCGTAAAATGCTGGTTATTTTATCTAAGGTGAACAATTTGTCTGGCAGCGATAAATCGCCTCCTTCCTTCAATTTGCAGCTGTTCATTTTGGTGGCGGCTGCACGAGTGGGGGGAGGCCTCATGTTTAATGGATTTGCAGTTTGAATGCTGGAGTATCGCT